>NW_027467782.1:36124434-36194749 GCF_004210375.1 Tachypleus tridentatus
TTGTTACAAAAGTACAAGACTCATGTTAATGTAACACTTGTTACAAGGAACAAGAGAACTTGTATTAATATAACACTTGTTACAAAGAACTAGACACTCATGTTAATGTAACACAAGTTACAAAGAACAAGACAATCATGTTAATGTAACACTTGTTACAAAGAACAAGAGAGACACTCATGTTGATATAACACTTGTGCTACAAAGAACTAGAGACACTCATGTTAATGTAACACTTGTTACAAAGAACAAGACAATCATGTTAATATAACATTTGTTACAAAGAACAAGAGAACTCGTGTTAATGTAATACACTTGTTATAAAGAACAAGAAAACTCAATAATAGAAAACTTGGAACAATAAGTAGGAGACACTCGTGTTAATGTGACTTGTTACAAAAGAACAAGACATAACTCGTTATAATTCTAACACTTTTACACAGAAAGAGACACTCATGTTAATGTTACACTTGTTACAAAGAACAAGAGACACTAATATTAGGTTAATATTTATTGTAAAGAACAAGAGAGAAATTGTTTTAATATAACACTTGTTACAAAGAACAAGAGACATTCATCTTAATGTAACATTTTGTTGCAAAGAACAAAAAAAAACAGTCATGTTAATCTAACACTTGTTTACAAAGAACAAGAGAAATCTTGTTATTATAAACTTGTTAGAAAGAACAAGAGACATTCATGTTAATGTAACACTTGTTACAAAGAACGAGAAACAATCATGTTAATCTAACACATGTTTCAAAGAACAAGAGACACTGATGTCAATACAACAAGTGTTATATTAACATGATTGTTTCTTGTTCTTTTAACAAGTGTTTCATTAACATGAGTTTTATAGTTCTTTATAAAAAGTGTTTCATTAACATGAGTTCTTCTTTGTAAAAGTGTTACATTAACACGAGTGTAACAAATTCTTTGTAACAAGTGTTATATTAACATGTCTCTTGTTCTTTTTTGTCACATGTGTTACATAAAACATGGGTGTCTCTGTGTTTTTGTAACTAGTGTTACATAAACGCGAGTTCTCTTGTTCTTTATAACAAGTGTTATAATAACGTGAGTTTCTCTTGTTTTTGTAACAAGTGTTACATTAACATAATTGTATCTTGTTCTTTGTATCAAGTGATATATTAACATGATTGTTTCTTGTTTGTAACAAGTGTTACATTAACATGAGTTTTTTGTTTTTTGTAACAAGTGTAACATAAAGATGATTGTCTCTTCTTTTGTAACAAGTTTTATATTAGCATGAGTTCTCTTATTCTTTGAAACAAGTGTTATATTAACATCATTGTTTCCAAAAGTTTTCGAACAAGTGTTACAATAACACGAGTTTCTTCTCTCTTTGTAACAGTGTTAGATTTTAACACGAGTATTCGAGCTTTTTTGTAACAGTGTTACATTAACATCGAGGAATTGTTCTTTATTACAAGTGCTCTATTAATTATCGACTTCTCTTGTTCTTAGTAGTGTTACATTAACATGAGTAAGTAAATTTTTGTAACAAGTGTTGTATTAACATGTTACTTGTTACAAAGTACAAGAGACTCAATGTTAATGTAACACTTGTTACAAAGATCAAGAGACACTCATGTTAATGTAACACTTGTTGAAAGAACAAGAAACAATCATATCAATGTAACATTCTTGTTACAAAGAACAAGAAGTCGTGTTAATATAACAGTTGTTACAAAAAACAAGAGACAATCATGTTAAATAACACTTGTTACAAAGAACAAGAGACACTCATGTTTATGTAACACTTTTACAAAGAACAAGAGACATGTTAATATAACACTTGTTACAAAGAACAAGAGACACTCATGTTAATGTAACACTTGTTACAAAGAACAAGAGAACTCGTGTTTATATAACATTGTTACAAAAAGAACAAGAGACACCCACATCACATCTAAACACTTGTTACAAAGAACAAGAGACACTCATATTAATGTAACATTCTTGTTATAGTTGACATCAGTGTTCTTGTTCTAACACTTGTAAACAAGTGTTGTATTAACATGTTACTTGTTACAAAGAACAAGAGACACTCATGTTAATGTAACACTTGTTACAAAGAACAAGAGACTCATAAAAGTTAATGTAACACTTTGTTGCAAAGAACAAGAAACAATCATATCAATGTAACATTTGTTACAAAGAACAAGAAATCATGTTAATATAACAGTTGTTACAAAAAGAACAAGAGACAATCATGTTAATAATAACATTTGTTACAAAGAACAAGAGACACTCATGTTTATGTAACACTTTTACAAAATTACAAGAGACATGTTAATATAACACTTGTTACAAAGAACAAGAGACATGTTAATATAACACTTTGTTTACAAAGAACAAGAGACACTCATGTTAATGTAACACTTGTTACAAAGAACAAGAGAACTCTGTGTTTTTGTAACAAGTGTTACAAAAAGAACATGGATACACTCATGTTAATGTAACACTTGTTATATTAACATCAGTGTCTTCTTTGTTCTTTGTAACAAGTGTTATATTGAATAGACTCTCTTTCTTTTGTAACAAGTGTTACATTAACATGATTGTCTTTGTTCTTTGTAACAAGTGTTACATTAAGTGATGAGTTTCTCTTGTCTTTGTAACAAGTGTTACATTAATGATGAGTATCTTTGTATTTGTAACAAGTGTTACATTAACAGGAATGTCTTGTTCTTTATTACAAGTGCTCTATTAACACGATTCTCTTGTTCTTTGTAACAAGTAAAGAATTAACATGAGTGTCTTGTTCTTTTGAAACAAATGTTGTATTAAACATGTTACAAGTTACAAAGTACAAGACCTCATGTTAATGTGTCACTTGTTACAAAGAACAAGAGAACCTCATATTAATATAACACTTGTTACAAAGAACTAGACACTCATGTTAATGTAACACTTGTTACAAAAGAACAAGAAAAATCATATCAATCTAACACTTACAACAGCAACAAGAGAATCCTGTATTGATATAAAACTTGTTACAAAGAACTAGACACTCATGTTAATGTAACACTTGTTACAAAGAACAAGAAACAATCATATCAATGTAACACTTGTTACAACGAACAAGAAGTCGTGTTAATATAACAGTTGTTACAAAAACAAGAGACAATCATGTTAAATAACATTTGTTACAAAGAACAAGAGACACTCATGTTTATGTAACACTTTTACAAAGAAACAAGAGACATGTTAATATAACACTTGTTACAAAAGAACAAGAGACTCATGTTAATGTAACACTTGTTACAAAGAACAAGACAACGTCATGTTAATATAACACTTGTTACAAAGAACAAGACAATCATGTTAATATAACATTTGTTACAAAGAACAAGAGAAACTCATTAATAAAACTTGGAACAATAAGTAGTAGACACTCTGCGTTAATGTGACTTGTTACAAAGAACAAGACACACCTCGTTATAATTTAACACCGTTACACATTAAGAGACACTCATGTTAATCTTACACTTTGTTACAAAGAACAAGAGACACCAATATTAGGTTAATTTTTATTGCAAAAGAACAAAGAAGAGAAATTGTTTTAATATAACACTTGTTACAAAGAACAAGAGACATTCATCTTAATGTAAACACTTGTTGCAAAGAACAAAGACAGTCATGTTAATCTAACACTTGTTTCAAAGAACAAGAGAGAAATCTTGTTATCATAACACACTTTAGAAAGAACCAGAGACATTCTATACATCGTAACACTTGTTTCAAAGAACAAGAGACACTGATGTCAATACAACAAGTGTTATATTAACATGATTGTTTCTTTTCTTTTAACAAGTGTTTCATTAACACGATGTCTCTTTGTTCTTTGTAAAAGTGTTACATTAACATGAGTGTCTCTTGTTCTTTGTAACAAGTGTTACATTAACACGAGTGTCTCTTGTCTTTCTGTAACAAGTGTTATATTAACATGTCTCTTGTTCTTTGTCACGTGTTACATAAACATGGGTGTCTCTTTGTTTTTGTAACTAGTGTTACATAAACGCGAGTTCTTCTGTTCTTTATAACAAGTGTTATAATAACGTGAGTGCTTTGTTTTTTGTAACAAGTGTTACATTAACATAATTGAATTTTTGTTCTCTTGTATCATAACAAGTGTTACATTAACATGATGTCTTGTTCTTTGTAACAAGTGTAACATAAAAGATGATTGTCTCTCTTCTTTTGTAACAAGTTTTATATTAGCATGAGTTCTCTTATTCTTTGAAACAAGTGTTATATTAACATCATTGTTTCTTGTTTTTCTAACAAGTAGTACAATAACAATGAGTTTTTGTTCTTCTTTGTAACAAGTGTTAGATTAACACGAGTACTTTGTTTTTTTAACAAGTGTTACATTAACAGGAATGTCTTGTTCTTTTATTACAAGTGCTCTATTAACACGATGTTCTCTTTTTTCTTGTAGCAAGTGTTACATTAACATGAGTGTCGTGTTCTTTTGTAACAAGTGTTGTATTAACATGTTACTTGTTACAAAGCAAGACTCATGTTAATGTAACACTTGTTACAAAGAACAAGAGAACTCTGTATTAATATAACATTCTTGTTACAAAAGAACTAGACACTCATGTTAATGTAACACTTGTTACAAAGAACAAGAAAATCAGTTCAAATGTTTTAAACACTTGTTACAAAGAACAAGAGAACCTTGTATTGATATATAAAACTTTACAAAGAACTAGACACTCATGTTAATGTAACACTTGTTACAAAGAACAAGAAACAATCATATTAATGTAACACTTGTTACAAAGAACAAGAAGTCGTGTTAATATAACAGTTGTTACAAAAGAACAAGAGAGACAATCATGTTAAATAACATTGTTACAAAGAACAAGAGACACTTCATGTTAATGTAACACTTGTTACAAAGCACAATGTAATCATGTTAATATGTAACATTTGTTACAAAGAACAAGAGAACCTGTGTTAATGTAATACTTGTTATAAAGAACAAGAAGAAAACTCATTAATATAAAACTCTTGGAACAATAAGTAGGAGACACTGGTCGTAATTAATGCACTTGTTACAAAAGAACAAGACACACTCGTTATAATTTAACACTTTTTACAAAGAAAGAGACAACTCTCATGTTAATGTTAAATACTTGTTACAAAGAACAAGAGACACTCATGTTAATATAACACTTGTTACAAAGAACAAGAGACACTCATGTTAATGTAACACTTGTTACAAAGAACAAGAGAACTCGTGTTAATGTAACACTTGTTATAAAAGAACAAGAAAACTCATTAATAGAAAAACTTGGAACAATAAGTAGGAGACACTGTGTTAATGTGACACTTGTTACAAAGAACAAGACACACTCGTTATAATTTAACACTTTACACAGAAAGAGACACTTCATAAAAGCATGTTACACTTGTTACAAAGAACAAGAGACAATTCAATATTAGGTTAATACTTATTGCAAAGAACAAGAGAAATCGTTTTAATAATATAACACTTGTTACAAAGAACAAGAGACACTCATCTTAATGTAACACTTGTTGCAAAGAACAAAAACAACAGTCATGTTAATCTAACACTTGTTTCAAAGAACAAGAGAAATCTTGTTATTATAACACTTGTTAGAAAGAACAAGAGACATTCATGTTAATGTAACACTTGTTACAAAGAACAAGAGAAACAATCATAAAGTTAACACATATGTTTCTCAAAGAACAAGAGACACTGATGTCAATACAACAAGTGTTATATTAACATGATTGTGTTCTTTCTTTAACAAGTGTTTCATTAACACGAGTTTTATAGTTCTTTATAAAAGTGTTTCATTAACATGAGTGTCTCTTGTTTCTAAAAGTGTTACATTAACAAGAGTGTCTCTTGTTCTTCGTAACAAGTGTTATATTAACATGTCTCTTGTTCTTGTAACATGTGTTACATAAACATGAGTGTCTTCAGGTTGTTTTTGTAACAAGTGTTACATAAACATGAGTTCTCTCTTGTTCTTTATAACAAGTGTTATATTAACGTGAGTGTTTTCTTGTTTTTTGTAACAATGTTACATTAACATGATTGTATCTTGTTCTTGTAACAAGTGTTATATTAACATGATTGTTTTCTGTTCTTTGTAACAAGTGTTACATTAACATGAATGTCTCTTGTTCTTTGTAACAAGTGTTCTATTAACATGACTCTCTGTTCTTTTGTAGTAAAAAGTTTTATATTAACATGAGTAACTTCTTATGTTTTTTTTGAAACAAGTGTTATATTAACATCATTTTTTTTCTTGTTTTTCTAACAAGTGTTACAATAACAGATGAAAGTCTTTTCTTGTTCTTGTAACAAGTGTTACATTGACAAGAGTACACTTCTGTTTTGTAACAAGTGTTTATTAACAGTATCTTGTTCTTTATAACAAGTGTTATATTAATGACTTCTCTGTTCTAGTAGTGTTACATTAACATGAGTATCTTTTTGTAACAAGTGTTACATTAACATGTTACTTGTTACAAAGTACAAGAAAGTCATGTTATATGTAACACTTGTTACAAAAATCTACAAGTAACACTTGTATAATCATAAAGAACAAGAAACAATCATATCAATCTAACACTAGTTCAAAAGAACAAGAGACACTCATGTTTATCTAACACTTGTTACAAATGTACAAGAGACTTATGTAACACTTGTTACAAAGAACAAGAGAACTCGTATTGATATAAAACTTGTTACAAAGAACTAGACACTCATGTTAATGTAACACTTGTTACAAAGAACAAGAAACAATCATATCAATGTAACACTTGTTACAACGAACAAGAGAGTCGTGTTAATATAACAGTTGCTACAAAAAACAAGAGACAACATCAGTTAATATAACATTTGTTACAAAGAACAAGAGACACTCACATTTATGTAACACTTGTTACAAAGAACAAGAGACATAAGTTAATGATAACACTTGTTTAAAGAACAAGTAAGATTTGTTTACAAAGAACAAGACACATCATGTTAATAGTAACATTTGTTACAAAGAACAAGAGAACTCGTGTAATGTAACATAAAGTTACTTGTTACAAAGAAAACAAGAGACAAACTCATGTTAATGTAACACTTGTTACAAAGAACAAGAGACACTCATGTTAATTTTACACAGAAACACTTGTTACAAAGAACAAGAAACAACTCATATCAATGGTAACATGCTTTTACAAAGAACAAGAGAACTCGTGTTAATATAACACTTGTTACAAAAAGAACAAGAGACAATCACTTTTAATGTTAACATTTGTTACAAAGAACAAAGTCAGTATCATGTTAATATAACACTTGTTACAAAGAACAAGAGACATCTCATGTTATAACACTTGTTACAAAGAACAAGAGACACTCATGTTAATGTAACACTTGTTACAAAGAACAAGAGACAATCATGTTAATCTAACACACTTGTTAAAAGAACAAGAGACACTGTTGTCAATGCAACAAGAGTTACACTCATGAGTTTTATGTTCTATATAACAACTTGTTACAAAGAACAAGAGAACTTCATGTTTATGTAACCATTGTTACAAAGAACATGAGACACTCTATTAATTTGTAACACTTGTTATATTGACATGAAAGTCTCTTGTTCTTTGTAACAAGTGTTATATTAACAAGATTTCTCTTGTTCTTTGAAACAAGTGTTAGATTAACATGACTGTGTTTTTGTTGTTTGTAACAAGTGTTACATTAACATGAGTTTTCTTGTTCTTTATAACAAGTGTTAGATTAACGTGAGTGTTTTGTTTTTGTAACAAGTGTTACATTAACAGAATATCTTGTTCTTTATTACAAGTGATTTCTATTAACACGACTTCTCTTGTTCTTTTGTAACAAGTGTTACAATTAACATGAGTGTCGTGTTCTTTTGTAACAAGTGTTGTTTTAACGTATTTAACTTGTTACAAGTACAAGACTCTGTTAATGTAACATTTGTTACAAGGAACAAGAGAACTCGTATTAATATAACACTTGTTACAAAGAACTAGACACTCATGTTAATGTAACAATTGTTACAAAGAACAAGAGTATCTCATGTTAATGTAACACTTGTTACAAAGAACAAGAGAACTCATGTTGATATAACACTTGTTACAAAGAACTAGAGACACTCATGTTAATGTAACACTTGTTACAAAGAACAAGAAACATGTTAATATAACATTTGTTACAAAGAACAAGAGAACGTGTTAATGTAATACTTGTTATAAAGAACAAGAAAACTCATTAATGAAAAACTTGGAATAAGTAGGAGACTTGTTTGTTACAAAGAACAAGACACACTCGTTATAATTTAACACTTTTTACACAGAAAGAGACACTCATATCAATGTTACACTTGTTACAAAGAACAAGAGACACTAATATTAGGTTAACACTTGTTACAAAGAACAAGAGAAATCGTTTTAATATAACACTTGTTACAAAGAACAAGAGACATTCATCTTAATGTAACACTTGTTGCAAAGAACAAAAAACAGTCATGTTAATCTAACATTTGTTTCAAAGAACAAGAGAAATCTTGTTATTATAACACTTGTTAGAAAGAACAAGAGACATTCATGTTAATGTAACACTTGTTACAAAGAACAAGAAACAATCATGTTAATCTAACACATGTTTCAAAGAACAAGAGACACTGATGTCAATACAACAAGTGTTATATTAACATGATTGTTTCTTGTTCTTTTAACAAGTGTTTCATTAACACGAGTTTTATAGTTCTTTATAAAAGTGTTTCATTAACATGAGTGTCTCTTGTTCTTTGTAAAAGTGTTACATTAACACGAGTGTCTCTTGTTCTTCGTAACAAGTGTTATATTAACATGTCTCTTGTTCTTTCATCACATGTGTTACATAAACATGGGTGTCTCTTGTTTTGTAACTAGTGTTACATAAACGCGAGTTCTCTTGTTCTTTATAACAAGTGTTATAATAACGTGAGTGTTTCTTGTTTTTTGTAACAAGTGTTACATTAACATAATTGTATCTTGTTCTTTGTATCAAGTGATATATTAACATGATTGTTTCTTGTTCTTGTAACAAGTGTTACATTAACATGAGTCTCTTTGTTCTTTGTAACAAGTGTAACATAAAGATGATTGTCTCTTCTTTTGTAACAAGTTTTATATTAGCATGAGTTCTCTTATTCTTTGAAACAAGTGTTATATTAACATCATTGTTTCTTGTTTTTTTTCTAACAAGTGTTACAATAACACGAGTTTCTCTTGTTCTTTGTAACAAGTGTTAGATTAACACGAGTATCTTTTGTTTTTGTAACAAGTGTTACATTAACAGGAATGTCTTGTTCTTTATTACAAGTGCTCTATTAACACGACTTCTCTTGTTCTTTGTAGCAAGTGTTAACATTAACATGAGTGTCGTGTTCTTTGTAACAAGTGTTGTATTAACATGTTACTTGTTACAAAGTACAAGAGACTCATGTTAATGTAACACTTGTTACAAAGATCTAGAGACACTCATATTAATAACACTTGTTGGAAAGAACTAGAACACTCATGTTAATGTAACACTTGTTACAAAATAACAAGAAACAATCATGTTAATGTAACACTTGTTACAAAGAACAAGAGAACTCGTGTTAATATAACACTTGTTACAAAAGAACAAGAGACACTCATGTTAATGTAACACTTGTTACAAAGAACAAGAACTAGACACTCATGTTAATATGTAACACTTGTTACAAAGAACAAGAGACACTCATGTTAATATAACACTTGTTACAAAGAACAAGAGACACTCATGTTAATGTAACACTTGTTACAAAGAACAAGACAATCATGTTAATATAACACTTGTTACAAAGAACAAGAGAATCATGTTAATGTAACACTTGTTACAAAAGAACAAGAAAACTCATTAATACTTTGTTATAAAGAACAAGAAAACTTTAATAGGAACAATAAGCAGGAGACACTCGTGTTAATGTGACTTGTTACAAAGAACAAGACACACTCGTTATAATTTAACACTTGTTACACAGAACAAGAGACACTCATGTTAATGTTACACTTGTTACAAAGAACAAGAGACACTAATATTAGGTTAACAACTTATTGTTCAAAGAACAAGAGAAATCGTTTTAATATAACATTTGTTACAAAGAACAAGAAACATTCATCTTAATGTAACACTTGTTGCAAAGAACAAAAAACAGTCATGTTAATCTAACACTTGTTTCAAAGAACAAGAGAAATTTTGTTATTATAACACTTTGTTACAAAGAACAAGAGACATTCATAATGTAACACTTGTTTCAAAGAACAAGAGACACTGATGTCAATACAACAAGTGTTATATTAACATGATTGTTTCTTGTTCTTTTAACAAGTGTTTCATTAACACGAGTTCTCATTAACAGTTCTTGTATAAAAGTGTTACATTAACATGAGTTCTCTCTTGTTTCTTGTAACAAGTGTTACATTAACACGAGTGTCTCTTGTTCTTCGTAACAAGTGTTATATTAACATGTCTCTTCTTTGTCACATGTGTTACATAAACATGGGTGTCTTGTTTTTTGTAACTAGTGTTACATAAACGCGAGTTCTCTTGTTCTTTATAACAAGTGTTATAATAACGTGAGTGTTTCTTGTTTTTGTAACAAGTGTTACATTAACATAATTGTATCTTGTTCTTTGTATCAAGTGTAACATTAACATGAGTCTTGTTCTTTGTAACAAGTGTTACATTAACATGAGTCTCTTGTTCTTTGTAACAAGTGTAACATAAAGATGATTGTCTCTTCTTTTGTAACAAGTTTTACATTAGCATGAGTTCTCTTATTCTTTGAAACAAGTGTTATATTAACATCATTGTTTCTTGTTTTTTCTAACAAGTGTTACAATAACACGAGTTTCTCTTGTTCTTTGTAACAAGTGTTAGATTAACACGAGTATCTTTGTTTTTTGTAACAAGTGTTACATTAACAGGAATGTCTTGTTCTTTATTACAAGTGCTCTATTAACACGACTTCTCTTGTTCTTTGTAGCAAGTGTTACATTAACATGAAACAATATGTCGTGTTCTTTTGTAACAAGTGTTGTTACTTAACATGTTACTTGTTACAAAGAACAAGACTCATGTTAATGTAACACTTGTTACAAAGAACAAGAGAACTCTAACACTTGTATTGATATAATCTAACTTGTTACAAAGAACAAGACACTCATGTTAATGTAACAGACACTTGTTAATTACAAAGAACAAGAAACAATCATATCAATGTAACACTTGTTACAACGAACAAGAAGTCGTGTTAATATAACAGTTGCTACAAAAAACAAGAGACAATCATGTTAAATAACATTTGTTACAAAGAACAAGAGACACTCATGTTTATGTAACACTTTTACAAAGAACAAGAGACATGTTGATATAACACTTGTTGAACTAGAGACTCATGTTAACTTGTTACAAAGAACAAGACAATCATGTTAATATAACACTTGTTACAAAGAACAAGACAATCATGTTACTATAGCATTTGTTACAAAAAACAAGAAAACTCATTAAGAGAAAACTTGGAACAATAAGCAGGAGACACTCGTGTTAATGTGACTTGTTACAAAGAACAAGACACCACTCGTTATAATTTAACACTTTTACACAGAAAGAGACACTCATGTTAATGTTACACTTGTTACAAAGAACAAGAGACACTAATATTAGGTTAATACTTATTGCAAAGAACAAGAGAAATCGTTTTAATATAACACTTGTTACAAAGAACAAGAGACATTCATCTTAATGTAACACTTGTTGCAAAGAACAAAAAAACAGTCATGTTAATCTAACACTTGTTTCAAAGAACAAGAGAAATCTTGTTATTATAACACTTGTTAGAAAGAACAAGAGACATTCATGTTATGTAACACTTGTTAATGTAACAATCAAGTTAATCTTGTTTCAAAGAACAAGAGACACTGATGTCAATACAACAAGTGTTATATTAACATGATTGTTTCTTGTTCTTTTAACAAGTGTTTCATTAACACGAGTTCTCTTGTTCTTTATAAAAGTGTTTCATTAACACGAGTTCTCTTGTTCTTTGTAACAAGTGTTACATTAACACGAGTGTCTCTTGTTCTTCGTAACAAGTGTTATATTAACATGTCTCTTGTTCTTTGTCACATGTGTTACATAAACATGGGTGTCTCTTGTTTTTTTGTAACTAGTGTTACATAAACGCGAGTTCTCTTGTTCTTTATAACAAGTGTTATAATAACGTGAGTGTTTCTTGTTTTTTGTAACAAGTGTTACATTAACATAATTGTATCTTGTTCTTTGTATCAAGTGATATATTAACATGATTGTTTCTTGTTCTTTGTAACAAGTGTTACATTAACATGAGTCTCTTTGTTCTTTTGTAACAAGTGTAACATAAAGATGATTGTCTCTTCTTTTTTGTAACAAGTTTTATATTAGCATGAGTTCTCTTATTATTCTTGAAACAAGTGTTATATTAACATCATTGTTTCTTGTTTTTTCTAACAAGTGTTACAATAACACGAGTTTCTCTTGTTCTTTGTAACAAGTGTTAGATTAACACGAGTATCTTTTGTTTTTGTAACAAGTGTTACATTAACAGGAATGTCTTGTTCTTTTATTACAAGTGCTCTATTAACACGACTTCTCTTGTTCTTTGTAGCAAGTGTTACATTAACATGAGTGTCGTGTTCTTTAAACAAGTGTTGTATTAACATGTTACTTGTTACAAAGTACAAGAGACTCATGTTAATGTAACACTTGTTACAAAGAACAAGAGAACTCATGTATTAATATAACACTTGTTACAAAGAACAAGACACTCATGTTAATGTAACACTTGTTACAAAGAACAAGAAACATCATATTAATGTAACACTTGTTACAAAGAACAAGAGACACATCAATGTTACAAAGATCATGTTAATAACACTTGTTACAAAGAACAAGAGACACTCATGTTAATGTAACACTTGTTACAAAGAACAAGAGACACTCATGTTAATAACAGTTGTAACAAGAAGACTTGTTACAAAGAACAAGAGACACTTGTTAAAAGAACAAGACAACATGTGTAACACTTGTTACAAGAACAAGAACAATCACTGTTTATGTAACATTTGTTACAAGAACAAGAGACAACTCATAATAATGTAACAAGATATTCTTGTTCTTGTTCTTTGTAAAATGTTATAATAACAAGATTTCTATTGTTCTTTGAAGTATTAGATTAACATGAGTTCTTTGCAACAAGTGTTACATTAACATGAGTTTCTCTTGTTCTTTGTAACAAGTGTTACATTAACATGAGTTTCTTGGTGTCTTTTGTAACAAGTGTTATGATTAACAGGAATGTTTTGTTCTTTTATTACAAGTGCTCTATTAACACGACTTCTCTTGTTCTTTGTAACAAGTGTTAAATTAACATGAGTGTCGTGTTCTTTTGAACAAGTGTTGTTTTAACATGTTACTTGTTACAAAGTACAAGACTCATGTTAATGTAACACTTGTTACAAGAACAAGAGAACTCATATTAATATAACACTTGTTACAAAGAACAAGAGACACTCATGTTAATGTAACAATTGTTACAGAACAAGAGACATATCAATGTAACACTTGTTAAAAGAACAAGAAACTCATATAAATGTAACACTTGTTACAAAGAACAAGAGACACTAATATTAGGTTAATACTCATGTTATTGCAAAAGAACAAGAGAAATCGTTTTAATATAACACTTGTTACAAAGAACAAGAGACATTCATCTTAATGTAACACTTGTTGCAAAAAACAAACAGTCATGTTAATCTAACACTTGTTTCAAAGAACAAGAGAAATCTTGTTATTATAACACTTGTTAGAAAGAACAAGAGACATTCATGTTAATGTAACACTTGTTACAAAGAACAAGAAACAATCATGTTAATCTAACACATGTTTCAAAGAACAAGAGACACTGATGTCAATACAACAAGTGTTATATTAACATGATTGTTTCTTGTTCTTTTTAACAAGTGTTAACAAGAGACACTGATGTCAATACAACAAGTGTTATATTAACATGATTGTTTCTTGTTCTTTTTAACAAGTGTTTCATTAACACGAGTTTTATCGTTCTTTATAAAAAGTGTTTCATTAACATGAGTTCTCTTGTTCTTTGTAAAAGTGTTACATTAACACGAGTGTCTCTTGTTCTTTGTAAAAGTGTTACATTAACACGAGTGTCTCTTGTTCTTCGTAACAAGTGTTATATTAACATGTCTCTTGTTCTTGTAACATGTGTTACATAAACATGAGTGTCTCTTGTTTTTTGTAACTAGTGTTACATAAACATGAGTTCTCTTGTTTTTTATAACAAGTGTTATAATAACGTGAGTGTTTCTTGTTTTTTTTGTAACAAGTGTTACATTAACATAATTGTATCTTGTTCTTTGTATCAAGTGATATATTAACATGATTGTTTCTTGTTCTTTGTAACAAGTGTTAACATTGTAACATTAACATGAGTCTCTTGTTCTTTGTAACAAGTGTAACATAAAGATGATTGTCTCTTCTTTTGTAACAAGTTTTATATTAACATGAGTTCATTCTTTGAGTGTTATATTAACATCATCAAGTGTTACAATAACACGAAACAAGTGTTATATTAACACGAGAATCTTGTTTTTGTTGTTACTTGTTTTTTCTAACAAGTGTTACATAAACGAGTTTCTCTTCTTTTGTAACTTGTTCTTTGTAACAAGTGTTAGATTAACATCATTGAGTATCTTTTGTTTTTGTAACAAGTGTTACATTAAACAAGTGTTACAGGGAATGTCTTGTTCTTTATTACAAGTGCTCTATTAACACGACTTCTCTTGTTTTTGTAGCAAGTGTTACATTAACATGAGTGTTTTGTAACAAGTGTTGTATTAACAAGTTACTTGTTACAAAGTTAACATGTTAATGTAACACTTGTTACAAAGATCTAGAGACACTCATGTTAATGTAACACTTGTTGGAAAGAACAAGAGAAACAATCATATCAATCTAACACTTGTTCAAAGAACAAGAGACACTCATGTTTATCTAACACTTGTTACAATGAACAAGAGACTCTCATGTTAATGTAACACTTGTTACAAAGAACAAGAGAACTCGTATTGATATAAAACTTGTTACAAAGAACTAGACACTCATGTTAATGTAACACTTATTACAAAGAACAAGAAACAATCATATCAATGTAACACTTGTTACAAAGAACAAGAAGTCGTGTTAATATAACAGTTGTTACAAAAAAACAAGAGACAATCATGTTAAATAACATTTGTTACAAAGAACAAGAGACACTCATGTTTATGTAACACTTTTTACAAAGAACAAGAGACATGTTGATATAACACTTGTTACAAAGAACAAGAGACACTCATGTTAATGTAACACTTGTTACAAAGAACAAGACAATCATGTTAATATAACATTTGTTACAAAGAACAAGAGAACTCGTGTTAATGTAATACTTGTTATAAAGAACAAGAAAACTCATTAATAGAAAACTTGGAACAATAAGTAGGAGACACTCGTGTTAATGTGACTTGTTACAAAGAACAAGACACACTCGTTATAATTTAACACTTTTTTACACAGAAAGAGACACTCATGTTAATGTTACACTTGTTACAAAGAACAAGAGACACTAATATTAGGTTAATACTTATTGCAAAGAACAAGAGAAATCGTTTTAATATAACACTTGTTACAAAGAACAAGAGACATTCATCTTAATGTAACACTTGTTGCAAAGAAAAAAAAAACAGTCATGTTAATCTAACACTTGTTTCAAAGAACAAGAGAAATCTTGTTATTATAACACTTGTTAGAAAGAACAAGAGACATTCATGTTAATGTAACACTTGTTACAAAGAACAAGAAACAATCATGTTAATCTAACACTTGTTTCAAAGAACAAGAGACACTGATGTCAATACAACAAGTGTTATATTAACATGAGATTTCTTGTTCTTTATAACAAGTGTTTCATTAACACGAGTTTTGTCAGTTCTTTAACAAGTGTTATATTAACATGAGTTCTCTTGTTCTTTTTAACAAGTGTTTCATTAACACGAGTTCTCTTGTTCTTTGTAAAAGTGTTACATTAACACGAGTGTCTCTTGTTCTTCGTAACAAGTGTTACATTAACACGAGTGTCTCTTGTTCTTCGTAACAAGTGTTACATTAACACGAGTGTCTCTTGTTCTTCGTAACAAGTGTTATATTAACATGTCTCTTGTTCTTTGTCACATGTGTTACATAAACATGAGTGTCTCTTGTTTTTTGTAACTAGTGTTACATAAACGCGAGTTCTCTTGTTCTTTATAACAAGTGTTATAATAACGTGAGTGTTTCTTGTTTTTTGTAACAAGTGTTACATTAACATAATTGTATCTTGTTCTTTGTATCAAGTGTTATATTAACATGAGTCTTGTTCTTTGTAACAAGTGTTACATTAACATGAGTCTCTTGTTCTTTGTAACAAGTGTAACATAAAGATGATTGTCTCTTCTTTGTAACAAGTTTTATATTAGCATGAGTTCTCTTATTCTTTGAAACAAGTGTTATATTAACATCATTGTTTCTTGTTTTCTAACAAGTGTTACAATAACACGAGTTTCTCTTGTTCTTTGTAACAAGTGTTAGATTAACACGAGTATCTTTGTTTTTTGTAACAAGTGTTACATTAACAGGAATGTCTTGTTCTTTATTACAAGTGCTCTATTAACACGACTTCTCTTGTTCTTTGTAGCAAGTGTTACATTAACATGAGTGTCGTGTTCTTTGTAACAAGTGTTGTATTAACATGTTACTTGTTACAAAGTACAAGAGACTCATGTTAATGTAACACTTGTTACAAAGAACAAGAGAACTCATGTTAATATAACACTTGTTACAAAGAACAAGACACTCATGTTAATGTAACACTTGTTACAAAGAACAAGAGAAACAAAGAACAAGAGACACTCATATCAATCTAACACTTGTTACAAAGAACAAGAGACACTCATGTTGATATAACACTTGTTACAAAGAACAAGAGACACTCATGTTAATGTAACACTTGTTACAAAGAACAAGACAATCATGTTAATATAACATTTGTTACAAAGAACAAGAGAACTCGTGTTAATGTAATACTTGTTACAAAGAACAAGAAAACTCATTAATAGAAAACTTGGAACAATAAGTAGGAGACACTCGTGTTAATGTGACTTGTTACAAAGAACAAGACACACTCGTTATAATTTAACACTTTTTACAAAGAACAAGAGACACTCATGTTAATGTTACACTTGTTACAAAGAACAAGAGACACTAATATTAGGTTAATACTTATTGCAAAGAACAAGAGAAATCGTTTTAATATAACACTTGTTACAAAGAACAAGAGACATTCATCTTAATGTAACACTTGTTGCAAAGAACAAAAAACAGTCATGTTAATCTAACACTTGTTTCAAAGAACAAGAGAAATCTTGTTATTATAACACTTGTTAGAAAGAACAAGAGACATTCATGTTAATGTAACACTTGTTACAAAGAACAAGAAACAATCATGTTAATCTAACACATGTTTCAAAGAACAAGAGACACTGATGTCAATACAACAAGTGTTATATTAACATGATTGTTTCTTGTTCTTTTTAACAAGTGTTAACAAGAGACACTGATGTCAATACAACAAGTGTTATATTAACATGATTGTTTCTTGTTCTTTTTAACAAGTGTTTCATTAACACGAGTTTTATCGTTCTTTATAAAAGTGTTTCATTAACATGAGTTCTCTTGTTCTTGTAAAAGTGTTACATTAACACGAGTGTCTCTTGTTCTTTGTAAAAGTGTTACATTAACACGAGTGTCTCTTGTTCTTCGTAACAAGTGTTATATTAACATGTCTCTTGTTCTTTGTCACATGTGTTACATAAACATGGGTGTCTCTTGTTTTTTGTAACTAGTGTTACATAAACGCGAGTTCTCTTGTTTTTATAACAAGTGTTATAATAACGTGAGTGTTTCTTGTTTTTTGTAACAAGTGTTACATTAACATAATTGTATCTTGTTCTTTGTATCAAGTGATATATTAACATGATTGTTTCTTGTTCTTTGTAACAAGTGTTACATTAACATGAGTCTCTCTTGTTCTTTGTAACAAGTGTAACATAAAGATGATTGTCTCTTCTTCTTTTTGTAACAAGTTTTATATTAGCATGAGTTCTCTTATTCTTTGAAACAAGTGTTATATTAACATCATTGTTTCTTGTTTTTCTAACAAGTGTTACAATAACACGAGTTTCTCTTGTTCTTTGTAACAAGTGTTAGATTAACACGAGTAGTTTTGTAACAAGTGTTACATTAACATGAGTTCTTGTTCTTTGTAACAAGTGTAATATAACAAGTGTTACATTAACAGAATGTCTTGTTCTTTATTAAACAAGTGCTATATTAACATGATTCTCTTTTCTTTTTTCTAACAAGTGTTACATTAACATGAGTGTCTGTGTTCTTGTAACAAGTGTTGTATTAACATGTTACTTGTTACAAAGTACAAACAGACTCTCATGTTAATGTAACACTTGCTCTATTAACACGACTTCTCTTGTTAATGTAACACTTGTTACAAAGAACATGAGTGTCATGTTCACTTTGTTCAAAGAACAAGAGACACTCATGTTACATGTAACACTTGTTACAAAGAACAAGAGACACTCATGTTAATGTAACACTTGTTACAAAGAACAAGAGACACTCATATTAATGTAACACTTGTTCAAAGAACAAGAGACACTCATATTTATGTAACACTTGTTACAAAGAACAAGAGACTCTCATGTTAATGTAACACTTGTTACAAAGAACAAGAAACACTCATATTAATGTAACACTTGTTACAAAGAACAAGACACTCATGTTAATGTAACACTTGTTACAAAGAACAAGAACAATCATATTAATGTAACACTTGTTACAAAGAACAAGAGAACTCGTGTTAATATAACACTTGTTACAAAGAACAAGAGACAATCATGTTAATATAACACTTGTTACAAAGAACAAGAGACACTCATGTTAATGTAACACTTGTTACAAAGAACAAGACAATCATGTTAATATAACATTTGTTACAAAGAACAAGAGAACTCGTGTTAATGTAATACTTGTTATAAAGAACAAGAAAACTCATTAATAGAAAACTTGGAACAATAAGCAGGAGACACTCGTGTTAATGTGACTTGTTACAAAGAACAAGACACACTCGTTATAATTTAACACTTGTTACAAAGAACAAGAGACACTAATATTAGGTTAATACTTATTGCAAAGAACAAGAGAAATCGTTTTAATATAACACTTGTTACAAAGAACAAGAGACATTCATGTTAATGTAACACTTGTTACAAAGAACAAAAAACAGTCATGTTAATCTAACACTTGTTTCAAAGAACAAGAGAAATCTTGTTATTATAACACTTGTTAGAAAGAACAAGAGACATTCATGTTAATGTAACTTGTTACAAAGAACAAGAAACAATCATGTTAATCTAACACTTGTTTCAAGAACAAGAGACATCATGTTAATATAACACTTGTTACAAAGAACAAGAAACAATCATGTTAATCTAACACTTGTTTCAAAGAACAAGAGACACTGATGTCAATACAACAAGTGTTATATTAACATGATTGTTTCTTGTTCTTTTAACAAGTGTTTCATTAACACGAGTTCTATAGTTCTTTATAAAAGTGTTTCATTAACATGAGTTCTCTTGTTCTTTGTAAAAGTGTTACATTAACACGAGTGTCTCTTGTTCTTCGTAACAAGTGTTATATTAACATGTCTCTTGTTCTTTGTCACATGTGTTACATAAACATGGTGTCTCTTGTTTTTTGTAACTAGTGTTACATAAACGCGAGTTCTCTTGTTCTTTATAACAAGTGTTATAATAACGTGAGTGTTTCTTGTTTTTGTAACAAGTGTTACATTAACATAATTGTATCAAGTTCTTTGTATCAAGTGATATATTAACATGATTGTTTCTTGTTCTTTGTAACAAGTGTTACATTAACATGAGTCTTGTTCTTTGTAACAAGTGTAACATAAAGATGATTGTCTCTTCTTTTTTGTAACAAGTTTTATATTAGCATGAGTTCTCTTATTCTTTGAAACAAGTGTTATATTAACATCATTGTTTCTTGTTTTTCTAACAAGTGTTACAATAACACGAGTTTCTCTTGTTCTTTGTAACAAGTGTTAGATTAACACGAGTATCTTTTGTTTTTTGTAACAAGTGTTACATTAACAGGAATGTCTTGTTCTTTATTACAAGTGCTCTATTAACACGACTTCTCTTGTTCTTTGTAGCAAGTGTTACATTAACATGAGTTCTTTATAAAAGTGTTTTATTAACATGAGTTCTTCTTGTTCTTTGTAACAAGTGTTGTATGTAACATGTTACTTGTTACAAAGTACAAGAGACTTTCATGTTAATGTAACACTTGTTACAAAGATCTAGAGACACTCATGTTAATGTAACACTTGTTACAAAGAACAAGAAACAATCATATCAATCTAACACTTGTTCAAAGAACAAGAGACACTCATGTTTATCTAACACTTGTTACAATGTACAAGAGACTCTCATGTTAATGTAACACTTGTTACAAAGAACAAGAGAACTCGTATTGATATAAAACTTCTTACAAAGAACTAGACACTCATGTTAATGTAACACTTGTTACAAAGAACAAGAAACAATCATATCAATGTAACACTTGTTACAAAGAACAAGAAGTCATGTTAATATAACACTTGTTACAAAAAACAAGAGACAATCATGTTAATGTAACACTTGTTACAAAGAACAAGAGACAATCATGTTAATGTAACACTTGTTACAAAGAACAAGAGAACTCATGTTAATATAACACTTGTTACAAAGAACAAGAGAAACTCATTAATAGTAAAACTTGGAACAATAAACAGGAGACACTCGTGTTAATGTGACTTGTTACAAAGAACAAGACACACTCGTTATAATTTAACACTTTTACACAGAAAGAGACACTCATGTTAATGTTACACTTGTTACAAAGAACAAGAGACACTAATATTAGGTTAATACTTATTGCAAAGAACAAGAGAAATCGTTTTAATATAACACTTGTTACAAAGAACAAGAGACATTCATCTTAATGTAACACTTGTTGCAAAGAACAAAAAACAGTCATGTTAATCTAACACTTGTTTCAAAGAACAAGAGAAATCTTGTTATTATAACACTTGTTAGAAAGAACAAGAGACATTCATGTTAATGTAACACTTGTTACAAAGAACAAGAAACAATCATGTTAATCTAACACATGTTTCAAAGAACAAGAGACACTGATGTCAATACAACAAGTGTTATATTAACATGATTGTTTCTTGTTCTTTTAACAAGTGTTTCATTAACACGAGTTTTATAGTTCTTTATAAAAGTGTTTCATTAACATGAGTTCTCTTGTTCTTTGTAAAAGTGTTACATTAACACGAGTGTCTCTTGTTCTTCGTAACAAGTGTTATATTAACATGTCTCTTGTTCTTTGTCACATGTGTTACATAAACATGGGTGTCTCTTGTTTTTTGTAACTAGTGTTACATAAACGCGAGTTCTCTTGTTCTTTATAACAAGTGTTATAATAACGTGAGTGTTTCTTGTTTTTTGTAACAAGTGTTACATTAACATAATTGTATCTTGTTCTTTGTATCAAGTGATATATTAACATGATTGTTTCTTGTTCTTTGTAACAAGTGTTACATTAACATGAGTCTCTTGTTCTTTTGTAACAAGTGTAACATAAAGATGATTGTCTCTTCTTTTGTAACAAGTTTTATATTAGCATGAGTTCTCTTATTCTTTGTAACAAGTGTTATATTAACATCATTGTTTCTTGTTTTTGTAACAAGTGTTACAATAACACGAGTTTCTTTGTTCTTTGTAACAAGTGTTAGATTAACACGAGTATCTTTTTGAACAAGTGTTACATTAACAGGAATGTCTTGTTCTTTATTACAAGTGTAACATTAACACGATTCTCTCTTGTAACATTTAACATGAGTAACATCATGTTTTTTGTAACAAGTGTTGTATTAACATGTTACTTGTTACAAAGTACAAGAGACTCATGTTTGTTACAAAGATGTAACACTTAATGTAACACTTGTTACAAAGAACAAGAGACACTCATATGTTAATACTAACACTTGTTAACAAAGAACAAGAGACACTCATGTTAATGTAACACTTGTTACAAAGAACAAGAGACATTTATGTTAATGAACACTTGTTACAAAGAACAAGAGAACTCATGTTAATGTAACACTTGTTACAAAGAACAAGAGACACTCATATTAACACTTGTAACACTTGTTACAAAGAACAAGAGACACTCATATTAATGTAACACTTGTTACATTGAACAAGAAACAATCATGTTCTTGTAACAAGTGTTATAAAAACAAGAGTTCTTGTTCTTGAAACATGTTAAAACATGAACACTTTGTGTTAACAAGTGTTACAAAGAACAAGAGACACTCATGTTAATGTAACACTTGTTACAAACAACAATGTTTTGTTCTTTATCAAGTGTCTAATAACACATTTGTTACAAAGAACAAGAGTAGCAAGTGTTAATGTAACACTTGTTACAAAGAACAAGAAAACTCATTAATATGTTACTTGTTATACAAGAAAACTCAAGTAATACAAGGAGACACTCGTGTTAATGTGACTTGTTACAAAGAACAAGACACACTCGTTATAATTTAACACTTTTTACACAGAAAGAGACACTCATGTTAATGTTACACTTGTTACAAAGAACAAGAGACACTAATATTAGGTTAATACTTATTGCAAAGAACAAGAGAAATCGTTTTAATATAACACTTGTTACAAAGAACAAGAGACATTCATCTTAATGTAACACTTGTTGCAAAGAACAAAAAACAGTCATGTTAATCTAACACTTGTTTCAAAGAACAAGAGAAATCTTGTTATTATAACACTTGTTAGAAAGAACAAGAGACATTCATGTTAATGTAACACTTGTTACAAAGAACAAGAAACAATCATGTTAATCTAACACATGTTTCAAAGAACAAGAGACACTGATGTCAATACAACAAGTGTTATATTAACATGATTGTTTCTTGTTCTTTGTTAACAAGAGACACTGATGTCAATACAACAAGTGTTATATTAACATGATTGTTTCTTGTTCTTTTTAACAAGTGTTTCATTAACACGAGTTTTATTGTTCTTTATAAAAGTGTTTCATTAACATGAGTTCTCTTGTTCTTTGTAAAAGTGTTACATTAACACGAGTGTCTCTTGTTCTTCGTAACAAGTGTTATATTAACATGTCTCTTGTTCTTTGTCACATGTGTTACATAAACATGAGTGTCTCTTTTTTTGTAACTAGTGTTACATAAACGCGAGTTCTCTTGTTTTTATAACAAGTGTTATAATAACGTGAGTGTTTCTTGTTTTTTGTAACAAGTGTTACATTAACATAATTGTATCTTGTTCTTTGTATCAAGTGATATATTAACATGATTGTTTCTTGTTCTTTGTAACATGTGTAACATAAACATGAGTGTCTCTTGTTCTTTGTAACAAGTGTAACATAAAGATGATTGTCTCTTCTTTTTGTAACAAGTTTTATATTAGCATGAGTTCTCTTATTCTTTGAAACAAGTGTTATATTAACATCATTGTTTCTTGTTTTTTCTAACAAGTGTTACAATAACACGAGTTTCTCTTGTTCTTTGTAACAAGTGTTAGATTAACACGAGTATCTTTGTTTTTTTGTAACAAGTGTTACATTAACAGGAATGTCTTGTTCTTTATTACAAGTGCTATATTAACACGACTTCTCTTGTTTTTTGTAGCAAGTGTTACATTAACATGAGTGTCGTGTTCTTTGTAACAAGTGTTGTATTAACATGTTACTTGTTACAAAGTACAAGAGACTCTCATGTTAATGTAACACTTGTTACAAAGATCTAGAGACACTCATGTTAATGTAACACTTGTTGGAAAGAACAAGAAACAATCATATCAATCTAACACTAGTTCAAAGAACAAGAGACACTCATGTTTATCTAACACTTGTTACAAAGAACAAGAGAACTCGTATTGATATAAAACTTCTTACAAAGAACTAGAGACACTCATGTTAATGTAACACTTGTTACAAAGAACAAGAAACAATCATATCAATGTAACACTTGTTACAAAGAACAAGAGAACTCGTATTAATATAACACTTGTTACAAAGAACTAGACACTCATGTTAATGTAACACTTGTTACAAAGAACAAGAAAATCATATCAATCTAACACTTGTTACAAAGAACAAGAGACACTCATGTTGATATAACACTTGTTACAAAGAACTAGAGACACTCATGTTAATGTAACACTTGTTACAAAGAACAAGAGACAATCATGAACACTTGTTACAAAGAACAAGACAATCATGTTAATGTAACACTTGTTACAAAGAACAAGACAATCATGTTAATATAACACTTGTTACAAAGAACAAGAGAACTCATGTTAATATAACATTTGTTACAAAGAACAAGAAAACTCATTAATAGAAAACTTGGAACAATAAGCAGGAGACACTCGTGTTAATGTGACTTGTTACAAAGAACAAGACACACTCGTTATAATTTAACACTTTTTTACACAGAAAGAGACACTCATGTTAATGTTACACTTGTTACAAAGAACAAGAGACACTAATATTAGGTTAATACTTATTGCAAAGAACAAGAGAAATCGTTTTAATATAACACTTGTTACAAAGAACAAGAGACATTCATCTTAATGTAACACTTGTTGCAAAGAACAAAAAACAGTCATGTTAATCTAACACTTGTTTCAAAGAACAAGAGAAATCTTGTTATTATAACACTTGTTAGAAAGAACAAGAGACATTCATGTTAATGTAACACTTGTTACAAAGAACAAGAAACAATCATGTTAATCTAACACATGTTTCAAAGAACAAGAGACACTGATGTCAATACAACAAGTGTTATATTAACATGATTGTTTCTTGTTCTTTTTAACAAGTGTTTCATTAACACGAGTTTTATCGTTCTTTATAAAAGTGTTTCATTAACATGAGTTCTCTTGTTCTTTGTAAAAGTGTTACATTAACACGAGTGTCTCTTGTTCTTCGTAACAAGTGTTATATTAACATGTCTCTTGTTCTTTGTCACATGTGTTACATAAACATGGGTGTCTCTTGTTTTTTGTAACTAGTGTTACATAAACGCGAGTTCTCTTGTTCTTTATAACAAGTGTTATAATAACGTGAGTGTTTCTTGTTTTTTGTAACAAGTGTTACATTAACATAATTGTATCTTGTTCTTTGTATCAAGTGATATATTAACATGATTGTTTCTTGTTCTTTGTAACAAGTGTTACATTAACATGAGTCTCTTGTTCTTTGTAACAAGTGTAACATAAAGATGATTGTCTCTTCTTTTTTTGTAACAAGTTTTATATTAGCATGAGTTCTCTTATTCTTTGAAACAAGTGTTATATTAACATCATTGTTTCTTGTTTTTCTCTAACAAGTGTTACAATAACACGAGTTTCTCTTGTTCTTTGTAACAAGTGTTAGATTAACACGAGTATCTTTGTTTTTTTGTAACAAGTGTTACATTAACAGGAATGTCTTGTTCTTTATTACAAGTGCTCTATTAACACGACTTCTCTTGTTCTTTGTAGCAAGTGTTACATTAACATGAGTGTCGTGTTCTTTGTAACAAGTGTTGTATTAACATGTTACTTGTTACAAAGTACAAGAGACTCATGTTAATGTAACACTTGTTACAAAGATCTAGAGACACTCATGTTAATGTAACACTTGTTACAAAGAACAAGAAACAATCATATCAATCTAACACTTGTTACAAAGAACAAGAGACACTCATGTTTATCTAACACTTGTTACAAAGAACAAGAGACATTCATGTTAATGAACAAGAGAACACTTGTTACAAAGAACAAGAGAACTCATGTTTATGTAACACTTGTTACAAAGAACAAGAGACACTGTAAATGTAACACTTGTTACAAAGAACAAGAGACACTCATCATTTAATGTAACACTTGTTACAAAGAACAAGAAACAATCATATCAATGTAACACTTGTTACAACGAACAAGACAGTCATGTTAATATAACAAGTTGTTACAAAAAACAAGAGACAATCATGTTAATGTAACAAGTGTTACAAAGAACAAGAGACACTCATGTTAATTGTAACACTTGTTACAAAGAACAAGAGACATTTTGTTCTTTATTACACTTGTTACAAAGAACTAGAGACACTCATGTTAATGTAACACTTGTTACAAAGAACAAGACAATCATGTTAATATAACATTTGTTACAAAGAACAAGAGAACTCGTGTTAATGTAATACTTGTTATAAAGAACAAGAAAACTCATTAATAGAAAACTTGGAACAATAAGTAGGAGACACTCGTGTTAATGTGACTTGTTACAAAGAACAAGACACACTCGTTATAATTTAACACTTTTTACACAGAAAGAGACACTCATGTTAATGTTACACTTGTTACAAAGAACAAGAGACACTAATATTAGGTTAATACTTATTGCAAAGAACAAGAGAAATCGTTTTAATATAACACTTGTTACAAAGAACAAGAGACATTCATCTTAATGTAACACTTGTTGCAAAGAACAAAAAACAGTCATGTTAATCTAACACTTGTTTCAAAGAACAAGAGAAATCTTGTTATTATAACACTTGTTAGAAAGAACAAGAGACATTCATGTTAATGTAACACTTGTTACAAAGAACAAGAAACAATCATGTTAATCTAACACATGTTTCAAAGAACAAGAGACACTGATGTCAATACAACAAGTGTTATATTAACATGAGTTTCTTGTTGTCAATACAACAAGTGTTATATTAACATGAGTTTTATTGTTCTTTATAAAAGTGTTTCATTAACACGAGTTTTCTAGTTCTTTATAAAAGTGTTACATTAACATGAGTTCTCTTGTTCTTTGTAAAAGTGTTACATTAACACGAGTGTCTCTTGTTCTTCGTAACTAGTGTTATATTAACATGTCTCTTGTTCTTTGTCACATGTGTTACATAAACATGGGTGTCTCTTGTTTTTTTGTAACTAGTGTTACATAAACGCGAGTTCTCTTGTTTTTATAACAAGTGTTATAATAACGTGAGTGTTTCTTGTTTTTTTTAACAAGTGTTACATTAACATAATTGTATCTTGTTCTTTGTATCAAGTGATATATTAACATGATTGTTTCTTGTTCTTTGTAACAAGTGTTACATTAACATGAGTCTCTTTGTTCTTTGTAACAAGTGTAACATAAAGATGATTGTCTCTTCTTTTTTGTAACAAGTTTTATATTAGCATGAGTTCTCTTATTCTTTGAAACAAGTGTTATATTAACATCATTGTTTCTTGTTTTTCTAACAAGTGTTACAATAACACGAGTTTCTCTTGTTCTTTGTAACAAGTGTTAGATTAACACGAGTATCTTTTTTTTTAACAAGTGTTACATTAACAGGAATGTCTTGTTCTTTATTACAAGTGCTCTATTAACACGACTTCTCTTGTTCTTTTGTAGCAAGTGTTACATTAACATGAGTGTCGTGTTCTTTGTAACAAGTGTTGTATTAACATGTTACTTGTTACAAAGTACAAGAGACTCATGTTAATGTAACACTTGTTACAAAGATCTAGAGACACTCATGTTAATGTAACACTTGTTGGAAAGAACAAGAAACAATCATATCAATCTAACACTAGTTCAAAGAACAAGAGACACTCATGTTTATCTAACACTTGTTACAATGAACAAGAGACTCTCATGTTAATATAACACTTGTTACAAAGAACAAGAGAACTCATATTGATATAAAACTTGTTACAAAGAACAAGACACTCATGTTAATGTAACACTTGTTACAAAGAACAAGAAACAATCATATCAAATGTAACACTTGTTACAAAGAACAAGACAATCATGTTAATGTAACACTTGTTACAAAGAACAAGACAATCATG
Organism: Tachypleus tridentatus; assembly: GCF_004210375.1. Taxonomy (NCBI): domain Eukaryota; kingdom Metazoa; phylum Arthropoda; class Merostomata; order Xiphosura; family Limulidae; genus Tachypleus; species Tachypleus tridentatus. Next base: position 36,152,695 of record NW_027467782.1, read on the forward strand.
TTAATATAACATTTGTTACAAAGAACAAGAGACACTCATGTTTATGTAACACTTTTACAAAGAACAAGAGACATGTTGATATAACACTTGTTACAAAGAACAAGAGACACTCATGTTAATGTAACACTTGTTACAAAGAACAAGACAATCATGTTAATATAACATTTGTTACAAAGAACAAGAGAACTCGTGTTAATGTAATACTTGTTATAAAGAACAAGAAAACTCATTAATAGAAAACTTGGAACAATAACTAGGAGACACTCGTGTTAATGTGACTTGTTACAAAGAACAAGACACACTCGTTATAATTTAACACTTTTTACACAGAAAGAGACACTCATGTTAATGTTACACTTGTTACAAAGAACAAGAGACACTAATATTAGGTTAATACTTATTGCAAAGAACAAGAGAAATCGTTTTAATATAACACTTGTTACAAAGAACAAGAGACATTCATCTTAATGTAACACTTGTTGCAAAAAAAAAACAGTCATGTTAATCTAACACTTGTTTCAAAGAACAAGAGAAATCTTGTTAATCTTGTTATTATAACACTTGTTAGAAAGAACAAGAGACATTCATGTTAATGTAACACTTGTTACAAAGAACAAGAAACAATCATGTTAATCTAACACATGTTTTCAAAGAACAAGAGACACTGATGTCAATACAACAAGTGTTATATTAACATGATTGTTTCTTGTTCTTTTTAACAAGTGTTTCATTAACACGAGTTTATAGTTCTTTATAAAAGTGTTTCATTAACATGAGTTCTCTTGTTCTTTGTAAAAGTGTTACATTAACACGAGTGTCTCTTGTTCTTCGTAACAAGTGTTATATTAACATGTCTCTTGTTCTTTGTCACATGTGTTACATAAACATGGGTGTCTCTTGTTTTTGTAACTAGTGTTACATAAACGCGAGTTCTCTTGTTCTTTATAACAAGTGTTATAATAACGTGAGTGTTTCTTGTTTTTTTGTAACAAGTGTTACATTAACATAATTGTATCTTGTTCTTTGTAACAAGTGATATATTAACATGATTGTTTCTTGTTCTTTGTAACAAGTGTTACATTAACATGAGTCTCTTGTTCTTTGTAACAAGTGTAACATAAAGATGATTGTCTCTTCTTTTCTTTTGTAACAAGTTTTATATTAGCATGAGTTCTCTTATTCTTTGAAACAAGTGTTATATTAACATCATTGTTTCTTGTTTTTTCTAACAAGTGTTACAATAACACGAGTTTCTCTTGTTCTTTGTAACAAGTGTTAGATTAACACGAGTATCTTTGTTTTTTGTAACAAGTGATACATTAATAGGAATGTCTTGTTCTTTATTACAAGTGCTCTATTAACACGACTTCTCTTGTTCTTTGTAGCAAGTGTTACATTAACATGAGTGTCGTGTTTTTTGTAACAAGTGTTGTATTAACATGTTACTTGTTACAAAGTACAAGAGACTCATGTTAATGTAACACTTGTTACAAAGATCTAGAGACACTCATGTTAATGTAACACTTGTTGGAAAGAACAAGAAACAATCATATCAATCTAACACTAGTTCAAAGAACAAGAGACTCTCATGTTAATGTAACACTTGTTACAAAGAACAAGAGAACTCGTATTGATATAAAACTTGTTACAAAGAACTAGACACTCATGTTAATGTAACACTTGTTACAAAGAACAAGAAACAATCATATCAATGTAACACTTGTTACAAAGAACAAGAAGTCGTGTTAATATAACAGTTGTTACAAAAAACAAGAGACAATCATGTTAAATAACATTTGTTACAAAGAACAAGAGACACTCATGTTTATGTAACACTTTTACAAAGAACAAGAGACATGTTAATATAACACTTGTTACAAAGAACAAGAGACACTCATGTTAATTTAACACTTGTTACAAAGAACAAGAGAACTCGTGTTTATATAACACTTGTTACAAAGAACAACAAACATTTATGTTAATGAAACACTTGTTACAAAGAACAAGAGAACTCATGTTTATGTAACACTTGTTACAAAGAACATGAGACACTCATATTAATGTAACACTTGTTATATTGACATCAGTGTCTCTTGTTCTTTGTAACAAGTGTTATAATAACAAGATTTCTCTTGTTCTTTGTAACAACAAGTATTAGATTAACATGAGTGACTGTTTTTTTGTTCTTTGCAACAAGTGTTACATTAAGATGAGTTTCTCTTGTTCTTTGTAACAAGTGTTAGATTAACATGAGTATCTTTCTTTTTGTAACAAGTGTTACATTAACAGGAATGTCTTGTTCTTTATTACAAGTGCTCTATTAACACGACTTCTCTTGTTCTTTGTAACAAGTGTTAAATTAACATGAGTGTCGTGTTCTTTTGAACAAGTGTTGTTTTAACATGTTACTTGTTACAAAGTACAAGACTCATGTTAATGTAACACTTGTTACAAAGAACAACAAGAGAACTCGTATTAATATAACACTTGTTACAAAGAACTAGACACTCATGTTAATGTAACAATTGTTACAAAGAACAAGAAAATCATATCAATCTAACACTTGTTACAAAGAACAAGAGACACTCATGTTAATATAACACTTGTTACAAAGAACTTGTTAATGTAACACTTGTTACAAAGAACAAGACATTCATGTTAATATAACATTTCTTACAAAGAACAAGAGAACTCGTGTTAATGTAATACTTGTTATAAAGAACAAGAAAACTCATTAATAGAAAACTTGGAACAATAAGTAGGAGACACTCGTGTTAATGTGACTTGTTACAAAGAACAAGACACACTCGTTATAATTTAACACTTTTTACACAGAAAGAGACACTCATGTTAATGTTACACTTGTTACAAAGAACAAGAGACACTAATATTAGGTTAATACTTATTGCAAAGAACAAGAGAAATCGTTTTAATATAACACTTGTTACAAAGAACAAGAGACATTCATCTTAATGTAACACTTGTTGCAAAGAACAAAAAAACAGTCATGTTAATCTAACACTTGTTTCAAAGAACAAGAGAAATCTTGTTATTATAACACTTGTTAGAAAGAACAAGAGACATTCATGTTAATGTAACACTTGTTACAAAGAACAAGAAACAATCATGTTAATCTAACACATGTTTCAAAGAACAAGAGACACTGATGTCAATACAACAAGTGTTATATTAACATGAGTTTCTTGTTCTTTATAACAAGTGTTTCATTAACACGAGTTTTATAGTTCTTTATAAAAGTGTTTCATTAACATGAGTTCTCTTGTTCTTTGTAAAAGTGTTACATTAACACGAGTGTCTCTTGTTCTTCGTAACAAGTGTTATATTAACATGTCTCTTGTTCTTTGTCACATGTGTTACATAAACATGGGTGTCTCTTGTTTTTTGTAACTAGTGTTACATAAACGCGAGTTCTCTTGTTCTTTATAACAAGTGTTATAATAACGTGAGTGTTTCTTGTTTTTTGTAACAAGTGTTACATTAACATAATTGTATCTTGTTCTTTGTAACAAGTGATATATTAACATGATTGTTTCTTGTTCTTTGTAACAAGTGTTACATTAACATGAGTCTCTTGTTCTTTGTAACAAGTGTTACATTAACATGAGTCTGTAACATAACAAGTGTTGTCTCTTGTTTTTTTTTGTAACAAGTTGTATATTAACATGAGTTCTCTTGTTCTTTGTAACAAGTGTTAGATTAACACAATTAACACGAGTATCTTTGTTTTTTGTAACAAGTGTTACATTAACAGGAATGTCTTGTTCTTTATTACAAGTGCTCTATTAACACGACTTCTCTTGTTCTTTGTAGCAAGTGTTACATTAACATGAGTGTCGTGTTCTTTGTAACAAGTGTTGTTTTAACATGTTACTTGTTACAAAGTACAAGACTCATGTTAATGTAACACTTGTTACAAAGAACAAGAGACACTCATGTTAATAACACTTGTTAAAAGAACACTTGTTACAACACTTGTTACAAAGAACAAGAGACACTCATGTTAATGTAACACTTGTTACAAAGAACAAGAAAATCATGTTAATCAACACTTGTTACAAAGAACAAGAGACTAACACTTGTTACAAAGAACAAGAGACACTCATATTAATATAACACTTGTTACAAAGAACAAGAGACACTCATGTTGATATAACACGTGTTACAAAGAACAAGACAATCATGTTAATATAACATTTGTTACAAAGAACAAGAGAACTCGTGTTAATGTAACACTTGTTACAAAGAACAAGAAAACTCATTAATAGAAAACTTGTTACAATAAGCAGGAGACACTCGTGTTAATGTAACACTTGTTACAAAGAACAAGACACACTCGTTATAATTTAACACTTTTACACAGAAAGAGACACTCATGTTAATGTTACACTTGTTACAAAGAACAAGAGACACTAATATTAGGTTAATACTTATTGCAAAGAACAAGAGAAATCGTTTTAATATAACACTTGTTACAAAGAACAAGAGACATTCATCTTAATGTAACACTTGTTGCAAAGAACAAAAAACACTCATGTTAATCTAACACTTGTTTCAAAGAACAAGAGAAATCTTGTTATTATAACACTTGTTAGAAAGAACAAGAATTCATGTTAATGTAACACTTGTTACAAAGAACAAGAAACAATCATGTTAATCTAACACATGTTTCAAAGAACAAGAGACACTGATGTCAATACAACAAGTGTTATATTAACATGATTGTTTCTTGTTCTTTTTAACAAGTGTTTCATTAACACGAGTTCTATTGTTCTTTATAAAAGTGTTTCATTAACATGAGTTCTCTTGTTCTTTGTAAAAGTGTTACATTAACACGAGTGTCTCTTGTTCTTCGTAACAAGTGTTATATTAACATGTCTCTTGTTCTTTGTCACATGTGTTACATAAACATGGGTGTCTCTTGTTTTTTGTAACTAGTGTTACATAAACGCGAGTTCTCTTGTTCTTTATAACAAGTGTTATAATAACGTGAGTGTTTCTTGTTTTTCTTGTTCTTTTAACAAGTGTTACATTAACATAATTGTATCTTGTTCTTTGTATCAAGTGATATATTAACATGATTGTTTCTTGTTCTTTGTAACAAGTGTTACATTAACATGAGTCTCTTGTTCTTTGTAACAAGTGTAACATAAAGATGATTGTCTCTTCTTTTAACAAGTTTTATTTTATATTAGCATGAGTTCTCTTATTCTTTGAAACAAGTGTTATATTAACATCATTGTTTCTTGTTTTTTCTAACAAGTGTTACAATAACACGAGTTTCTCTTGTTCTTTGTAACAAGTGTTAGATTAACATGAGTATCTTTGTTTTTTGTAACAAGTGTTACATTAACAGGAATGTCTTGTTCTTTATTACAAGTGCTCTATTAACACGACTTCTCTTGTTCTTTGTAGCAAGTGTTACATTAACATGAGTGTCGTGTTCTTTGTAACAAGTGTTGTATTAACATGTTACTTGTTACAAAGTACAAGAGACTCTCATGTTAATGTAACACTTGTTACAAAGAACTAGAGACACTCATGTTAATGTAACACTTGTTACAAAGAACAAGAAGAACAAGAGACACTCATGTTAATCTAACACTTGTTACAAAGAACAAGAGACACTCATGTTAATCTAACACTTGTTACAAAGAACAAGAGACTCATGTTAATATAACACTTGTTACAAAGAACAAGAAACACTCATGTTATATAAACACTTGTTACAAAGAACAAGACACTCATGTTAATGTAACACTTGTTACAAAGAACAAGAGACACTCATATTAATGTAACACTTGTTACAAAGAACAAGAGAAATCGTTTTAATATAACACTTGTTACAAAGAACAAGAGACAATCATGTTAATGTAACACTTGTTACAAAGAACAAGAGACACTCATGTTAATCTAACACTTGTTACAAAGAACAAGAGAAATCTTGTTATTATAACACTTGTTACAAAGAACAAGAGACACTCATGTTAATGTAACACTTGTTACAAAGAACAAGAAACAATCATGTTAATCTAACACTTGTTACAAAGAACAAGAGACACTCGTGTTAAAAAGAACAAGAGTAATTAACATGATTGTTTCTTGTTCTTTTAACAAGTGTTACAAAGAACATGTTTCATTGTTCTTTGTAACAAGTGTTGTTATTAACATGAGTTCTCTTGTTCTTTGTAACAAGTGTTACATTAACATGTCTCTTGTTCTTTGTTCTTTGTACAAGTGTTACATAAACATGAGTGTCTCTTGTTCTTTGTAACAAGTGTTACATTAACATGATTTCTCTTGTTCTTTGTAACAAGTGTTACATTAACATGAGTAAAATAACATGAGTGTTTTTGTAACAAGTGTTACATTAACAGGAATGTCTTGTTCTTTATTACAAGTGCTCTATTAACACGACTTCTCTTGTTCTTTGTAAAAGTGTTACATTAACATGAGTGTCGTGTTCTTTTGTAACAAGTGTTGTTTTAACATGTTACTTTTAACAACATGTTACTTGTTACAAAGTACAAGACACTCATGTTAATGTAACACTTGTTACAAAGAACAAGAGAACTCGTATTAATATAACACTTGTTACAAAGAAAAGAGACACTCATGTTAATGTAACACTTGTTACAAAGAACAAGAGACACTCATATTAATCTAACACTTGTTACAAAGAACAAGAGACACTCATGTTAATATAACACTTGTTACAAAGAACAAGAGACACTCATGTTAATGTAACACTTGTTACAAAGAACAAGAAAACAATCATGTTAATATAACACTTGTTACAAAGAACAAGAGAACTCGTGTTAATGTAACACTTGTTATAAAGAACAAGAAAACTCATTTAATAGAAAACTTGTTACAAAGAACAAGAGACACTCATGTTAATGTAACACTTGTTACAAAGAACAAGAGACACTCGTTATAATTTAACACTTTTAATACAACAACAGATATTAACACGAGTTTCATGTTCTTTATAAAAGTGTTTCATTAACACTTGTTAATATAACAAGAGTGTTGTTACAAAACAAGAGTTTCATTAACATGAGTTGTCTTGTTAACACTTGTTTCAAAGACAAGAGACACTGTTGTTACAAGTGTTACATTAACACATGAGTGTCTCTTGTTCTTTGTAACAAGTGTTATATTAACATGTCTCTTGTTCTTTGTAACAAGTGTTACATAAACATGATGTCTTTTGTTGTTTTCTGTAACAAGTGTTACATAAACATGAGTTCTCTTGTTCTTTATAACAAGTGTTATAATAACATGAACAGTGTTCTCTGTTTCTTGTTTTTGTAACAAGTGTTACATTAACACGAGTTCTCTTGTTCTTTGTAAAAGTGTTATATTAACATGATTGTTTCTTGTTCTTTGTAACAAGTGTTACATTAACACGAGTCTCTTGTTCTTTGTAACAAGTGTAACATAAAGATGATTGTCTCTTCTTTTGTAACAAGTTTTATATTAGCATGAGTTCTCTTATTCTTTGAAACAAGTGTTATATTAACATCATTGTTTCTTGTTTTTTTTAACAAGTGTTACAATAACACGAGTTTCTCTTGTTCTTTGTAACAAGTGTTAGATTAACATGAGTATCTTTGTTTTTTGTAACAAGTGTTACATTAACAGGAATGTCTTGTTCTTTATTACAAGTGCTCTATTAACACGACTTCTCTTGTTCTTTGTAGCAAGTGTTACATTAACATGTTACTTGTTACAAAGTACAAGAGACTCATGTTAATGTAACACTTGTTACAAAGATCTAGAGACACTCATGTTAATGTAACACTTGTTACAAAGAACAAGAAACAATCATATCAATCTAACACTTGTTACAAAGAACAAGAGACACTCATGTTAATGTAACACTTGTTACAAAGAACAAGAAAACTCGTATTGATATAAAACTTGTTACAAAGAACTAGAGACACTCATGTTAATGTAACACTTGTTACAAAGAACAAGAAACAATCATATTAATGTAACACTTGTTACAAAGAACAAGAAGTCGTGTTAATATAACAGTTGCTACAAAAAACAAGAGACAATCATGTTAATATAACATTTGTTACAAAGAACAAGAGACACTCATGTTTATGTAACACTTTTACAAAGAACAAGAGACATGTTAATATAACACTTGTTACAAAGAACAAGAGACACTCATGTTAATGTAACACTTGTTACAAAGAACAAGAGAACTCATGTTTATATACACTTGTTACAAAGAACAAGAGAAATCTTGTTAATATGAACACTTGTTACAAAGAACAAGAGAACATTCATGTTTATGTAACACTTGTTACAAAGAACATGAGACACTCATGTTAATGTAACAACTTGTTACAAAAAGAACAAGAAACATTCATGTTATGAGACACTCATATTAATGTAACACTTGTTATATTAACATCAGTGTCTCTTGTTCTTTGTAACAAGTGTTATAATAACATGATTTCTCTTGTTCTTTGAAACAAGTGTTACATTAACATGAGTTTTTTTTGTTCTTTGTAACAAGTGTTACATTAACATGAGTGTCTTTTTTTTTATCTTGTAACAAGTGTTACATTAACAGGAATGTCTTGTTCTTTATTACAAGTGTTACATTAACACGACTTCTCTTGTTCTTTGTAACAAGTGTTACATTAACATGAGTGTCGTGTTCTTTTGAACAAGTGTTGTTTTAACATGTTACTTGTTCTTAACAAAGTAACAAGACTCATGTTAATGTAACACTTGTAACAAAGAACAAGAGAACTCATTATTAATATAACAAGTGTTACAAAGAACAAGACAATCATATCAATCTAACAAGTGTTACAAAGAACAAGAGACACTCATGTTAATTAACACTTGTTACAAAGAACAGAGACACTCATGTTAATATAACACTTGTTACAAAACAAGAACAAGATGTAACACTCATATTAGAACAAGAACAGTTGTTACAAAGAACAAGAGAACTCGTGTTAATGTAATACTTGTTATAAAGAACAAGAAAACTCATTAATAGAAAACTTGTTGAACAAAGAACAGGAGACACTCATGTTAATGTAACACTTGTTACAAAGAACAAGAGACACTCGTTATAATTTAACACTTGTTACAAAGAACAAGAGACACTCATGTTAATGTAACACTTGTTACAAAGAACAAGAGACACTCATATTAATCTAACACTTGTTGCAAAGAACAAGAGACACGTTTTAATATAACAAGTGTTACAAAGAACAAGAGACATTCATGTTAATGTAACACTTGTTCTTTGCAAAGAACAAAAAAGTTCTCATGTTAATCTAACACTTGTTACAAAGAACAAGAGAAATCTTTGTTATTATAACACTTGTTACAAAGAACAAGAGACATTCATGTTAATGTAACACTTGTTACAAAGAACAAGAGACAATCATGTTAATCTAACACGTGTTACAAAGAACAAGAGACACTCACGAGACACTGATTTCAATACAACAAGTGTTATATTAACATGATTGTTTCTTGTTTTTTTAACAAGTGTTACATTAACATGAGTTCTCTTGTTCTTTGTAACAAGTGTTATTATTAACATGAGTTCTCTTGTTCTTTGTAACAAGTGTTATGTTAATACGACCTCTTATTTTTTGTAACAAGTGTTACATTAACACGAGTGTCTCTTGTTCTTTGTAAGAAGTGTTATATTAACACGAGTTCTTTTGTTCTTTTTTAACAAGTGTTACATTAACATCAGTGTCTCTTGTTCTTTGTAACAAGTGTTATATTAACATGAGTGTTTCTTGTTCTTTGTAACAAGTGTTATATTAACATGATTGTCTCTTGTTCTTTCTAACAAGTGTTATATAAACACGAGGTCTCTTTGTTCTTTGTAACAAGTGTTACATTAACATGAGTGTCTCTTTCTTTGTAAAAGTGTTATATTAACACGAGTTCTCTTCTTTGTAATAAGTGTTACATTAACATGAGTGTCTTTTTGTTCTTGATAAGAAGTATTACATTAACACGAATTCTCTTGTTCTTTGTAACAAGTGTTATATTAACATCAGTTTTCTTGTTCTTTGTAACAAGTGTTATATTAACAGAGTGTTTCTTTGTTCTTTGTAACAAGTGTTATATTAACACGACCTCTTATTTTTTTTTGTAACAAGTGTTACATTAACACGAGTGTCTTTTGTTCTTGGTAACAAGTGTTATATTAACATGAGTTCTTTTGTTCTTTTAACAAGTGTTACATTAACACGAGTGTCTCTTGTTCTTTGTAATAAGTGTTACTTTAACATTAGTGTCTTTTGTTCTTGATAAGAAGTGTCACATTAACATGAATGTCTTTTGTTCTTGGTAACAAGTGTTATATTAACATGATTGTTTCTCGTTTTTTTGTAACAAGTGTTATATTAACATGATTGTTTCTCGTTTTTTTGTAACAAGTGTTATATTAACACGATTGTTTCTCTTGTTTGTGTTATATTAACATGAATGTCTCTTTTCTTTGTAACAAGTGTTATATTAACATGAATGTCTCTTTCTGTGTCACAAGTGTTACATTAACATCAGTGTCTTGTTCTTTGTAACGTGTTAGAATAATATGATTGTTTCTTGTTTTTTGTAACAAGTGTTACATAAAGACGAGTTCTCTTGTTCTTTGTAACAAGTGTTACATAAACACGAGTTCTCTTGTTCTTTGTAACAAGTGTTATAATAACGTGACTGTGTTTTCTTGTTCTTTGTAACAAGTGTTATAATAACTTTGTAACAAGTGTTATATTAACGATTGTTTCTTGTTCTTTGTAAGAAGTCTTACATTAACATGAGTGTCTCTTGTTCTATGTAACAAGTGTTACATAAAGATGATTGTCTCTTCTTTTTGTAACAAGTTTTATATTAGCTTGATTTCTGTTATTCTTTGAAACAAGTATTACATTAACATGAGTGTCTCTTGCTCTTTGTAACAAGTGTTATATTAACACGAGTTCTCTTCTTTGTAATAAGTGTTACGTTAACATGAGTATCTTTTGTTCTTGGTAACAAATGTTATATTGACATGAGTTCTTTTGTTCTTTTTAACAACTGTTACATTAACATGAATGTCTGTTGTTCTTTGTAATAAGTGTAACATTAACTTGAGTGTCTCTTGTTCTTTGTAATACGTTTTACAATGACACGAGTGTCTCTTGTTCTTTGTAACAAGTTTTACAATAACACGAGTGTCTTGTTCTTTGTAACAAGTGTTACATTAACATGAATGTCTTGTTTTTTATTACAAATGCTCTATTAACACCAATTCTCTTGTTGTTTGTAGCAAGTGTTATATTGACATCAGTGTCTCTTTTCTTTGAAACAAGTGTTATATTGAATCAGTGTCTTGTTCTTTGAAACGTGTTAGAATAATATGATTGTTTCTTGTTTTTTTTGTTAGAAGTGTTACATAAACACGAGTTCTTTTGTTCTTTGTAACAAGTGTTACATAAATACGAGGTCTCTTGTTCTTTCTAACAAGTGTTATAATAACGTTTGTGTTTCTTGTTTTTTTTAAAACAAGTGTTATATTAACATGATTGTTTCTTATTCTTTGTAACAAGTGTTAGACTAACATGAGTGTCTTGTTCTTTGTGATAGGTGTTATATCAATAGGATTTCTCTTATTCTTTGTAACAAGTGTTATATTAACACGAGTTCTTTTGTTCTTTTTAACAGCTGTTACATTAACATCATTGTTTTTCGTTCTTTGTAATAAGTGTATATTAACATGAGTGTCTCTTCTTCTTTGAAACAAGTGTTATATTAACATGATTGTTTCTTGTTGTTTCTAGCAAGTGTAATATAAGCACGAGTTCTCTTGTTCTTTGGAACAAGTATTATATTAACATGAGGGTCTCTTGCTCTTTGTAAAAAGTGTCATATTAACACGAGTTCTCTTTATTGTAATAAGGGTTACATTAACATGAGTGTCTTTTGTCCTTGATAAGAAGTATTACATTAACACGAATTCTCTTGTTCTTTGTAACAAGTATTATATTAACACAAGTTTTCTTGTTCTTTGTAAGAAGTGTTATGTTAATACGACCTCTTATTTTTTTGTAAAAGTGTTACATTAACACGAGTTTTCTTGTACTTTGTAACAAGTGTTATATTGACACGAATTCTCGTGTTATTTGTAACACGTTACATTAACAAGTTTCTCTTGTTCTTTCTGACAAGTGTCATATAAATACGAGTCCTTTTGTTCTTTTTAACAAATGTTACCTTTACATGAGTGTTTCTTGTTCTTTGTAACAAGTGTTATAATAACGTGTTTGTTTTTTTATTGAAACAAGTGTTTTTTTAACACGAGTGTCTTTTTTTTTTGTAAAAGTAGCATGTGTAATATAAACACGAATTCTCATGTTTTTTGTAATAAGTGTTACATTAACACGAGTGTGTCTTGTTCTTTGTAACAAGTGTTACATTAACATGAGTGTCTGTTGTTCTTTGTAACAAGTGTTATATTGACATGAGTTCTCTTGTTCTTTTTAACAAGTGTTACATTAACATGAGTGTCTTGTTCTTTATTACAAGTCCTATATTAACACAAGTGCTCTTGTTCTTAGTAGTAAGTTTTACGTAAACATGTGTGTCTCTGTTCTTTTAACAAGTGTTACATTAATATTAGTGTTTCTTGTTCTTTGTAACGAGTGTTACATTAACATGTGTGTCTCGTTCTTTGTAACAAGTTTTATATAGACGAGTTGTTCTTTTTAACAAGTGTTACATTGACACGAGTGTCTTTTGTTCTTTGCAAGAAATGTTATTTAACCATGAGTGACTCTTGTTCTTTTAACAAGTGTCATATTAACATCTTTCTTTCTTGTTCTTTGTAACAATTGTTATATTAACATGAGTGTTTCTTGTTCTTTGAAACAAGTGTTAGATTAATATGATTTTTTCTTGCTCTTTGTAAAAAGTGTTATATTAACATGAGTGGGGGAAATTTCCCTAAAAACGAGGGTAAGCAGTGTCAGAAATGTCCCTAGCAATGGTGGTAAGCAATGGGGAAAATGTTTTTAGCAACGGTGGTAAGGAGTGGGGGAAATTTCCCGATGAACGGCGGTACGCACTGTCCGAAATGTCTCTAGCAACGGAGGTAAGCAGTAGGGGAAATCTTCCTGGCAAGGGGTAGGAAGTGTGGGAAATGTTCCTAGTAATGGGGTAAGCAGAATCGGAAATGTCCCTAGCAGGGGGTAAGGAGTGTAGGAAATGTCTCTAGTAACCGGGGTAAGCAGTGCAAGAAATGCCCCCAGCAACAGGAGTAAGCTATTGGGAAATGTCCCTAGCAACGGGGGTGTATTGAGTCGAGGAATGTGCCTCTCAGCGGGGGAAAGAGTGAAGGAAATGTCCCTAACAACGGGGTGAAAGTAGCAGGGAAAATGTCCCTAGCAATGGGGTAAGCAGAGGGGAGAAATCCTAAGAACTGGTGTAAGCAGTGTCCAAAGTGTCCCTAGCAACAAGGGTAAGCAGTGGAGGAATTGTCCCTAGCAATGGTTGTAAACAGTGTAGGAAATGTCCCTAGCAACGGGTGGTAAGAAGTGGGGGATATGTCCCTAGTAACGGGTGGTAAGAACTGGGGGAAATGTACCTAGTAACGGGGAAAGAAGTGGGGTAAATGTCCTTAGCAACTGGGGTAAACAGTGGGGGAAATGTCCCTACAATGGGGTAAGAAATGTCGGATATATCCCTAGCAACGGGGTAAGAAGTGTGGGAAATGTTCCTAGGAATATGGGGTGCGCAGTGTAGGAAATGCCTCTAGAAACTGAGGTAAGCAGTGGGGGAAATTTCTTTAGCAACGGTGGTAAGAACTAGAGGAAATGTACCTAGTAACGTGGAAAGAACTGGGGGAATGTCCCTAGCAACGAGGGTAAGCAGTGTCGGTACCTAGCAACGGGGTAAGCAGTGGGGTTAATTTTCTAGCAATGGTGTAAACAGGTTGGGAAATGTCTCTAGAAACAGGGGTGGTAAGAAGTGGGGTAAATGTCCCTAGCAACAGTGGTAACTACTGAGGGAATAGTCCCTAGCAATGGTGGTAAACAGTATAGGAAATGTCCCTAGCAACGAGGGTAAGCAGTGTCGGACATGTCCCTAGCAATGGGGGTAAACAGTGGAGGAAATATACCTAGCAACGCGGAATAATCACAGGGGAAATGTCCTTAGCAACAAGGGTAAGCAGTGGGGGAAATTTCCCTAGCAATGGGGTAAGAAGTGTGGGAAATATTCCTAGGAAAGTGGGTAATCAGAATCGGAAATGTCCCTAGTAACTGGGGTAAGCACTTGGGAAATGTCCTTAGCAACGGGGGTAAGCAGTGGGGAAAATGTCCCTAGTAACCGAGTGTATTGAGTCGGGGAATGTGCCTTTCAACGGGTGTAAACAGTGAAGGAAGTGTCCCTAGCAATGGCGGGAAATTAGGATGGTAAATGTCCCTATCAATGGGGTAAGTAGTAGGGGAAAAATCCCTATGAACTGGTGTAAGCTGTGTCCAAAATGTCCCTAGCAACGGGGGTAAGCAGTAGGAGAAATGTCCCTAAACAGTGTAGGAATTGTCCCTTGCATCGGGTGGTAAGAAGTGAGGGAAATGTCCCTAGCAACAGTGGTAAGAACTGGGGGAAATGTACCTAGAAACGGGGGAAAGAAGTGAGGGAAATGTTCCTAGCAACGGTGGTAAGAACTGGGGGAAATGTACCTAGAAACGGGGGTAAGGTCCCTATTGGGGTAACCATTCCATCGCAACTGTGGTAAACAGTGGAGGAAATGTCCCTGCAACTGGTGGTAAGAAGTGTAGTAAATGTCCCTAGCTACGGTGGTAAGCACTGGGGAAAATGTCCCTAGCAATGGGGTAAGCACTAGGGGAAATGCCCCTAGCAACCGGGGTAAGCAGTGCCCGAAATGTCCCTAGCAAATGGGGTAAGCAGTGGGGGAAATGTCCAATGGTTATCTAAAAAAATACAACAAATTAACATTTTCAAAGGGAGTCACTTTTTTCTGTCCATCCCCTTATATGTAATATTTATGTATGTATATGAATACATTGCTTGGAATAACATGGGAAAAGTAGTTTAAAGTCGACATTTGGTGGCCAGAGTAACATTGGCTGCATTTTAGTAGATTAGTATTTGGTAAAATAGTCACATTAAATTTAGAGAAAAGAGAGGACGCCATTACATTTAAAAACTGTTGAGAAAATCACTAAAATATTTTTAGTGTTTAATTGATTATTCAATTCACATATAGAAGTAAGTGTATTTTAGGGACTATTTCCAAATATGGAAAGAGGGGAGTGGGGCCACCGTGTTTGATTCACTAGATAGAGTTTTCTCAGCAAAGAGAAAAGATAAAAGGTCTTTATTTTATATTGTAGCTTTTAATATTGGTAATTTGAATTCTAATTCATACAAGACTACAGACTTTGTATTTTGATATCACAAACATCTAACTTGAACCAGTGCTGTTTTCAACATACCACATAAAACACAAAAATTGAACTTTACTGTTTAATTTAGAAATTAAATAATATTTAATATGAAAATCTGAATTATAATGTACAGTTTGATACTAAACTTAAGGAGATAAATTCATAAAATAGTAGTTCAATAAAATTTTGAATGTTGGTCAACAAAACAATGACATGGCCTTTGAGCCATGACCCATTTCAAAACAGTTAACATGAAATTCAGTTTGCACACAAGACTAGTTAATGCCTGAATCACTCTGAATTGGTAGCATTACAGACAAATTTTAGAAAAATATTCTATAACTAAGTTTGGATTTTCTGTGTACACCATATTTGTAATGTTTACTAATAACTTACATAATTTTATGAAGATGCCCAAAGTATATTTGCAATTATTACATGCATAAAATTACACATTAATAGTTCAATCTAACTGCCCAACTCCACAAGCACAAGATTAAAAGAATTTCTTTTAACAAGGCATTTTCATTTTTTGCAAATCAGGATTTGAAAAAAACAAAAATCATTAACTCGTTATACAACATTTATATTTTCTAATTTACTACATAACTTACTTCTCAGGAATTCTTTTTCTTCCTGTAAAAGAGGATATTTTACCACTTGAGCAAGATCTTTAAGAAGTATAATTATAACTTCACTCTCTGCAGGTGGTAAGTCAGGAGAGATATTACTCTCCAACAGATTCACTAGGTAACTGTACAGTCTCCGAAAGTCTGGTTCACTGTCTTTTTTTGGTGTTTCATGATGTTCCTCAGTTTTTGCAGCTTTAAGCACCTACAGAATATAAAAGAAATACACAATATAATCGTAAGCTGTTTATCTTTAAAACACACATGGATTACATGAACTTTTAACTGAAACTGTTGTAAAAGTTTTGATAAATTGAAAGAGAAATGTAATGATAATAAGATCAAAGCACCAGCCATTTTGCATTATGGCTGGTGGGAAAAGTTATATCAAAACTATGAAAGATGAATATAGTTGAATTACACATTAGTTATAAAAATCATTTAAAGATATTCATTTTAATGTAACTGTGGAAAAATTAATTTTCGCAAAACTCAAGTTATTACAATGCAATATTTGTTGCTGTTGCTGTAACTTAACTAAAGATGAGTAAGGATTTTCTTTATGAAAACTGATTCATAATACATAAATACTTGTGGTGGGACATTACAATTTAACTAACTCTCTTGATATAGGTTTGGTAATTCTGACTAACCATATAACCAATATGAAAGTATCCATACTCTAACTTTTAATGTGATATGTGTATCTTTATGAAATTTGGCAAGCTTTTAGAAAGCACTGCATGCTTAGTACACACACACACACATAAACAGAATATTTACTTAAGCTTGTAGTTATGATGACAATTCATTTGTGGGGATGTTCAACAGAAGGGTTTTGAGAGTAGTATCTACTTGAAAGTTGTTTGAATTATAAAGATGTAAAATTTGAATTAAATAGACCCAACATTTGAAGTTTTTAGATTTAGAATACTCACAATGTTAAAGTAGATGGGAACAAATAAACATAAAAAGAAACTGAAAAGTATAAAACCAAAAGCTACAACACAGGAACATAATAAATTAGACTACAAGAAATATATCACCAAATGAAGCTGAAGTACAATTCAGAACAAGAAAATTTGTAGATTTGAGGAACAAAAATTAGTGCAAATAAAAAGACAGGCTCTAAAGAACACACATTCATGAAATCATTTAATTTAATCAAAGGAGTGATTTTGTTAGGAGTAATGTTATGTTAAACCTGTGAAGCCAACAATGGTAGTGACATAAAATAGGTTAGAGGAAGATATATCAATAATGCTGTTGTATATTCTTGGGGGAACAACTCAGACATATGTTATAAAAGGACATACTTCAATCTTGTTATCTCATTATATATATAATTAAATAATTTCAAAACTGTACACACCTCTTGATTTGTAAACTGGGTGATTTTTAAAGTGCTACAGAAATAACTGGGGTTGCGTCTGAAAAAAAACATACACTAGAGAAAATAAGAGACTTTCGACTGGATGAATGAATATAAATAAAGGTTCTTAATGGATAAAAGAGACTGTACTTAATTATTCTACCTTTCTTGTTCTGTGCTGTATATGTAGTCAAAATTATTCAGAATTTCAGAAACCCTGTAAAAGTTAATAAAGGATACTAGGTAGGAAATACAAAACTCCCAAGAGAGATTCCATCTGAAGAACAATAAAAATACTAAATGATGTAAAGAACAAGATGCAGAGTCCATGAGACCTTACACAGATAGCCAAATGTTAAATATGTTATATAACCTGAAATCCAATTAAGGTGGTCAGAAACACCTTGATAAACAAGACATATGAGGTGCACAAACAAATTCAATGGAATGAATAAAGCAAGACCTGTGGAACATGAGCCATTGCAAAATATAAAAACTAATGTTGATCTCCTTGGAAATATTACATTTTTCACACCAGAAACAGACAGCCTTATTGGTGAGTTAAAAAAACTACAAAAGAAAAAAGGCATAAAACAAAAAAAAAAGAATTGAGGTCAGTCAGGCTAGGTAACATAATATAAGAAAAACAGCTGTGACTATCTCAGCCCAAATCTCTGGTAGAAAGACTATTAAGGTGTCAGTACAGAACCTTTCTAAAAGAAAAAATAAGAGTATGAAAAAAATTTGAAAAATGTCAAATCATCTTAATCTTGAAGTTAGTAACAAAATACAACATATCTTCAGAGGAAGAATGGAAACAAGATGCACAAGGTTCAAACAAAGACAGGCAAATTAATACCAGGCTTACATCCGATGATGACATCTTGGTACCAAAGAAAGATGTATGAAAAACACAAAACAGCAAGAAAAAACAGTGAACACAAAGACATGAAGACTGCAACTGAAACAAAACAAACCATAATCATGAAAATGGTATATGAAACATGAAAAAAATAAAGATGCAGACAAGTTTGAAAAAAATAAGACTTCAAATTCTGTATATAACAGCTAGCCATTACAAAAGATTTATCAAAAGTAATGGAACAGGATTTCTTTGGGACAGGCAAGAAGAATGAAAATCATTAAGGAGCAAGTCAGCATGAGGCAATAAGATTTGGACAGTGGAATTAACTGATTTTATCTTACCCATTACTTGAGAATGAAGACAAAATAGGCAGGTTCAGAGAAACAAGTTTTTTTCCAAGAAAGACTCCCAGTACCCACTGCTACAGAAGATGGACTTAGAACTTTAAACCAGTAAAGTATCAAAAATGTGCAATGTTGACCCTAAGGCACGGAACATGGGATGACCTAAATACCTGTTTAGACTAGCATGATGTGATAACAGCCAAAACAATAGAAAAACTGCAGCAAATAAAGGCAATGAGATCAAGTTCAACTATACTTTTTGAAATATATCACAACAAAGTTTTTGTGAATACTATAACATCTCACTCAGTTCAATTGAAAAAAAAAACATGAAATCCTGATATTCAATTGAAACAGAATAAATCTTTGGAAGAGTGATTTTAAAATGAGATATCAAAAAAGATTGCTGATCCTAAAGCTAACAGTTTTTTTTACTACAAAGAGCTATTACCTCATGTGTACTATCATGCATGTTCCTGCAAATGCCAGAAGCCTTGAACAAAGTTCCCATCCCCTTACGTGCATCAACATATACTGCACCAGTCTTTAATGTAATCATCATAAGACCATAGCTCTCCATGCAAGTAATCATGGGAGGCAGCACTCAGTGAGAAACCACATCCATTTCAAGCAGAGAATGTTCTTTGTGCAGCTGAAGTTATAGGGGAAAAAATTGTGAATAAGAATCTTTTGGTGAGTGCTAATATGTCACAAGCTGATCAGATGGCAGATTATTCAAGCATGTATAATCTCACAGGAAGATAGCTGGACATAAGTGTTTAGAGTTGCTAGACCTATATGTCAGGTCATTCCATATTAGAGGAATACCTACATGAGATATTACAAAAAATTAAACAAAAAAAAGCATACAGACCCACGTTCTAAAGTAAACCCATGACTCATCCATCTTGTTATAATCAACTTACTTCATAAAACAGCAGATACCTGAAGTACAATATCAGGTAACACCCCAATCCTACTTTCCAAGCAAAGGATGTGTCCACTTAGTATTGGAATATTGGTATTCCATTTAATGAGGAACTCTATGTCGAGTTCCCCAACTCCACTAGAAGAATTTGAGGGAAATGGAACTTGCATGGGGGAAAACACAGGAGGGATACATGAATCATTGTTAACAGGCACATACATCTGCAATTAGATGTCACACTGAGAGACAGTACCACGGATTACCATGACTAAAGACAGCAGACACACACCTAGTGCTGTCCTTCATATTTTTGTCAAATGTTGAATAGCCTGGAATATATATTTATAATATATATGTGCGTGCGTGTGTGCACCCATAGAAATCAATGAATAATTATGCACAAAGCCTCAACAGAAGAGCTTAATACTTTTAGTACTTCTCTCCACTTTCTGTGAATTTTCAGCAAATATTTCTTTTGAGCAAACACTGGGCACTTAGTGTGTTCTATGATCTTAATAATACATAATGTTTGAATGAGGTCATTATGAAAAAAAAACAATGCAGAAACGTAAACAATTCAAATTAGAGCCACGATGATGAGTGAATATAGGCAATTGGAATGAGACAATGAATAAAGGAGAGGATGGAACCAACACAGAAGGGAGGAACTGAAAACTAAATATTTCACCCACAGAAGATAAACCAAATGAAGCAAAATCATGATGTGGAGGAAATGTCTGAAAACCAGGACTGGTCATCCATCACAAGGAAGAGTATCTGTAGAGTGAGAAACTGCCCATCAGAAACAGGAAAAACCAAAGCTGAATCAAATAAGATAGGATGATGTTTGGCCAACAATTTTCCAACTTTGTGGGAATAATAAAAGGATGAAAGTACAACCTCATGGTGGGGATGAGGAATTGTCTCAAGGACTTTTACACAGGTGAGAGGGAAAGTAAAAGTTTAGCAAAACCTCTGAGAAAGTCCTGAGGAACTGAACAGGCATAGAAAAGGCGATTCATCAGAAAAAGAGTTGGAGAACAAAGCTCCTACAAAACTGGAGCCAAGGGGTTGCTTCAGAAACAACTCATCTCAAGGACCTGAAATGGCTAACCCTCAAAGAAGACAAACCATACAGTAACAAAAGAACAAAGAACAGTAGATGAAGGGACCAACAAGGCCATATGTAATGAAAACCTGTTGTGGTCCTCTGGTCCAAAAGGTAATTTACTAAAGGTAGAACAGATGAAGAGCAGCATCAATACAAACTGCATCATTTAAAAATACCCCAAAAAAGCACTAAAAAGGAAAGAAAAGTAATATAATGCTTTACGAGTGTAAAAAAGGCAATAGTACAGCAGAAACTACAAGAAACATGCAAGATGCTTATGGTGGAGTCTCAATGAAATAAAATGTTGAAGATGGTTTCAAAAGTTCAGTTTGTCCTGTTGAGTTTAATGATAACTCGCTGCAGGCTGCGCTTGATAAAGACTGTGCTGTAACAGTTGAAGAACTAGCACGGAAGTTTAATTCAACCCATTCAACAGTTTACTATCATCTGCAACAGCTTGGAAAGATGTCAAAGCTTAAAAAATGGGTCCCCCATGATTTGACAAAAGCCAACCTTAGAACAAGAGTGGACATTTGCACTTATCTGCAATCTCATGAATGTAACTCACCTTTTTGGAAAGGTTAGTGCCTGGAGATGAAAAATGATTATTTTATAAGAATGTTAAGCACTGCAGAAAATGGCTCAGTACAGGTAAATTGGTTAAAGTGCAGCCCAAAATGGGCCTACACCATAGGAAAGTCTTGTTAAGCATTTGGTGGGATATTGTTGGTGGGATCCATCCACTTTGAGTTGCTGCCACTCAATGTAATGATTACATCAGACTTCTGTTGTCAACAGTTAGAGCACTTGAATGTTACACTGAATCAGTCATAAAGGTGTTGTGTTATACCAGGATAATACATGGCCCCATACAACAAGGATCACATCTGCAAAGATTGAAGAGCTAGACTGAAAAAAAACTTCCACATCCTACTTATTCTCCAGACCTTGTCCCATCCGATTATCATGTATTCCAAAGTTTGCAGAACTATCTTGATGGAAAAGAGCTTGAAACACACAATGCTCTGTACAGTAAACAATATAATACATCACTTTTTTGGCTTTCCATTGATTATAATAATTCGGTATAAAATATCAGCAGGAGAGAGCTACTGGAAATTTGTAAAAGAGAGAATGCAGTAGGTGTGCATGGGAACTATGTCTGGTTTTGTATCTTGTGGCTCCATATGCAAATAAGATTAAAGGCTATAAAAATAGACTTTACCTTAGTAATATCTGGATTATAATGAGAAATATATGTGCAACTTTGTACTTCTCAAGAGTTGTAGCAAATAATTAAAAAAGAGGGAATACTTGGAGAATAATGTCACAATTTTCATACCAGGGAAAATTAAGGCTTTTGTAAATATTTTGTTATATAAACAAGAACTTAATATTTACAAGATATTAAAATTTGATTCACTGACTATGTTTTCATGCCAAGATTATTTGTATATAATGTTAATAAAGTAGTTTAATTAAATTGTGAATGTAAGTCTAAAAGGTCGTGTACTTTTACCTACCTGAAGGAAGAGGGTTAAAAGAAAAATTTAAGATAATTTAAATAAAAGTTCTAACCGATCAATCAAACATTTTTTGTTGTTTCTGAAAATCAAAATATCATGTAAAACACGAATCATAAAAAATGAGTTAGTGTTCAAGAGTCAGAGCTCATGAGGATTACTGTGCATCTTGCCTTCCTATTAGTGGACGGCTATAGTCTAATGGTAATTAAATCACATACCAGCATAATACTCACTGACACACAGTGAAGTGAGAGCTTTATTCTAGACTTATAGCATGTGTAGGAATTTACACAACAGTGTGAAAAAGGGTAAGAGTTCTTTGTTATGCAGAAAGACAAATTTATGAAGATAACACCAACTCCATAAGTATATAAACACTTTTCTGGACACTGGTATTGTTGAAAAGATTCAGAACCCAAAGGAGATAGAGGAAAAGAGGTTATCTACAAAGTTATAGAATGTCTATACAAAAGACACAGATTAACAAAAGACTGAAAACATAAAAGATGAAACTTAGAATCATAAACAAACTCTTCCAGCTAAGTGTTGGTGAAATTCAGTGTAAACCACGTACTGAGCAAAAACCTGCTAATCAACCACATAATTAAGGCAATCAATGCTATGTGGAAGATTAGTTAACAGTTTGTGTGTGTGAAGACAGAGAGGTAAAGACAGACCATAAAGAGAGAGCTAAAAGCTATAAATCATTCCAAAACAACAAAATCAAAGATGAATGAATCAAGGACAGGTAAATTTTAAAACTCCCATCATGGAACCAAAACTTTGACAAAGGAACTATCATGAGATTCTTACAAGTTCTATCATTGAAAGAAAAAATTCAGATAACAAGTGAGATAAGAAAGATATAAAACAGTCTTCAATCTCCAGAAATTTCTCCCGCCAAAGATGTTCAGAAATTTTTTGTCACATTTGTTAAGAATTTGAATTGAAACTCATAAAGGCTTTCAGGTCTATGTGATTGAACTTACAACTTTTAACTTGCTTCTGGTGAAACATGATTTCTAAAATATAATCACTTTAAATGCAAGATTTTCTTTGTAACCATACTGTATTGCTTCAATACTCAAGGAACTTACTTCTGCTATGATCTTGAGTAATCATCGTTACGGAAGAAAATATGAACATTCTTTTTCACAATATCTCCCCAGGATTCTATTGGAGCTTGTTTTCCTTCAATTTGTGATTGATCATTCATTTTATTTTTTCCCTCGCAGCTCGCATTTTCTTTTTCTTAACATTGGATCTAATTTCCATCAATTCTGGAGTTTTGTGAAAAATAAAACTGATGAAAAGTTACACTTCCCTAACCTAATCAAGTTCACACTGTAACAGTTCTTGTAAAGTAGTTTGTTAATAAAAACAGTATTTCAAACACTAGTGTGTTAGCCAGCTTGAAGAATCATATTACTTGGAAAAGGACCTCACCAGCAATGGTTATAGTAGACGTAGTCTGGTTGAGATATTACTATACGATTTTTTTATTTTACTCAGATGTTTTTCCTTTTGTACAATGATGAAGCCACTGACCTTCTAAGTCAAACACTTTTGAAACAGACAGCTATGTTGGTTAAAATGCTGATAATATTACAAGACTGAAAACATAAGACACTAAGTCAATAAATCTGAGAAAATGATCAAGAAAAATTTACAAAACATAATCATAGCAAGCAAATACAAACTCACTCTTTTTAAACTACTCAAAGCTAACACGCCAACTTTGTACAGGCCTCCCAGTTTTGTTATTTACTAGACAGTTAATTTACTATATCAAGGTTCTATTAATTTCAGATATTGTTATGCACTGGTTACAATTAATTTACATTTCTAGAATTCAAACTGAAATACAACTACATAAGAAATGAAATATCACAGTTTTAATAAATGATAATGTGATGCAATAATAGACTATACACATAACATTTTTAAACATTTGGGAAAAATTTATATAATCAAATAGCAACATTTGTACTTTTATTTAGCAAGTTATTTCCTAGTATAGAATATTCTCTTGAAAAGAAATTTTTCTTACATGTATGTGCTGGGTTTTAAAATATTCTTACATTTGAAATCAGACATAAAACGATAACTTGAAAATAAACATTTCTATAAAATTATTTACAGTACGAGTGAAATTGGCATGTTCCAACACCAAAAATACATTTCTGATAGGTACTTACCTCTACTGAGATAATATCTTTTCCTTCTCTATGCACTGAGACTAGGCAAGTAGAGGTGCACAGAAAGAAGGGAGGATGGAAGCACAGAGAATATCTATTAGAAATGTATTTTCAGTGTTGGAAAATGTTAACTGGTTATATAATATCTTACCCTTACTCATATAATAACAATGAAAAGGTGGAAGGAGAGGTGTAAAGTTATCTAAACAAGCATCCTCTTTGGAATGTACCCAAAGGGAACTCATGAACTGTGACACCCTCTACAATGGAAACATGTAGGGGCACACCCATGACAGACTGTATCCCTTATGTACAAGGATATTCTCTACTCAAAATAAAGATATGCTTCTCTAAGTTCAGGGAAAATTGTGCACAGTCCAAAACCCAAGTAATGGAAATGGACGTGCAAGATGGTGCAGTATGACTGAAGTGATAAAAAACCATACATGGTGGGTTATCTACAGTCCAAAACCAGACAGTATCAGGTATTTCTCATCCACTCTGCATTAGACGGATCCACACCAACAGAACACCACTGCTCTACTTTCCACTGAGTAAAACTGGTTACACTCAGGAGGAAGTCTCTGATCCATGACCCCAGCAACTAAAAACTAGCAAATGACAAGAACTCCCATACCCTACTAAATAAAAGGGGAGTAAAAACGCACTGGGGAGGTTGGAGGAACAAAACACCTTAAGACAATCCAATAATTTAGCATGCAACCTTACTTTTAAAAGGCTTCCAGTCCTGGTTTATTAAACTAAAACCAGAAAAATGGGCAGTTATTCCAACACTAGTTTGCTCATGACAGTCCATGAGCAGGTATGGTTTGAATTGGGTTTTGTTTAACAAATAAGATACCATGAGAACAACCTCTAGTGGTCTTTTGGAACATCCCATCTCAACAGTGAGCATTACAGACTTGATTGGCTGCAGGATGCAAATTTATATTTTGGTATACCTTGTTGGGCATCCACATGCCACTGAGTAGGTTACTGAGGTGTAGAATAGAGCACCTATAAAGGTAAGAGAAAAAAGATAAATGATTTGAGGGTTGCAAGTCTTTTAGACTTACCCTGTCCTATCAGGATATATCAATTTAAACAGATTTACCACACACTTCACTTTAAACTCTGAAATTCAAGGAGTAGATGTATTATTTGAGAGTTGGAAAATACTTACACCTGGCAGGGGGGTAGGTTAAATCATGAAGTTGTGACATGTCAGGTAAAGCATAACTGCTCCTTGGCATAACTGAGAAGTAAACTTTCCAGCATGAGTTACAAAATCTGTGAATGGAGTGAATTAAATATTTGCTCCCAGATCTTTCAGCCATCAAGTAAAGTACAGCAAAAGCAACCAGGAAAATACCCAAAACATTTGTCTGATATATGTTTCCATTTCACTACAAGTAAGATATCTAACAGCCTCAACTGAGAATGACTCCTCCCACTCTGATTATTGTACAACACCAGATATGGGATGGGAGAGACCTGATTTGGCTCTATGCCAAATATAATAATCCTAGAATTCACAAGTTAGCTTGTCAATAGGAAAAAAATTATGAAAATAAACTAGAAAACACATAACATTCAAAGTATCTCTGAATGATCATAATACTAGGAAACCCAACAGCAGCTCTTTGTAGAGAAAAGTTATAACATTATCTTAACAAGACAGATACAGTACAAAGACAGAAGACACACTGACAAAGTTGGAAAGTGTCACAAGATCGATATTGCTAAGAGCAATTGAGTGGAATACAAAGGACTAGAGCAAGTGATAAAAAATCAGACCAATGTTTAGACAAGCAAAGAAACCCTAGCAGTCATGGAATAGTTGCAAGTCACAGAGGAGGTAAGTTTTGTAATATTTTTTGAACATTCTTCCATGTTTCAATAGAAAGATAGTCATTAAAACAGCACATACTATTATTTCAATTTAAATGTTTAAAGCATTACACAAGTATAAACACAATGTTATAATATGTATTATTTCATTGACATCAGTACTACTCTCATGAAAAAGGTGTGTTCATTTGTATAAGGTCTAATTTGAACCATTTGCATTTGGCATGTTTATGAGGATACATGCGTAAATTACAAAGAAACCTACATTTTCATAAAAGCAATTTTTTAATATTTTGAGACAAACATTTTAAATACAGCTTTGCTTTACAACATAATGCACACAAACTTACTTAATCTCTGTTTAATTCCCAGTTTTTACAACTTTCTCAAACATCACCAAATTTCCAAGACCATACCTTCTTAATCCCTTAAGGAAGACTTTCTTTTCACTATAAGAAAATTAAAATTTCAAAATTATTTTGAGAAAAATCTAAGTGTCAATTTAGATGAAACCACTAATATCTGTGCTTTTTCTAAAAATATTAAAAACAGAAACTCATTCTTAACATTCTTCTCCAATAAACTGAACTAAAAGAATAAACTTGGAAAATATTAAAACATATATTAACAGCAAAAGTATGAAATGTATATATACAAAATGTAAAAACTTCAACATTAAAAGTAATAAAGTTTTATTTTAAGCTTATTATATGCAAACAGTCCTTGAAAATATTGCTTTACAGATTTTACCTTTTGGAATAATTTGGCTGATACCGTTGCAAGTACTATTAACTTGTTGCAAAATCTGGTTATATAAATACAAAAGAGAAAAGTGATGCTTTAGATTTTAATTTAATGCTTTATATGCTTGAGTGGACTTTATTACCATGTTTGTTTGTCTTCTTATGTTCTTGTAAAATAATATAATGAATACTGCAAATATTTTATATGTAAAATATAAATAATAACTAAGCTCATTACAAATATACTGAAAATTAAAAGTTTCCTACACTGAAAATGCATTTTAATGGATACTTATCTCTTTCACATAATAGCTTTTCTCAACTTGCATTGAGCTCTATGTGCACAGTTTTGTTCTCCACTAGCATTGATGTTTCCACCTATCTTTACATGTGATAGAGCTTTACCGTAACATGCAAAAACCCACCACCAACAGGATTATCACAAACCCTCTTTGTACAGATGACTCTATTCTTTAGTCGCTCTGATCTGGCTATCCAAGGAGTGTTAAAGTAAAATTTTAGGCTCATCTCATTTGTCAGCCGGACACGTATTTTTGGTATTTGATTCACTTGTCATGTGCGTATGAACTACTGGGAAAGACATAGCTCGTTCCCAATGTTGAGTAAAATTTGCAAAATGACTGATTTGACAACATTCACAATGACCAAGTTCAGCTTATGGGCAAGTCAATGTACATATAAAGCCTATAGCATGATCTCTTTTATTCTTTACTAAACACAACTACACTTGTCACTCATTGCACTGACATCAACATGCACTGAGTTGTCAAATTTCGTATATCAATTACACTTTATACTAGCTCCGCCTGGACATGTGCATTTGAACTTTCTGCTGTCATGAAACCAGTAAATCCTTAATGGATTACTCATTCGAAGAAATATCTTATAACAACTAACAATTGCTCCCTTCTAGACAAATCTTTGAATTCATCTACCAAAATGGAGAATAGGTTTGCATTTGCTACTTTTCCTTGTTTCATCTAAAATGATATCTGATATAATTTCAAGTAACGCATTTTGTAATGTGTGATGATTATACTTCGCATTAGCTTGTTCTTCTGCCAGCTTGGATCGCAGCATTTCTGAATATTTTTTTGCAATAGATCCAATACTGTTATGAGATTGACTTCATTAACCTCATAATTTGTCTCTCAATGTCTCCTTTGTGCAGTGTTTCGGACCACTGTTAGTTTGACCGTATCCGCTACAGTTTTGATGTATTAACGATTTGTACTCATCGTTTCTTTATGCTGTTTATGTATTAGATGTGATACTGTATTTTTTCGCCGTTTTACTTTTTGTATGCAGCATATCTGCCTTTACAGTCAACGTGTCACTCTGATTTATTGTGGTTAAGTTTTAAGTTATTCTTATATGAATCACCTGTACACTTTTTCCAGCTCTTAAAGCTGTCTAATACGAAGGCACTCTCTTCACTTGTTTGTCGAAAATGTGTCGTTATCGGATCTCTAAAACTGAGATGGAAAAACAGC
Source organism: Tachypleus tridentatus (assembly GCF_004210375.1). Taxonomy (NCBI): domain Eukaryota; kingdom Metazoa; phylum Arthropoda; class Merostomata; order Xiphosura; family Limulidae; genus Tachypleus; species Tachypleus tridentatus. The sequence goes on from NW_027467782.1 coordinate 36,181,246, forward strand.
TGACAGTCTAACACTGCATTTTGGTTGGATGTGTACTTCATCTGATCTAAGTGGCTGTTCATAGTTCAAATATATTAAAGGAGCATCATTGAAGCATATGAGAAAATTAACTAGATTTTAATGTTTGCAGACCATTAAATTTTTAATAATATTTATTACGACATACACATCAAGAGAAATATAACTAAAGCAGTTTGACAAAACAGAACACCTGTTTTGCGTGTGAATAAAGGTCGGTCAGACTCTGCACATACATATTTCCATATACATTAATTTCTCATGTAAAGTCCTGTCAAAATATTTCAATATCAAATCCTTGTCGTCTCGCACATCAGACAAGTATACTCTACAAATTGAGCTGAAGGTTTAATCAGCTAACATTTACTTATAAGGTTTTTTTTTTATATATCTTGAACTACCTTTTCTTTTCTACCAAAATCACTGGTCGTCATTAACAGTTGAATCCAACATTAACTTTCTCTAGAACTTTAATAACTTCAGTTTGACCAAGCTGTGTATTGAGAATTTCGACTGGTTTGCTGAGATTCATCACTCGCTGGGACAGCAGTAAGTCTACAGATTTACAACGTTAAAAGAGAAGGGTTCGATTCCCCTCGATGGACAGAGCAGATAGCTTTGCTATACGAAAACACAAACACACACTGCCAAGATTTTATTACAAGACAAAGAGATCGAACGATTAACGTGAGACATCAGACAAACATATCACTACTAAATTTGGCTTTATAGCTGAGAAAGATTTGTAATAAATTTTCAACATAGCATTCTGGAGACATTTTACTGTATACCATCTCTTGTAAGCCCAGAATGCCACCAACTTTCACTTATGATTTTTTAATTAAATGATTATTTGAACTGCTGATCAGCAAGATTGTTTATTTTTTGAATTTTGCCCAAAGCTACTTGGACTACTATTTTGCCATAGAATAGTAGGATTAACTGTCATATTATAACGTCCCCACGGCTAAAAAAAAAACGAACATGTTTGGCGTGACGCGGTTTCGAACCCGCGACCCTCAGATTAACTTTTAAGAAGGACTGTGAATATTGTTGTAAGCGTTGTGCCGTTGGATTCTTAGAAGAACAAGGACCAGAAAAACGACGCCAGGTACAACTCTGTAACCTACACCTGGGATCCTCGTCATGTATGGGTGGGTGGTGATGACAAGCTGCTTTTTCTGTAGTCTTACATTGCTAAATTAGGGACGACTAGTGCAGATAGTTCTAGTGTAGTTTTGCGCGAAATTCAAAACAAAACCTCTAGGCTCGGCATGGCCAGCTGGTTAAGCCAGTCGACTCGTAATCTGAGGGTTGTGGGTTCAAATTCCCGTCACACAAAACATGCTCACCTTTTCAGTCATGGGGCGTTCTAAAGTGACGGTCAATCCCACTATTCGTTGGTAAAATAGTAGCCCAAGCGTTGGCGGTGGATGAGGTTAACTAGCTGCCTTCCCTTTTGTCTTACATTGCTAAATTAGGGACAGCTAGCGCAGATAGCCCTCTTGTAGCTTTGCGCGAAATTCAAAAAACAAAAAAAAACCTCTTAAAAGTATGCGAGACCAAACGTGGCACACGTGCTCAGGTACATCGCGAGAAACATTGTTGAATCTCCATACTTTCTTCTGCCCCCCCTTTTTTTTTGACAAATCCAGAGTCTAATACAAATGTTAAAAATTCACAATTTTCTTTAATATGAACGTAATCTTATCCGACTAGCTGTGTTGTCTGGAAGACGTATAAGCACTTCTATTGCTCACTCTTCTACAGAACGGTACATTCGACACTCCGACTCACCCACGCGACAACCGTATAGACCTGATAGCATTGCTACCGCCCGTGGATTGGAGGACTTTCGGAAAGGGCTTCTTGCCCTTCGAACTTTATTGTAAGCATCATGAACGTGGTAAATGCCAGAATGGCAACATTCTGAATTAATCTGGATAATTCTCGTTTTAAAAATATTTCTTTATTGTTTTATTTTCAGCAATCACAGTTTTTGATCAGCATATCTTTAACCATGTTGAACAAAGTGACACCATTTAACTTTATCGGGAAACTTTGATTATACAAGCATGTACTCACATTCGTGCGTTCGCCATTGAGAAAATGAAAACTATAGCCTTGCCAGATATCTCGTGCGTCCAAGCACACGAATTTCTTCGCCTTTTGCTGAAAAATGGTTGAAGAATTTGTAAACGTGGTGACAAATTACGTGTTTCAATTGCTAAGATATTGAAAAGCAAATGAGCGAAATTCCTCAAATAATAGCGACTGTCGACAATACCAGAAATATTTTTCGTAGCAATTACTCAGTTCTCAGTGTAGATGATAATTTACGTATTGCCGAAACTTAATCGATGATCCACGAAATTTTAAAACTGCAGAATTAGAAAGTTCAAAATGAATTCATGAAATGTCCATTAAGATTTAGTAAAAAAAACATAGCTATAAACATTTTTCGAAGTCAAGTTTAGTGGCGGGGTACATGGAAGTAGGCACCTCCGAGGTTCAATCTTTCCTTGCAAAAATGTATTAAGATTAGGAAGGCAGGAGAATGCATAATATTTAATAAATAACTCCCAGGGCTCTAAGGCGAGCTCTGGATCCAAGCAGTAACAGGTGCGCTTCAGGCGCACATTTCGTCGCTTCGTTAGGTTAAATAAATCTTGCCCCTCCCCATTATTAAATTGCCTCTTATTTCACTGAAGTCTAAAGTTTTAAAACTAGAAACTGGATTGTGCATTATTTATTTGTGATCGATTTCTTCTCCCAAAACGTTTCAAAAAATAAAATAAAAATATGTAGTACTTCTACATCTAAAGTGCTTTGGAATTTTATTTTTGGTTTGTTTTTATTTTAAATAAACAGACTAACTATCATTTAAACATCAAGGTGATGTAAAACAATAAACAGAACTATTTTCAATCCTGTAAAATATCCAAAAGGGTATTCACCAATAAAATTAGTCACTGTAAATATATTATTCTGACTCTGGCCTAGAGTGGCCTAATAGTTAGCATATGAGGCTGTAAATACGAAGATTTATGGCTCCCATCGGTTGCGGACAGCGAAGAATATACCAAAAGTGGACGGTTATTGTTGTTGACTATCAGGTTAAAATTAACCCTTAGTGTAGATTTGCGAAAAAAAACTCTATAAACTATCTCAATTCGTATGTTTGATAAGTTTACAGTTACGAACGTACTTGAAAAGGGGCCCGGCATGGCCAGGTGGTTATGCACTCAACTTGAAATCTGAGGGTCGCGAGTTTGAAATCCCAACCACACCAAACATTCTCGCCCTTTCAGCTGTGGGGACGTTATAACGTGATGATCAATCTAGCGTAGATAGCCCTCATTCACAAATTCATAACAAAAGAACTCTATGAAGGTGTTATTTGAAAAATCGTTTTTTTTTACAATAAAACTAGAAATACCCTCCCTCCCACACAGATAGCCCTCGTGTAGCTTTGCGCGAAATTCAAAACAAACCCTCCCTCCTCATCCCTAGTGGTACAGCAGAAAGCCTGTCGTATTGCGATCCTGAAAGAAATAAGTTTTCCGTACCTATGATAGACGGAGCACAGATAGTCCACTACACAGTTTTACGCTTGGCAACAAACAAACAGTTTTTTGTTTGTTTTTTTGAAGGAGGCGTATTTTTCTCACTAAATTTTAGTGCATATCTTTATGTATTAAAATCTGAAATATTATTGAAGAAAATACAATGCTAGAAACTGGGTTTCGATACCAGGGGTGATCAGAGCACAGAAAGCCCTTTGTATAGCTTTGTGTTTATCTTCAAACTTCATACAAACAAATAAGTTTGTTACTCAGAAAATGAAAAAAAAATCTTAAACAAAAATAGAGTTAAACGTACTACTCTTATGAGTTTGATACAAAAAGTTATACGTTGGAGACAAAAGTGTCTAATGGTGTGGTTTTGCTGACAGTTTGTAAAGTCTTTATTTAAAAAAAACATCTTTAACGACAACTAATTATTTCAGATAGTCACTTTTCTTTTTCAATTTACCTTATTCCCACTCAGATTTGGAAAAGGCTACTCGGGTATTTTGTATTAGACAGGGATTTTTTATACTTGAGTAGTTCACCCTGATGTGTGGTATAGGACTGCATGGTATCGTTTCGTTCACGCTATAATTATTTGTTTGTTCCTGAATTTCGCGCAAAGCTACACCAGGGCTATTTGCGTTAGCCATTCCTAATTTAGCAGTATAAGATTAGAGGGAAGGCAGCTAGTCTTCATCACCTTACGCATACTCTTGGGCTACTCTTTTACCAGTGGAATTGATCATCACATTATAACGCTCTCATGACTGAAAGGTCGAGCGTGTTTGGTGTGACGGAGATTCGAGCCCATGACCCTGAGAGCAAACCTAAAGGGACGAACATGTTTGGGGATAGGGATTCTAACCCGTGACCTGTGGATTGCTAGCAGAAGCATAGTCGGAAGAGAGGCAGTCCTCTGAAAAGTGTAGGAATATTGATCACATATTATTTTTCAGCTTTTATGTATAATAAACTTGTTTTGTATAATTTAATAAAAATAAATTCATTTGATTTATTTTAATGACCATTTTATTAAACATTTAGATCAGTCTCAACTTTTCAATTTATTGACCTCCTTTACCTTTTCTTATCCCCTTTCAAATGTTAAACATGGCTGCTCTACTGATTGCAAGTAAAGAGCCCTAACCATTAAACCCCAATTTCAGATGGATACTCTCTTTGTTTCAAAAAACGAGTAGGTTTCTTAAAGTGAAGACAATCTTCGTGTCTCTGGATCAAAATACGTCACCGAATATGTTCCACCTTTCAGCGGTGAGGGCGATATAATGTTATAGTCAATCCTACTATTCGTTTGTAAAAAGTGGGTCAAGAACTGGCTGTGTTTGGTGTTTACTGGCCACCTTCCCTTTTGTCCATCACCTCTAAATTAGGAACAGCTAGTCAGAGAGTGTCTTTAGTAGTTTTGGACGAAACTCAATTAACAAACAAACAAAATAAATGAACATCTTTACTTACGGCGCATTAAATGCAACTTGACTACAGAATGAGATCAAACACAAACCAGTAGATAACAAATAACCTCGGACGAAATAAAGACTTCTACTTTTAGCTGCTACACTATTTTATCTTATTATGAGAATGCTCTACAGTAGGACTTGTGCTACAATTAATTTATTTGGCCGTTTGAACTTGTTTTAAATTATGATCTTCCAATCCTTGTTATTAGTTTGATCATCGAAGTAAACTTCAACTTTAAACGAATTCAAGTTGTAAAAATATTTTTAAATGTAAAATGATGTAGGGAAAACAGTGCCAAGAAGAATCCAAACAGCAATACAAAGTTGATAGAGCTACACACAGGCATCCCTACATAGCTTTCAATATTAGTTTAATATTACCCTGTAAAAGTGCACGAGTACAAAATCGCTACTAGGTCGGTCGAATTGATCGGACGTGATCAAGATATTATGATAAACAAACTGTATATCAACAATTAGGAATATATAACTGCAGTAATATTAAAGTATGCATTGTATAGTGTCATCTAAGTACAATCTTTATGTGTTTGTTTAAAGTTAAGCACAAAGATATCTGTACTCTGCTCTCCATAGATATCAAAACCCGGTTTTTCGTGTTGAAAGTCCGCAGACATAGCGTTCTGATACGGCAGAGCAGAGATAAATTATGTATAGCTGTATCATTTCTACATTATTTTTTGTGTTACTTTTGTTACTGCCATCCCTACGTTATTTTACATTTGTTTTTTATCACTTGTTTTGAGACATTTTCCCACTGACTGAAAGTCAGTGTAGTCTTTAAAAACGTGGAATAAAATTTAATATCATGCCTACTGATTTTGTTACTCCTTCACTTAATACATAGTATAGGGATTAGCTCCCTGAAAACGCCATGGCCAAGCGCGTAAGGCGTGCGACTCGTAATTCGCGCCCGCGTCGCGCTAAATATGCTCGCCCTCTCAGCCGTGGGGGTGTATAATGTGACGGTCAATCCCACTATTCGTTGGTAAAAGAGTAGCCCAAGAGTTGGCGGTGGGTGGTGATGACTAGCTGCCTTCCCTCTAGTCTTACACTGCTAAATTAGGCACGGCTAGCACAGATAGCCCTCGAGTAGCTTTGTGCGAAATTCCAAAACAAACAAACAAACCCTAAAAACGCAACAATTGCATAGTGTTCGAAGCATTGAGCATGTTGCAGTCATCTGATGTTCATTTGTTATTGACTGGTAATTCCTGTTTCACCCTGCACTTAAGTTTTTGAAGTAACACCAGATTTCCGTAAGAAAACTAATTTCAAGGCGTAATGAAAATATTTTTACACTAGAATTAGCCCGGGATGGCCAAGCGTGTTTAGGCCTTCGACTCGTAATCCGAGGGTCGCGGGTTCGGATCCCGGTCGCACCAAACATGCTCGCCCTTTCAGCCGTGGGGACGATATAATGTCTCGGTCAATCCCACTATTCTTTGGTAAAGGAGTAGCCGCTGGGTGGTGATGACTAGCCGCCTTCTACGTGTGTGTAGAGAGAGGGGGGAGATAATCTTGATTTGGTGCCGACTGACTCACCCACCATGGAGTCTTACAAGCTGACATGCTACACTGTCGTATTTAAAAAATGCAGCAACATTGGGATATAATGATCTCTATACGCAAACACAAATTCTAGACATAACGTCCTCAACATCCATTAAAGACATTTGACATTGACACTCAGTAGACCAACCAACTGATTTGTAGGAAGTCACTTCATAACTTTCCGACTGAACGAATTAAAAGTTTTAAGTAGTGTCTTGCAGTGACCCAGTTATCATTCTACTGTCAGGACCCTTTTAAGCTATATGTAACTAATAATTAACTCTAAATAATTTGCTTACTACGCTATTTGAGCTGTACAGGTAATAATTATGTGAAGAGTGAATAAAATTAAAATATTAGATATTTTTTCTAATGACACTGATATAAGTGTGGGTGTTACCTCTAGAACAGTACAATACGTATGGCCTCAGTCGATGTTTTGTTGTCCCAAACCCACTACTTAGATGGAATCACCAAACAAAAACGCTAGAAGGCTTGAGGAGATTGTCCTTACGAATGCACCCAAATTCAAATCATTTAATAAAAGTTTGTGACAGCTTCTTTAGTCGTGAATAGGGAAGTGGTATCAATATATAGCATGTTCAGTGAAGTAAGTACTACACATTTCAGCCAGTGATGTTACATAGTATCCTGACAAGTACAACATAATCTTGTTTATCGTGTCAGCTTTCAAAGACAAGACCTGTTGGACAGAGTTTCATAATCCAGACAAACTGAGATCCCAGACATGCAGAAAATGTGAGGGAATAAGAAATAGGAGGAAAATCACTCTCAATCATGTCTCGACCAGCTAGATGTCCAGACACAAACATTTTAAGAGGCTGTATATACCAATATGAAACTGGAAAGTTCAAGCAGCAACCTGGGAATTTAGCTGATTTATGTGGTATAACAGTTTGAAGTAACAGTTAACAAAGATACATTAATGGACTTATGTTATCGTAAGAACAAAATGTACTGATAGGTTTAAAACAAATATAAAATTAGTACATTATAGAACGTATCTACTTTTTATTTGTATTTATTGTAAGAGTGACAAGCTGGACATTTAAATGCAACTATTCATTCTTTTTACTCATCAGTGTGAATCACCTGCACATTTCCAAATTATTTCCACTGTTGTATGTCCCACAAGCAGTATAACAGTACGCATAGTTATAAAATTTATTATTATCACTTCATGGATAGGTTTTTAGCACATTTTTTCTCAACATCATTAATATGGAATCTGCAATTCAAATGCAAAAAAGGAAAAAAAACGTTCTCACTACACAAAACTACTTTAAAACATGAATTGCAATATATTTCTTAATATCTCTCTTTTTTTCTTTGTTACAATCCAGAGCCAAGAATTGACAAATCGTAAGATATATTTCAAATATGTATGATGTCTTTTTGGCTTCTGCTGGCTTTCATTGAGTCTCAGTTGCCAGCTTGTTAGCATAACGAAGGAAATTGTAAAGAAGTTTATGCCAAAGTCCAGGGCTAGTTAGATAAGCCGGATGGTTTCCTCTGGGGATCTCAACTCCTTGACTTATGGCTAACAAGCATAACAGAGCGGAATTTTTCCCACGATCATACTCTCCAAACACCACCAACGTAGGAGTGTAAAATATGATAAAAACTATTGGTAATTTTCTAGAAGACTAACATTGAACACCAGACGTGTTTGTAGAGGTCGGGGGAGATAATCTTGATTTCCAGAAGACAAACAATAAACACTAGACGTGTGTGTAAAGAGAGGGGGAGATAATCTTGATTTCCAGAAGACTAACAATCAACACTAGACGTGTGTGTAGAGAGAGGGAGATGATCTTGATTTCCAGAAGACTAACAATAAACACTAGACGTGTGTGTGATTTCCAAAGAGAGGGGAGATAATCTTGATTTCCAGAAGACTAACAATAAACACTAGACGTGTGTGCAAAGAGAGGGGGAGATAATCTTGATTTCCAGAAGACTAACAATAAACACTAGACGTGTGTGTAAAGAGAGGGGGAGATAATCTTTATTTCCAGAAGACTAACAATAAAAACTAGACGTGTGTGTAGAGAGGAACTTGTAGGACCTTGAAGGGAAGAAGAGGATTCTATTGGTTGAGAGGCGTCGGAGGCACTGAAACACACCACTTTGGTTGTAAAGTCCTGTAGCTGGGTGAACTTGTGATGCTTTCCCCTAAAGTCAGTCATGTGATCCTGTTGGGCAGAGGTAAACTGAGTACTGCTGTTGAACGTTCTCAACGGGTATTATGGGCAGTAAGTCTGATGCTAATGTTTGGGTATAACACTCACAAAACTATGGCATAGCGACACTGTCCTAGTTGGGTAGTGTCCATGGAGGGTGGGGTCAATGGGTAATGAATCATTCTGTATTCCTTATGGATAATTAAAATAATGAACATCAAAATAAAATAAAATTCATGAGTAAACGATCAATTATAAGGACAAATGGCTCCCCTTTTCATTCAGAAGTAACCAAAGAGGCTGATTAGCTCTTCTGAGTTTGTCAAAAAGCTACAATATGAGGAGACCTCAGCTGAAATATCTTAAACACAAGATAGCACAGTCCTCATGAAATCAAAGTCCATTGGTGAGCGCTCTAATCACCAGGTCGTGATAAGTCTTAGTTGTAGATGAGTCTTAATCCAGTGACTAATATATCATTGGAAGTTGCAAGTGGATAATAATCCAGTAACTCATGAAATATAGACTATAGCTTATGAATTATTACTTTATAACAAGAATCAACAATATATTCAAATGAATAACATCCCAGTAACAGGTTACTAATAAGCCAGTAATAGATGATTGGTTTGAATTTTGCTCAAAGCTACACAACGGCTATCTACGTTTCCATACCTAACTTAGCAGTGTGAGACTAGAGAGAAGGCAGCTTGTCATCACCACCCACCGCCAATTCTTGGGTTACTCTTTTACGTGGAATTTTAAGTGGGATTGACCGTAACATTATAACGCCCCTACGGCTGAAAATGCGAACACGTTTGGTGCGACGGCGATTCAAACCCGCGACCTTTAGAGTACCTTAACCACCTAACCATGCCGGTAACAGCTTAAACATGTATAGAGTAACTGATGAATCATCACTCAGGGACAACTGAAACATATAGGGTAACGGATGAATCATCACTTAGTGACAGCTGAAATATACAGTGTAACTGATAAATCATCAATCATTATCATTTGAAACATACAGAGTAACGGATGAATCATCACTTAGTAACAGCTGAAATATATAGAATAATGGATGAATCATCATTCAGTGACAACTGAAACATACAGGGTAACGGATAAATCATCTCTTAGTAACAGCTGAAATATACAGAGTAACGGATGAATCACCACTCAATGACAACTGAAACATACAGGGTAACGAATGAATCATCACTTTGTAACAGCTGAAACATACAGAGTACCAGATGAATCATCAGTCAGTAACGGTTGAAACATATAGAGTATCAGATGAATGATAAAATAATAAATCACAAATCGTTTTGAAAATAAGGAGCCAATATTTGTCTCGAGAATACTAAAATTTTATAAAATGCAAGCTTATTTGCATTATAGATAACGAATAATTGTTTTGTTTATATTTAATACAAGTTTATTTCTATCGTTTCAAAAATATACTGTTTATCTTTAGTTTGACTGATCAAGAAATGACGAGAAACAACACATACCTAGAGGAATGCGAATATAGGTTAACAGTAATGTGAAATAAAGTAAGTCTGAAGTGATGTGTGGCTATTGATGTGGGGGCTTGATTGTGATACTTTATGGAGATAAATGTTTGGAATGGCTTGTCTCATAAATAGGTAGTGCAATCACATCTCTAGGCTGGACTTCAGCCTTTGATTCTATGAGATGCAACTCTGAGGTAATGATACGGTCATAACAATTTGTATCAATTATTCAACTTAGTAGAAAAAGGAGCTATCCATCAGAGTTGATAGAGGATAATTTAAATGGGTAGTGTGTACCATTTGTACACTAAAATATACCATCACATGGCTCTGGCAGATCTTCTTTGACAAGTTCATTTAAGGACTATCTGGAGAACCAATGAAGGATTACTTGAGTGTGAGAGATTTACTTACTCTAATAAAGTTAGTTTCTGCTTTGATAAGGTTTAAAGTAACAACTATGAACAGAAATCAAGAGATCAAACTTACAACAGCAGCTAGTGTGGTGGTACCTTTGACAAAATGTCCTACTGATTGAGTGTGAGCTAGGCCAAAGGTTAACTAACTACCCAAACGCCTGGTGTTGCAACACAACTCCATCAGTTTCCAGTGAGTAGGTGTAACTTTCATCGTTCTACTATGTTATGGTCTGTGTGGAATGAATGCTGGGTCACTTTAAAGTGAACTGTATGTGCCTTATCTTACAGAAAGGTAGACGAGACTATCAGTTTTGATCAACAACACAGCAAATACATTAGAATCAACATGAAGCAGTAGTTACTACTTTTTCAAATTCAGAAAGCTAGTTAAATCTAAGACCACTACATACTTGGGCGAAATTCATAAGACGGCTTGCACCTAAAGTCATATCTTGTTAAAAGTTATTAGCAGGGTTGCCTGTTGGGAAATATGAATTGAAAAATACCATAGTATTTTCTTGTTATTAATAAAAAGGAGGGTTAATACTCTCTGAACAACTCTAATGACAGTGGGTTCTTGAATGTTAGGTGCATTTCTATATGGTCCAGAATGCTAGAATCTGGACAATTTTTATAAAAAACCCTTACCATTGTCACTATGTAATTGTTTTTGAAAGTTTACTAGTAATGAAGGATTTTTTTTGTTTTTTTTAAATCAAACAGGTTTATTTATGCTCATCTGATGGGTTGTATAGAACGATACTGTATTTTCAACCTTACATTGCATTAAATAATTTTAATTGGTGTTAGTGAAAATATGAAAATTCATAGTCTACATTTTATGAATGGAACAGCTTAAAAGAGAAAGTTACCTCTATGAATTGTTTGTACAAAACTGTAGATAACTATAGGAGAGAATACCTAGATTTAGACTATAGCTTCATTGGACTGTTTACAGTAGTAGTGTATTATTTTTAATTCATTATGTTCCTTTGCTTCAAATGAATGAAAATTTTTCCTATTGATGTTGGTTACACTTCAAATTGTACTTAAAAGTAATAACAACAAAGTGGGATGTGATTGTGAAACTAGTACATTTCAGATTTTTCAAGTTTGGGATACAGTGTTGTAGAACTTGTATTTTTTGATACAGTAGTAAGAGTACTAGTCTTACTGCTGCTAATAAATGTTTAGAAGTTTGTTAAATGATCTTTGTTCTTTACTTATAGAAGAATACCACTTTTGTGAAAACTTTCCTAGAAAAATTTGACTCCCAAAATTTGTGATTATGCTTCTCCAAAATCTTACATTTTATAAGCTGTACTCATATATGTAGAATATTGTATTAGTGTAGTGGTGTTTATCCTTATGGAAGTTCAATCTAATACAGTTTTAACTGACATACCAAACTTGTACGTTTCTGAAAATATTTTGCAGGATTATTTAAAATCACAATTAAATGATTATGTAACAATAACATTTGTAATTTATTTGTGTATTCCACTTACTCTCTGGCTTTGCATGTAAAGTTAAGTCCTACATCCTGAGAAAGTAAGTTGTAAACTGACATTTGTTGAAAAAGTGGTTAGTAAACCAACTACTACTGTTATTAATACTATACAAAAGAAAGTTCAGAGGTATTCAAAGTAATTATAGAAACATTTTAGGTAGAAAATAAGATTTAAATGTGTTAATTAAAATTTACTCTTACCTGTGGTTAAGAAGCTTGTAAAACACACTTTAGTGACTTATCATTAAAAGTATTTATAACTGACAAAAGAATAACAGAAAGTGACTGGTATCTGCAGTTAACTCAAGCATTAGTTACATCATATAATACAGATTTTCTACCTAGAGTAATTTGCCAAAGCAGTCAGTGCTATTTTTAACTCTTAGTGTATTATTTCACACGTAAAATGTCAAATTTTAAAACTACCTGCAAGTGTTAGTGTGTGAAAACAAACATCTAAATACAACTATGGGTGATGTTATATGACTAGCTTCAGTAAGAAAATTACAATGCAAATTCATCTGTTCAACATGTTAGATGCTCACACACATTTGCAACACAAACTTGTATGTATTTTATTAGATATTGTTCCAGTCATTCCTAATAGTTTATTTCAGTGTTCTTGACTAGTCTGAAAGTGAATAGTTACTTTAATCAAGTTAAAATGGCTTTTTGGAATCACTATCAAAGTGGAATAAAACAGTTTACCAACAGGACAACCTGCATTTGTTTTCTATCTCTATGTTTGAAACAATGCCCCAGTGAAGTATAAAGTGCTGTTTATTATTTCAAAAAAAAGAATAAATTTTTTCATACTCCAAGACAGATTCAAGTTACATTACTTGTCTAGCAGATAACTTCAATGATTTGTAGAATAAATAGTTAACAAAATTTAGTTAAAAACTTATAAATGGATGAAATTTAAGATTGAGCAATGTATCTAAAGTTAAGGCAAAACAAAATTAAAATCAGCATTGCATCATTATTTCAATGAGTTACAAGAATATGAGATTAAAAGTTAACATTTCTTTTTAGCCAGTCACTGGCATAATTCATAAACAGCAAAAGTATACACCAACTAATCTAAAACTAATATTTCTTAATATTGAAAAAAAAGGTAAACATGTAGAGTAAATAGTAAACAAATAATGCTACCTGTAAAAAACAAACTTAAAAAATGTCACAAGCTACTCAAAAATAAGTAAATTATTAAA
>NW_027467782.1:36195249-36234918 GCF_004210375.1 Tachypleus tridentatus
GATTTTGTAACTCATGCTGGAAAGTTTACTTCTCAGTTATGCCAAGGAGCTGCCAGTTATGCTTCACCATTACGTCACAACTTCATGATTTAACCTACCCCCTGCCAGGTGTAAAGGGTATTTTCCAACTCAAATAATACATCTACCCTTGAATTTCAGAGTTTAAAGTGGGAGTGTGTGATAAATCTGTTTAAATTGATATATCCTGATGGGACAGGGCAAGTAACCCTCAAATCATTTATCTTTTTTCTCTTACCTTTTATAGGTGCTCTATTCTACACCTCAGTAACCTACTCAGTGGCATGTGGATGCCCAACAAGGTATACTAAAATATAAATTTGCATCCTGCAGCCAATCAAGTCTGTAATGCTCACTGTTGAGATGGGATGTTCCAAAAGACCACTAGAGGTTGTTCTCATGGTATCTTATTTGTTAAACAAAACCCAATTCAAACCATACCTGCTCATGGACTGTCATGAGCAAACTAGTGTTGGAATAACTGCCCATTTTTCTGGTTTTAGTTTAATAAACCAGGACTGGAAGCCTTTAAAAGTAAGGTTGCATGCTAAATTATTGCATTGTCTTAAGGTGTTTTGTTCCTCCAACCTCCCCAGTGCGTTTTACTCCTCTTTATTAGTAGGGTATGGGAGTTCTTGTCATTTGCTAGTTTTTAGTTGCTGGGGTCATGGATCAGAGACTTCCTCCTGAGTGTAACCAGTTTTACTCAGTGGAAAGTAGAGCAGTGGTGTTCTGTTGGTGTGAATGGTGTAGATCCGTCTAATGCAGAGTGGATGAGAAATACCTGATACTGTCTGGTTTTGGACTGTAGATAACCCACCATGTATGGTTTTTATCACTTCAGTCATACTGCACCATCTTGCACGTCCATTTCCATTACTTGGGTTTTGGACTGTGCATAATTTTCTCCTGAACTTAGAGAAGCATATCTTTATTTTGAGTAGAGAATATCCTTGTACATAAGGGATACAGTCTGTCATGGGTGTGCCCCTACATGTTTCCATTGTAGAGGGTGTCACAGTTCACGAGTTCCCTTTGGGTACATTCCAAAGAGGATGCTTGTTTAGATAACTTTTACACCTCTCCTTCCACCTTTTCATTGTTTATTGTTATTATATGAGTAAGGATAAGATATTATATAATCAGTTAACATTTTCCAACACTGAAAATATATTTCTAATAGATATTCTCTGTGCTTCCATCCCTTCTTTCTGTGCACCTCTAATTGCCTAGTCTCAGTGCATAGAGAAGGAAAAGATATTATCTCAGTAGAGGTAAGTACCTATCAGAAATGTATTTTTGGTGTTGGAACATGCCAATTTCACTCGTACTGTAAATAATTTTATAGAAATGTTTATTTTCAAGTTATCATTTTATGTCTGATTTCAAATGTAAGAATATTTTAAAACCCAGCACATACATGTAAGAAAAATTTCTTTTCAAGAGAATATTCTATACTAGGAAATAACTTGCTAAATAAAAGTACAAATGTTGCTATTTGATTATATAAATTTTTCCCAAATGTTTAAAAAATGTTATGTGTATAGTCTATTATTGCATCACATTATCATTTATTAAAACTGTGATATTTCATTTCTTATGTAGTTGTATTTCAGTTTGAATTCTAGAAATGTAAATTAATTGTAACCAGTGCATAACAATATCTGAAATTAATAGAACCTTGATATAGTAAATTAACTGTCTAGTAAATAACAAAACTGGGAGGCCTGTACAAAGTTGGCGTGTTAGCTTTGAGTAGTTTAAAAAGAGTCAGTTTGTATTTGCTTGCTATGATTATGTTTTGTAAATTTTTCTTGATCATTTTCTCAGATTTATTGACTTAGTGTCTTATGTTTTCAGTCTTGTAATATTATCAGCATTTTAACCAACATAGCTGTCTGTTTCAAAAGTGTTTGACTTAGAGGGTCAGTGGCTTCATCATTGTACAAAAGGAAAAACATCTGAGTAAAATAAAAAAAATCGTATAGTAATATCTCGACCAGACTACGTCTACTATAACCATTGCTGGTGAGGTCCTTTTCCAAGTAATATGATTCTTCAAGCTGGCTAACACACTAGTGTTTTAAATACTGTTTTTATTAACAAACTACTTTACAAGAACTGTTACAGTGTGAACTTTATTAGGTTAGGGAAGTGTAACTTTTCATCAGTTTTATTTTTCACAAAACTCCAGAATTGATGGAAATTAGATCCTATGTTCAGAAATGGAAAATGCGAGCTGTGAGGGAAAAAATAAAATGAATGATCAATCACAAATTGAAGGAAAACAAGCTCCAATAGAATCCTGGGGAGATATTGTGAAAAAGAATGTTCATATTTTCTTCCGTAACGATGATTACTCCAAGATCATAGCAGAAGTAAGTTCCTTGAGTATTGAAGCAATACAGTATGGTTACAAAGAAAATCTTGCATTTAAAGTGATTATATTTTAGAAATCATGTTTCACCAGAAGCAAGTTAAAAGTTGTAAGTTCAATCGCATAGACCTGAAAGCCTTTATGAGTTTCAATTCAAATTCTTAACAAATGTGACAAAAAATTTCTGAACATCTTTGGCGGGAGAAATTTCTGGAGATTGAAGACTGTTTTATATCTTTCTTATCTCACTTGTTATCTGAATTTTTTCTTTCAATGATAGAACTTGTAAGAATCTCATGATAGTTCCTTTGTCAAAGTTTTGGTTCCATGATGGGAGTTTTAAAATTTACCTGTCCTTGATTCATTCATCTTTCATTTTGTTGTTTTGGAATGATTTATAGCTTTTAGCTCTCTCTTTATGGTCTGTCTTTACCTCTCTGTCTTCACACACACAAACTGTTAACTAATCTTCCACATAGCATTGATTGCCTTAATTAGCAGGTTTTTGCTCAGTATGTGGTTTACACTGAATTTCACCAACACTTAGCTGGAAGAGTTTGTTTATGATTCTAAGTTTCATCTTTTATGTTTTCAGTCTTTTGTTAATCTGTGTCTTTTGTATAGACATTCTATAACTTTGTAGATAACCTCTTTTCCTCTATCTCCTTTGGGTTCTGAATCTTTTCAACAATACCAGTGTCCAGAAAAGTGTTTATATACTTATGGAGTTGGCGTTATCTTCATAAATTTGTCTTTCTGCATAACAAAGAACTCTTACCCTTTTTCACACTGTTGTGTAAATTCCTACACATGCTATAAGTCTAGAATAAAGCTCTCACTTTATTGTCAGTGAGTAGTATGCTGGTATGTGATTTAATTACCATTAGACTATAGCCGTCCACTAATAGGAAGGCAAGATGCACAGTAATCCTCATGAGCTCCGACTCTTGAACACTAACTCGTTTTTTATGATTCGTGTTTTACATGATATTTTTGATTTTCAGAAACAACAAAAAATGTTTAATTGATCGGTTAGAACTTTTATTTAAATTATCTTAAATTTTTCTTTTAACCCTCTTCCTTCAGGTAGGTAAAAGTACACGACCTTTTAGACTTACATTCACAATTTAACTTTATTAACATTATATACAAATAATCTTGGCATGAAAACATAGTCAGTGAATCAAATTTTAATATCTTGTAAATATTAAGTTCTTGTTTATATAACAAAATATTTACAAAAGCCTTAATTTTCCCTGGTATGAAAATTGTGACATTATTCTCCAAGTATTCCCTCTTTTTTAATTATTTGCTACAACTCTTGAGAAGTACAAAGTTGCACATATATTTCTCATTATAATCCAGATATTACTAAGGTAAAGTCTATTTTTTATAGCCTTTAATCTTATTTGCATATGGAGCCACAAGATACAAAACCAGACATAGTTCCCATGCACACCTACTGCATTCTCTCTTTTACAAATTTCCAGTAGCTCTCTCCTGCTGATATTTTATACCGAATTATTATAATCAATGGAAAGCCAAAAAAGTGATGTATTATATTGTTTACTGTACAGAGCATTGTGTGTTTCAAGCTCTTTTCCATCAAGATAGTTCTGCAAACTTTGGAATACATGATAATCGGATGGGACAAGGTCTGGAGAATAAGTAGGATGTGGAAGTTTTATTTCAGTCTAGCTCTTCAATCTTTGCAGATGTGATCCTTGTTGTATGGGGCCATGTATTATCCTGGTATAACACAACACCTTTATGACTGATTCAGTGTAACATTCAAGTGCTCTAACTGTTGACAACAGAAGTCTGATGTAATCATTACATTGAGTGGCAGCAACTCAAAGTGGATGGATCCCACCAACAATATCCCACCAAATGCTTAACAAGACTTTCCTATGGTGTAGGCCCATTTTCTTCAGTGCTTAACATTCTTATAAAATAATCATTTTTCATCTCCAGGCACTAACCTTTCCAAAAGGTGAGTTACATTCATGAGATTGCAGATAAGTGCAAATGTCCACTCTTGTTCTAAGGTTGGCTTTTGTCAAATCATGGGGGACCCATTTTTTAAGCTTTGACATCTTTCCAAGCTGTTGCAGATGATAGTAAACTGTTGAATGGGTTGAATTAAACTTCCGTGCTAGTTCTTCAACTATTACAGCACAGTCTTTATCAAGTGCAGCCTGCAGCGAGTTATCATTAAACTCAACAGGACAAACTGAACTTTTGAAACCATCTTCAACATTTTATTTCATTGAGACTCCACCATAAGCATCTTGCATGTTTCTTGTAGTTTCTGCTGTACTATTGCCTTTTACACTCGTAAAGCATTATATTACTTTTCTTTCCTTTTTAGTGCTTTTTTGGGGTATTTTTTAAATGATGCAGTTTGTATTGATGCTGCTCTTCATCTGTTCTACCTTTAGTAAATTACCTTTTGGACCAGAGGACTACAACAGGTTTTTTTCATTACATATGGCCTTGTTGGTCCCTTCATCTACTGTTCTTTGTTCTTTTGTTACTGTATGGTTTGTCTTCTTTGAGGGTTAGCCATTTCAGGTCCTTGAGATGAGTTGTTTCTGAAGCAACCCCTTGGCTCCAGTTTTGTAGGAGCTTTGTTCTCCAACTCTTTTTTCTGATGAATCGCCTTTTCTATGCCTGTTCAGTTCCTCAGGACTTTCTCAGAGGTTTTGCTAAACTTTTACTCTCCCTCTCACCTGTGTAAAAATCCTTGAGACAATTCCTCATCCCCACCATGAGGTTGTACTTTCATCCTTTTATTATTCCCACAAAGTTGGAAAATTGTTGGCCAAACATCATCCTATCTTATTTGATTCAGCTTTGGTTTTTCCTGTTTCTGATGGGCAGTTTCTCACTCTACAGATACTATTCCTTGTGATGGATGACCAGTCCTGGTTTTCAGACATTTCCTCCACATCATGATTTTGCTTCATTTGGTTTATCTTCTGTGGGTGAAATATTTAGTTTTCAGTTCCTCCCTTCTGTGTTGGTTCCATCCTCTCCTTTATTCATTGTCTCATTCCAACTGCCTATATTCACTCATCATCGTGGCTCTAATTTGAATTGTTTACATTTCTGCATTGTTTTTTTTCATAATGACCTCATTCAAACATTATGTATTATTAAGATCATAGAACACACTAAGTGTCCAGTGTTTGCTCAAAAGAAATATTTGCTGAAAATTCACAGAAAGTGGAGAGAAGTACTAAAAGTATTAAGCTCTTCTGTTGAGGCTTTGTGCATATTATTCATTGATTTCTATGGGTGCACGCACACACGCACGCACATATATATTATAAATATATATTCCAGGCTATTCAACATTTGACAAAAATATGAAGGACAGCACTAGGTGTGTGTCTGCTGTCTTTAGTCATGGTAATCCGTGGTACTGTCTCTCAGTGTGACATCTAATTGCAGATGTATGTGCCTGTTAACAATGATTCATGTATCCCTCCTGTGTTTTCCCCCATGCAAGTTCCATTTCCCTCAAATTCTTCTAGTGGAGTTGGGGAACTCGACATAGAGTTCCTCATTAAATGGAATACCAATATTCCAATACTAAGTGGACACATCCTTTGCTTGGAAAGTAGGATTGGGGTGTTACCTGATATTGTACTTCAGGTATCTGCTGTTTTATGAAGTAAGTTGATTATAACAAGATGGATAAGTCATGGGTTTACTTTAGAACGTGGGCCTGTATGCTTTTTCTGTTTAATTTTTTGTAATATCTCATGTAGGTATTCCTCCAATATGGAATGACCTGACATATAGGTCTAGCAACTCTAAACACTTATGTCCAGCTATCTTCCTGTGAGATTATACATGCTTGAATAATCTGCCATCTCATCAGCTTGTGACATATGCACTCACCAAAAGATTCTTATTCACAATCTTTTCCCCTATAACTTCAGCTGCACAAAGAACATTCTCTGCTTGAAATGGATGTGGTTTCTCACTGAGTGCTGCCTCCCATGATTACTTGCACGGAGAGCTATGGTCTTATGATGATTACATTAAAGACTGGTGCAGTATATGTTGATGCACGTAAGGGGATGGGAACTTTGTTCAAGGCTTCTGGCATTTGCAGGAACATGCATGATAGTACACATGAGGTAATAGCTCTTTGTAGTAAAAAAAACTGTTAGCTTTAGGATCAGCAATCTTTTTTGATATCTCATTTTAAAATCACTCTTCCAAAGATTTATTCTGTTTCAATTGAATATCAGGATTTCATGTTTTTTTTTTCAATTGAACTGAGTGAGATGTTATAGTATTCACAAAAACTTTGTTGTGATATATTTCAAAAAGTATAGTTGAACTTGATCTCATTGCCTTTGTTTGCTACAGTTTTGCTATTGTTTTGGCTGTTATCACATCATGCTAGTCTAAACAGGTATTTAGGTCATCCCATGTTCCGTGCCTTAGGGGCAACATTGCACATTTTTGATACTTTACTGGTTTAAAGTTCTAAGTCCATCTTCTGTAGCAGTGGGTACTGTGAGTCTTTCTTGGAAAAAAACTTGTTTCTCTGAACCTGCCTATTTTATCTTCATTCTCAAGTAATGGGTAAGATAAGATCAGTTAATTCCACTGTCCAAATCTTATTGCCTCATGCTGACTTGCTCCTTAATGATTTTCATTCTTCTTGCCTGTCCCAAAGAAATCCTGTTCCATTACTTTTGATAAATCTTCTGTAATGGCTAGCTGTTATATACAGAATTTGAAGTCTTATTTTTTTCAAACTTGTCTGCATCTTTATTTTTTTCATGTTTCATATACCATTTTCATGATTATGGTTTGTTTTGTTTCAGTTGCAGTCTTCATGTCTTTGTGTTCACTGTTTTTTCTTGCTGTTTTATGTGTTTTTCATACATCTTTCTTTGGTACCAAGATGTCATCATTGGATGTAAGCCTGGTATTAATTTGCCTGTCTTTGTTTGAACCTTGTGCATCTTGTTTCCATTCTTCCTCTGAAGATATGTTGTATTTTGTTACTAACTTCAAGATTAAGATGATTTGACATTTTTCAAATTTTTTTCATACTCTTATTTTTTCTTTTAGAAAGGTTCTGTACTGACACCTTAGTCTTTCTACCAGAGATTTGGGCTGAGATAGTCACAGCTGTTTTTCTTATATTATGTTACCTAGCCTGACTGACCTCAATTCTTTTTTTTTTGTTTTATGCCTTTTTCTTTTTGTAGTTTTTTAACTCACCAATAAGGCTGTCTGTTTCTGGTGTGAAAAATGTAATATTTCCAAGGAGATCAACATTAGTTTTATATTTTGCAATGGCTCATGTTCCACAGGTCTTGCTTTATTCATTCCATTGAATTTGTTTGTGCACCTCATATGTCTTGTTTATCAAGGTGTTTCTGACCACCTTAATTGGATTTCAGGTTATATAACATATTTAACATTTGGCTATCTGTGTAAGGTCTCATGGACTCTGCATCTTGTTCTTTACATCATTTAGTATTTTTATTGTTCTTCAGATGGAATCTCTCTTGGGAGTTTTGTATTTCCTACCTAGTATCCTTTATTAACCTTTTACAGGGTTTCTGAAATTCTGAATAATTTTGACTACATATACAGCACAGAACAAGAAAGGTAGAATAATTAAGTACAGTCTCTTTTATCCATTAAGAACCTTTATTTATATTCATTCATCCAGTCGAAAGTCTCTTATTTTCTCTAGTGTATGTTTTTTTTGCACGCAACCCCAGTTATTTCTGTAGCACTTTAAAATCACCCAGTTTACAAATCAAGAGGTGTGTACAGTTTTGAAATTATTTAATTATATATATAATGAGATAACAAGATTGAAGTATGTCCTTTTATAACATATGTCTGAGTTGTTCCCCCAAGAATATACAACTGCATTATTGATATATCTTCCTCTAACCTATTTTATGTCACTACCATTGTTGGCTTCACAGGTTTAACATAACATTACTCCTAACAAAATCACTCCTTTGATTAAATTAAATGATTTCATGAATGTGTGTTCTTTAGAGCCTGTCTTTTTATTTGCACTAATTTTTATTCCTCAAATCTGCAAATTTTCTTGTTCTGAATTGTACTTCAGCTTCATTTGGTGATATATTTCTTGTAGTCTAATTTATTATGTTCCTGTGTTGTAGCTTTTGGTTTTATACTTTTCAGTTTCTTTTTATGTTTATTTGTTCCCATCTACTTTAACATTGTGAGTATTCTAAATCTAAAAACTTCAAATGTTGGGTCTATTTAATTCAAATTTTACATCTTTATAATTCAAACAACTTTCAAGTAGATACTACTCTCAAAACCCTTCTGTTGAACATCCCCACAAATGAATTGTCATCATAACTACAAGCTTAAGTAAATATTCTGTTTATGTGTGTGTGTGTGTGTGTGTACTAAGCATGCAGTGCTTTCTAAAAGCTTGCCAAATTTCATAAAGATACACATATCACATTAAAAGTTAGAGTATGGATACTTTCATATTGGTTATATGGTTAGTCAGAATTACCAAACCTATATCAAGAGAGTTAGTTAAATTGTAATGTCCCACCACAAGTATTTATGTATTATGAATCAGTTTTCATAAAGAAAATCCTTACTCATCTTTAGTTAAGTTACAGCAACAGCAACAAATATTGCATTGTAATAACTTGAGTTTTGCGAAAATTAATTTTTTCCACAGTTACATTAAAATAAATATCTTTAAATGATTTTTATAACTAATGTGTAATTCAAATATATTCATCTTTCATAGTTTTGATATAACTTTTTCCCACCAGCCATAATGCAAAATGGCTGGTGCTTTGATCTTATTATCATTACATTTCTCTTTCAATTTATCAAAACTTTTACAACAGTTTCAGTTAAAGTTCATGTTATCCATGTGTGTTTTAAAGATAAACAGCTTACGATTATATTGTGTATTTCTTTTATATTCTGTAGGTGCTTAAAGCTGCAAAAACTGAGGAACATCATGAAACACCAAAAAAAGACAGTGAAGTAGACTTTCGGAGACTGTACAGTTACTTAGTGAATCTGTTGGAGAGTAATATCCCTCCTGACTTACCACCTGCAGAGAGTGAAGTTATAATTATACTTCTTAAAGATCTTGCTCAAGTGGTAAAATATCCTCTTTCACAGGAAGAAAAAGAATTCCTGAGAAGTAAGTTATGTAGTAAATTAGAAAATATAAATGTTGTATAACGAGTTAATGATTTTTGTTTTTTTCAAATCCTGATTTGCAAAAAATGAAAATGCCTTGTTAAAAGAAATTCTTTTAATCTTGTGCTTGTGGAGTTGGGCAGTTAGATTGAACTGTTAATGTGTAATTTTATGCATGTAATAATTGCAAATATACTTTGGGCATCTTCATAAAATTATGTAAGTTATTAGTAAACATTACAAATATGGTGTACACAGAAAATCCAAACTTAGTTATAGAATATTTTTCTAAAAATTTGTCTGTAATGCTACCAATTCAGAGTGATTCAGGCATTAACTAGTCTTGTGTGCAAACTGAATTTCATGTTAACTGTTTTGAAATGGGTCATGGGTCAAAGGCCATGTCATTGTTTTTGTTGACCAACATTCAAAATTTTATTGAACTACTATTTTATGAATTTATCTCCTTAAGTTTAGTATCAAACTGTACATTATAATTCAGATTTTCATATTAAATATTATTTAATTTCTTAATTAAAAATTAAACATTAAAGTTCAATTTTTGTGTTTTATGTGGTATGTTGAAAACAGCACTGGTTCAAGTTAGATGTTTGTGATATCAAAATACAAAGTCTGTAGTCTTGTATGAATTAGGAATTCAAATTACCAATATTAAAAAGCTAGAATATAAAATAAAGACCTTTTATCTTTTCTCTTTGCTGAGAAAACTCTATCTAGTGAATCAAACACGGTGGCCCCCCACTCCCCTCTTTCCATATTTGGAAATAGTCCCTAAAATACACTTACTTCTATATGTGAATTGAATAATCAATTAAACACTAAAAATATTTTAGTGATTTTCTCAACAATTTTCAAATGTAATGGCGTCCTCTCTTTTTCTCTAAATTTAATGTGACTATTTTACCAAATACTAATCTACTAAAATGCATCCAATGTTGACTTTAAACTACTTTTCCCATGTTATTCCAAACAATGTATTCATATACATACATAAATATTACATATAAGGGGATGGACAGAAAAAAGTGACTCCCTTTGAAAATGTTAATTTGTTGTATTTTTTTAGATAACCATTGGACATTTCCCCCACTGCTTACCCCATTTGCTAGGGACATTTTGGGCACTGCTTACCCCATTTGCTAGGGACATTTCCCCTAGTGCTTACCCTGATTGCTAGGGACATTTCCCCTAGTGCTTACCCCATTGCTAGGGACATTTACTACACTTCTTACCACCTGTTGCAAGGGACATTTCCCCTGTGTTTATTCCCTGTTCCTAGGAACATTTCCTCCACTGTTTACCACAGTTGCGATGGAAAGTTACCCCAATGCTTACCCCCGTTGCTAGGGACATTTTTTTCACTGTTTACCCTCGTTGAGAGGCACATTCCCCCACTGCTTACCCTTGTTGCTAGGACATTTCCCCTCTGATTATTCCGCGTTCCTAGGGACATTTACCCCACTTCTTACCACCCCTGTTTCTAGAGACATTTCCCAACCTGTTTACACCATTGCTAGAAAATTAACCCCACTGCTTACCCCCGTTGCTAGGGACATGTCCGACACTGCTTACCCTCGTTGCTAGGGACATTCTTCCCACTGCTTCCCTCCCATTGCTAGGGACATTCCCCCAGTTCTTTCCACGTTACTAGGGACATTTCCTCTAGTTCTTACCACCGTTGCTAGGGACATTTCCTACACTGTTTACCACCATTGCTAAAGAAATTTCCCCCACTGCTTACCTCAGTTTCTAGAGGCATTTCCTACACTGCTTACCCCACGTTCCTAGGAACATTTCCCACACTTCTTACCCCGTTGCTAGGGAAATTAAACCCCACTGCTTACCTCCTTGCCGAAGGACATTTACCCCATTTCTTTCCCCCGTTACTAGGTACATTTCCCCCACTTCTTACCACCCATTGCTAGGGACAATTCCTCCACTGCTTACCCTTGTTGCTAGGGACATTTCCCCTACTGCTTACCCCCGTTGCTAGGGACACTTTGGACACTGCTTACACCAGTTCTTAGGGATTTCTCCCCCTCTGCTTACCCCATTGATAAAGACATTTTCCCTACTACTTTCACCCCGTTGTTAGGGACATTTCCTTCACTGTTTCCCTCGCTGAGAGGCACATTCCGCAACTCAATACACCCGGTTGCTAGGGACATTTCCCAAGTGCTTACTCCTGTTGCTGGGGGCATTTCCTACACTCCTTACCACCTGCTAGGGACATTTCCGATTCTGCTTACCCCCATTACTAGGAACATTATCCACACTTCCTACCCCGTTGCCAGGAAGATTTCCCCTACTGCTTACCTCCGTTGCTAGGGGCATTTCGGACACTGCTTACCCCGTTAATTGAAACATTTCCGACACTGCTTACACCGCGTGGCTGGGGACATTTCCCCACTACTTACCACCATTGCTAAAGAAATTTCCCCCTCTACCCTCACCCGTTGCTTGGGATATTTCCCCCACTACTAACCACGTTCCAAGATACATTTTTCCCACTGCTTACTCCTGTTGCTAGGAACATTTCGGACACTGCTTGCACCTGTTAAGAGGGACATTTCCCCCACTGCTAACCACCCTTTGCTAGGGAAACTTCCACCATTGCTTACCCAAGTTGTTAGGGATATTTCCCCCACTGCTTATCCCACGTTGCTAAGACATTTTTCCCATTGATTACTTCCATTGCTAGGGGCATTTCCCCACTGAATACACCCCGCTAAAGGGGAAATTTCCCCACTGCTTATACCCGTTGCTAAGGACATTTCCACCACTGGTTACCTTCCTTCCTAGGGATATTTCGGACACTGCGTACCGCCGTTCTTCGGGAAATTTCCCCCACTCCTTACCACCGTTGCTAAAAACATTTTCCCCATTGCTTACCACCATTGCTAGAGACATTTCGAACACTGCTTACCCCCGTTTTTAGGGAAATTACCCCACTCGTGTTAATATAACACATTTTACAAAGAGCAAGAAACACTCATGTTAATATAACAATTGTTACAAAGAACAAGAAAGAAAGATGTTAATATGACACTTGTTAAAAGAACAAGAGTCACTCATGGTAAAATAACATTTCTTGCAAAGAACAAAAGACACTCGTGTCAATGTAACACTTGTTAAAAAGAACAACTCGTATATATAAAACTTTTTACAAAGAACGAGACACACATGTTAATGTAACACTCGTTACAAAGAACAAGAAACACTAATATTAATGTAACACTTGTTTCAAAGAACAAGAGGACTAATATTAATGTAACACTTGTTTCATAGAACAAGAGGACTAGAATTTATATAACACTTGTTAGAAAGAAAAAGAGAAACTTGTTAATGCAACACTTGTTACAAAGAACACGAAACAATCACGTTATTATAACACTTGATACAAAAAACAAGACACACTCGTGTTAATGTAACTTTTGTTCAAAAGAACAATAGACACTCATGTTTATTTAACACTTGTTACAAAGAACACTCGTGTTAATAAAACACTTGTTATAAAGAACAACAAAACTCGTGTTAATAAAACACTTGTTATAAAGAACAAGAAAACGTGTTAATATAAAACTTGTTTCAATAAACAATAGACACTCATGTTAATATAACATTTATTACAAAGAAAACGAGACACTTGTGTTAATATAACACTTGTTACAAAGTACAAGAGACACTCGTGTTAATGTAACACTTATTATAAAGAACAAGAAAACTCGTGACAATGTAAGTTTTTACAAAGAACAACAGACACTCATGTTAATGTACCTTGTTACAAAGAACAAGAGACACTCATGAAAATGTAACACTTATTGCAAAGAACAAGTGAAATCGTT
This sequence comes from Tachypleus tridentatus, assembly GCF_004210375.1. Classification (NCBI taxonomy): domain Eukaryota; kingdom Metazoa; phylum Arthropoda; class Merostomata; order Xiphosura; family Limulidae; genus Tachypleus; species Tachypleus tridentatus. The sequence continues at coordinate 36,208,711 of NW_027467782.1, forward strand.
TTAATATAACACTTGTTACAAAGAACAATAGACACTCACGTTAATATAACACTTGTTACCAAGAACAGGAAACACTCATGTTAATATGACACTTCTTATCAAGAACATGAGACACTCATGTTAAAGTAACACTTATTACAAAGAGCAAGAGACACTCATGTTAATGTAACACTTTTACAAAGAACAAGAGACACTCATGTTAATATAACACTTGTTTAACACTCATGTTAATGTAATACTTGTTACAAAGAACAAGAGACACTCATGTTAATATAACACTTGTTTATAAAAGAACAAGAAACACTCATGTGAATGTAACACTTGTTCAAAAGAACAAGAGAACTCATGTCAATATAACACTTGTTAAAAAGAACAAGAGAACTCATGTCAATATAACACTTGTTAACAAGAACAAGAGAACTCATGTCAATATAACACTTGTTAACAAGAACAAGAGAACTCATGTCAATATAACACTTGTTAACAAGAACAAGAAACACTCAAGTTAATGTGACACTTGTTACAAAGAACGAGACACTCATGTTAATGTAACACTTGTTACACAGAAAGAGACATTCATGTTAATATAACACTTGTAATAAAGAACAAAAGACACTCATGTTTATGTATCATTTGTTAAAAAGAACAAGAGACACTCATGTTTATGTATCACTTGTTAAAAAGAACAACAGACACTCATGTTAATATAACACTTGTTACAAAGAACAAGAGACAATCGTGTTAATATAACACTTGTTACAAAGTACAAGAAAATTCGTGTTAATGTAACACTTGTTACAAAAAATAAGAGGTCGTATTAACATAACACTTGTTACAAAGAACAAGAAAACTTGTGTTAATATAATACTTGTTACAAAGAACAAGAGAATTCGTGTTGATGTAATACTTCTTATCAAGAACAAAAGACACTCATGTTAATGTAACACTTATGACAAAGAAGAGAACTCGTGTTAATATAACACTTTTTACAAAGAGCAAGAGACACTCATGTTAATGTAATACTTGTTACAAAGAATAAGAGAACTCGTGTTTATATTACACTTGCTAGAAAGAACAAGAAACCTCGTGTTAGTATAACACTTGGTACAAAGAACGAGAAACAATGATGTTAATGTTAAAGCTGTTAAAAAGAACAAAAGAACTCGTGTTAATATAACACTTGTTACAAAGAATAAGAGAACTATTGATATAACACCTATCACAAAGAACAAAACACTCATGTTAGTCTAACACTTGTTTCAAAAAACAAGAAACACTCACGTTATTATAACACTTGTAACAAAGAACATGAGACACTCGTGTTAATGTAACACTTGTTACAAAGAACAAAAAACACTCATGTTAATGTGACACTTGTTACCAAGAACAAAAGACACTCATGTTATCATAACACTTGTCACAAAGAACAAGAGACACTCGTGTTATTCTAAAACTTGTTACAAAGAACAAGAGAACTCGTGTTAATAGAGCATTTGTAATAAAGAAGAATACACTCATGTTAATGTGACACTTGTTACAAAGAACAAGAGACAATCATGTTAATATAACACTTGTTACAAAGAACAAGAGACAATCGTGTTAATATAACATTTGTTACAAAGTACAAGAAAATTCGTGTTAATGTAACACTTGTTACAAAAAATAAGAGGTCGTATTAACATAACAGTTGTTAAAAAGAACAAGAGAACTCATGTCAATATCATATTTGATACCAAGAACAAGAGACGCTCATGTTAATGTGACACTTCTTACAATAAAGAGAACTCGTGTTAATATAACACTTTTTACAAAGAGCAAGAGACCCTCATGTTAATGTAATACTTGTTCCAAAGAACAAGAGAACTCGTGTTTATATTACACTTCCTAGAAAGAACAAGAGACACTCATATTAATGTAACACTTGTTATAATGACATCAGTGTCTCTTGTTCTTTGTAACAAGTGTTAGATTAACATGAGAGTCTCTTGTACATTGTAACAAGTGTTAGATAAACACGAGTTCTCTTGTTCTTTGTAACAAGTTACATAAAAACGAGTTCTCCTGTTCTTTGTAACAAGTAATATGTTAATATAACACTTGTTACAAAGAACACAACACTCATGTTAATGTAACACTTGTCACAAAGAACAAAAGACACTCATGTTAATTTTACACTTACTGCAAAGAACAAGAGAACTCCAGTTAATATAACACTTGTAATAAAGAACAAGACATTCATGTTAATGTAACACTTGTCATAAAAAAAAAAAAGAGACACTCGTGTTAATGTAACACTTGTTACAAAGAACAAGAGAACTCGTGTTAATGAAACACTTGTTAAAAAGAACACACTCGTGTTAATTTAACACTTGTTACAAAGAACTAGACACTCGTGTTAATTTAACACTTGTTACAAAAAACTAGACACTCATGTTAATATAACACTTGTTTCAAAGAACGAGAGAACTCGTGTTAATATAAACATGTTACAGAGAACAAGAGACACTCATGTTTATGTAACACTTGTTAGAAAAAACAAGAAACAATGATGTTAATATAACACTTGTTTGAAAGAATAAGAGAACTCATGCTAATATAAAACTTGTTACAAAAAGAAGAGAGAATCATCTTTATGTTACACTTCTTACTAAGAACAAGAGACACTCGTGTTAATGTAACACTTGTAACAAATAACAAGAGACACTCGTGTTAATGTAACACTTATTACAAAGAACAAGAAACACTCGTGTTAATGTGACACTTGTTACAAAGAACAAGAAACAATTATGTTAAAGTAATACTTGTTACAAAGAACAAGAGAACTCGTGTTTATATTACACTTGTTACAAAGAACATGAGACACTCATATTAATGTAACACTTGTTATAATGACATCAGTGTCTCTTGTTCTTTGAAACGTGTTACATTAACATGAATGTCTCTTGTTCTTTGTAACAAGTGTTATAATAACAATATTTCTCTTGTTCTTTGAAACAAGTGTTGGATTAAGATGAGTGACTCTTGTTCTTTGTAACAAGTGTCACATAAAGTTTGTAACAAGTGTCTCCTGAGTGTTATTGTTCCAAGTTTTCTATTGAGTTTTCTTGTTCTTTGTAACAAGTGTTACATTAACACGAGTTCTCTTGTTCTTTCTAACAAGTGTTATATTAATATGAGTTCTTGTTCTTTGTAACAAGTGTTATATCAGCATGAGTGTCTCTTGTTCTTTGTAACAAGTGTTAGATTGATATGATTGTCTTGTTCTTTGTAACAAGTGTTACACTTTTATGAGAGAACTCTTGTAATTTGTAACAAGTAACATGTTAATGTAACACTTGTTACAAAGAACAAGAGACACTCGTGTTAATGTAACACTTGTTACAAAGAACAAAGACACTCATGTTAATGTAACACTTGTTACAAAGAACAAGAGACACTCTGTGTTAATGTAACACTTGTTATCAAGAAACAAGAGAACTCGTGTTAATGTAACACTTAGTTACAAAGAACATGAGAACTCATGTTAATGTAACACTTGTTACATTAACATGAATGTCTCTTGTTCTTTCTAACAAGTGTTACATTAACAAGATTGTCTCTTGTTCTTTGCAACAAGTGTTACATTAAGATGAATGTCTCTTGTTCTTTGTAACAAGTGTTATATTAAAACGATTTCTCTTGTTCTTTGCAATAACTATTAAACTAATATTAGTGTCTTGTTCTTTGTAACGAGTGTCTCCTGCTTATTGTACCAAGTTTTTTATTAATGAGTTTTCTTGTTCTTTCTAACAAGTAATACATCAACACGACTTCTTGTTCTTTGTAACAAGTGTTACATTAACATGAGTGTCTCTTGTTCTTTGTAACAAGTGTTACACTAATATGCTTGTTTCTTGTTCTTTGTAACAATTGTTACATTAACATGATTGTCTAGTTCTTTGTAACAAGTGTTATATTAACATGAGTTCTCTTGTTCTTTGTAACAAGTGTTACATTAACATGAGAGTCTTGTACATTGTAACAAGTGTTAGATAAACATGAGTTCTCTTGTTCTTTGTAACAAGTAACATGTTAATATAACACTTGTTACAAAGAACAAGAGAAACTCATGTTATTATAACACTTGTTACAAGAAGAACAAGAGACTCGTGTTTATGTAACACTTGTTACAAAGAACAACAAGAACTCATGTTCAATATAACACTTGTTACAAAGAACAAGAGAACTCGTGTTTAACACTTGTTACAAAGAACACATGTTAATTAACACTTGTTAAAAGAACAAGAGACATGTTAATATAACACTTGTTAAAAGAAAAGAAACACTCATGTTAATATAACACTTGTTAGAAAGAACAAGAGACACTCATGTTAATATAACACTTGTTACAAAGAACAAGAGAACTCGTGTTTATGTAACACTTGTTACAAAGAACAAGAGACACTCATGTTAATGTAACACTTGTTACAAAAAACAACAAGACACTCATGTTTATGTAACACTTGTTACAAAAACATGAGACACTCATCATGTTTATGTAACACTTGTTAAATTAACAACACACTCATGTTTATGTAACATATGTTACAAAGAAAAGAGACACTCGTGTTTATATAAACATGTTACAAAGAACAAGAGACACTCATGTTAATGTAACACTTGTTACTAAACTAAAAGAAGTCTCATGTTGTTTATGTAACACTTGTTACAAAAAACAAGAGACAATCATGTTTATGTAACACTTGTTACAAAAAACAAGAGACACTCGTGTTAATGTAACACTTGTTACAAAAAACAAAGACACTCGTGTTAATGTAACACTTGTTACAAAGAACAAGAGACACTCGTGTTAATGTAACACTTGTTACAAAGAACAAGAGACACTCGTGTTAATATAACACTTGTTACAAAAAACATCAGACACTCATATTAATGTAACACTAGTTATAATGACATCAGTGTCTCTTGTTCTTTGAAACGTGTTAGATTAACATGAGTGTCTCTTGTTCTTTGTAACAAGTGTTACATTAACATGATTGTTACTTGTACTTTGTAAAAGTCATGTTAATATAACACTTGTTACAAAGAACAAGTAACTCATGTTAATATAACACTTGTTACAAAGAACAAGAGACACTCATGTTAATGTAACACTTGTTACAAAGAACAAGAGACACTCATGTTAATTTTACACTTATTACAAAGAACAAGAGAACTCATGTTAATATAACACTTGTTACAAAGAACAAGAGAACTCATGTTAATGTAACACTTGTTACAAAGAACAAGAGAACTCGTGTTAATGTAACACTTGTTACAAAGAACAAGACACTCGTGTTAATGTAACACTTGTTACAAAGAACAAGAAACACTCGTGTTAATGTAACACTTGTTACAAAGAACAAGAGACACTCGTGTTATTGTAACACTTGTTACAAAGAACAAGAGAACTCGTGTTTATGTAACACTTGTTACAAAGAACATGAGACGTTCATATTAATGTAACACTTGTTATATTAACATCAGTGTCTCTTGTTCTTTGAAACATGTGTTAGATTAACATGATTGTTTCTTGATCTTTGTAACAAGTGTTACATTAACATCAATGTCTCTTGTTCTTTGTAACAAGTGTTACATTAACATGAATGTCTCTTGTTCTTTCTAACAAGTGTTATATTAAAACGATTTCTTTTGTTCTTTGCAATAAGTATTAACCTACTATTAGTGTCTCTTGTTCTTTGTAACAAGTGTAACATTAACATGAGGGTCTCTTTCTGTGTAAAAAGTGTTAAATTATAACGAGTGTGTCTTGTTCTTCGTAACAAGTGTCACGTTAACACGAGTGTCTCCTGCTTATTGTTCGAAGTTTTCTATTAATGAGTTTTCTTGTTCTTTATAACAAGTACAACATTAACACGAGTGTCTCTAGTTCTTTGTAACAGGTGTTATATTAATACGAGTTCCCTTGTTCTTTGTAACAAGTGTTACATTAATATGAGAGGCTCTTGTACTTTGTAACAAGTAACATGTTAATATAACACTTGTTACAAAGAACAAGAGACACTCGTGTTAATGTAACACTTGTTAGAAAGAACAAGAGACACTCGTGTTATTGTAAAACTTGTTACAAAGAACAAGTGACACTCAAGTTAATGTAACACTTCTTATCAAGAACAAAAGACACTCATGTTAATGTAACACTTATTACAAAGAAGAGAACTCGTGTTAATATAACACTTGTTACAAACAAAAAGAGACAATCATGTTATATTAACACTTGTTTCAAAGAACGAGAGAACTCGTGTTAATATAAACATGTTACAGAGAACAAGAGACACTCATGTTTATGTAACACTTGTTAGAAAAAACAAGAAACAATGATGTTAATATAACACTTGTTTCAAAGAATAAGAGAACTCATGCTAATATAAAAATTGTTACAAAAAGAAGAGACAATCATCTTTATGTTACACTTCTTACAAAGAACAAGAGACACTCATGTTAATGTAACACTTGTTACAAAGAACAAGAAACAATCATGTTAATATAACACTTGTTACAAAGAACAAAAATAATCATGTTAATATAACACTTGTTACTAAAGAACAAGAGAACTCGTGTTAATTAAACACTTGTTAAAAGAACAAGAGACACTCGTGTTAATTTAACACTTGTTAAAAGAACAATACACTCGAGTTAATTTAACACTTGTTAACAAGAACAATACACTCGTGTTAATTTAACACTTGTTAAAAAGAACAATACACTCGTGTTAATTTAACACTTGTTAAAAGAACAATACACTCGTGTTAATTTAACACTTGTTAAAAAAGAACAATACACTCGTGTTAATTTAACACTTGTTAAAAGAAAAACACTCGTGTTAATTTAAACTTGTTAAAAGAACACTCGTGTTTATGTAACCCTAGTTACAAAGAACATGAAACATTCATATTAATGTAACACTTGTTATATTGACATCAGTGTCTCTTGTTCTTTGAAACAAGTGTTAGATTAACATGATTGTCTCTTGTTCTTTGTAACAAGTGTTACATTAACATCAATGTCTCTTGTTCTTTGTAACAAGTGTTTTATATTGTTCTTTGTAACAAGAATTTCTCTTGTTCTTTGTAACAAGTATTAAACTAATATTAGTGTCTCTTGTTCTTGTAACAAGTGTTACATTAACTTGTTGAGTGTCTCTTGTTCTTATTGTAACAAGTGTTACATTAACATGAGTGTCTAGTTCTTTGTAACAAGTGTTATATTAATACGAGTTCTCTTGTTCTTTGTAACAAGTGTTACATTAACATGATAGTCACTTGTACTTTGTAAGAAGTAACATGTTAATATAACACTAGTTACAAAGAACACGACACTCATGTTAATGTAACACTTGTTACAAAGAACAAAAGACACTCATGAAAATGTAACACTTGTTACAAAGAACAAGAGAACTCGTGTTTATGTAACACATGTGACAAAGAACAAGAGACATGTTAATATAACACTTGTTACGAAGAACAAGAGACACTCGTGTTAATGAAACACTTTAACATAAAGAACAAGAGAACTCGTGTTAATGAACAAACACTTGTTACTTGTTAAAAGAACAAGAGAACTCGTGTTAATTTAACACTTGTTATAAAGAACAAGAGAACTCGTGTTAATGAAACACTTGTATAAAGAACAAGAGAACTCGTGTTAATGAAACACTTGTTAAAAAGAACAAGAGAACTCGTGTTAATGAAACACTTGTTACAAAGAACATGAGACATTCGTTAATGTAACACTTGTTACATTAACAACAATGAACTCTTGTTCTTTCTAACAAGTGTTACAAAGAACAAGAGACATTCTTGTTAATGTAACAAGTGTTACATTAAGATCAATGTCTCTTGTTCTTTGTAACAAGTGTTATATAAAACGATTTCTCTTGTTCTTTGCAATAAGTATTAACCTAATATTAGTGTCTCTTGTTCTTTGTAACAAGTGTAACATTAACATTAATGAGTGTCTCTTTCTGTGTAAAAGTGTTAAATTATAACGAGTGTGTCTTGTCCTTTGTAACAAGTGTCACATTAACACGAGTGTCTCCTGCTTATTGTTCCAAGTTTTCTATTAATGAGTTTTCTTGTTCTTTGTAACAAGTGTTATATTAACATGAGTTCTCTTGTTCTTTGTAACAAGTGTTATATTAACATGATTGTCTTGTTCTTTGTAACAAGTGTTACATTAACATGAGTGTGTTCTTTGTAACAAGTGTTGTAACAAGTGTATCTTGTTCTTTGTAACAAGTGTTCTATTAACATGAGTTCTCTTGTTCTTTGTAACAAGTGTTATATTAACATGAGTGTCTCTTGTTCTTTGTAACAAGTGTTATATTAACATGAGTGTCTCTTGTTCTTTGTAACAAGTGTTATATTAACATGAGTGTCTCTTGTTCTTTGTAACAAGTGTTATATTAACATGAGTGTCTCTTGTTCTTTGTAACAAGTGTTATATCAACATGAGTGTCTCTTGTTCTTTGTAACAAGTGTTATATTAACATGAGTGTCTCTTGTTCTTTGTAACAATTGTTACATTAACATGAGTGTCTCTAGTTCTTTGTAACAAGTGTTATATTAATACGAGTTCTCTTTTCTTTGTAACAAGTGTTACATTAACATGAGAGTCTCTTGTACTTTGTAAAAAGTAACATGTTAATATAACACTTGTTACAAAGAAAGAGACACTCATGTTAATGTAACACTTGTTACAAAGAACAAGAGAACTCATGTTAATATAACACTTGTTACAAAGAACAAGAGAACTCATGTTAATATAACACTTGTTACAAAGAACAAGAGAATTCATGTTAATGTAACACTTGTTACAAGAAAGAACAAGACACTCGTGTTAATGTAACACTTGTTACAAAGAACAAGACAACTCGTGTTAATGTAACACTTGTTACAAAGAACAAGAGACACTCGTGTTAATGTAACACTTGTTACAAAGAACAAGACAATCATGTTAATATAACATTTGTTACAAAGAACAAGAGAACTCGTGTTTATGTAACCCTAGTTACAAAGAACATGAGACATTCATATTAATGTAACACTTGTTATATTAACATCAGTGTCTCTTGTTCTTTGAAACATGTGTTAGATTAACATGATTGTTTCTTGTTCTTTGTAACAAGTGTTACATTAACATGAATGTCTCTTGTTCTTTGTAACAAGTGTTATAATAACAAGATTTCTCTTGTTCTTTGCAACAAGTGTTACATTAAGATGAATGTCTCTTGTTCTTTGTAACAAGTGTTATATTAAAACGATTTCTCTTGTTCTTTGCAATAAGTATTAACCTAATATTAGTGTCTCTTGTTCTTTGTAACAAGTGTAACATTAACATGAGTGTCTCTTTCTGTGTAAAAAGTGTTAAATTATAACGAGTGTGTCTTGTTCTTTGTAACAAGTGTCACGTTAACACGAGTGTCTCCTGCTTATTGTAACAAGTTAATAACAAGTGTTACATTAACATTTGTCTCTTGTTCTTTGTAACAAGTGTTATATTAACATGAGTTCTCTTGTTCTTTGTAACAAGTGTTACATTAACATGAGTGTCTCTTGTTCTTTGTAACAAGTGTTATATTAAATAGGAGTTCTTGTTCTTTGTAACAAGTGTTAAATTAACATGAGTGTCTCTTGTTCTTTGTAACAAGTGTTATTATAAACTTGTTATATGAGTGTCTCTTGTTCTTTGTAACAATTGTTACATTAACATGAGTGTCTCTATGTTCTTTGTAACAAGTGTTATATTAATACGAGTTCTCTTTTCTTTGTAACAAGTGTTACATTAACATGAGAGTCTCTTGTACTTTGTAAAAAGTAACATGTTAATATAACACTTGTTACAAAGAACAACAGACACTCATGTTAATGTAACACTTGTTACAAAGAACAAAAGACACTCATGTTATGTAACACTTGTTACAAAGAACAAGAGACACTCATGTTAATTTAACACTTGTTACAAAGAACAAGAGAACTCGTGTTAATATAACACTTGTTACAAAGAACAAGAGAACTCGTGTTAATGTAACACTTGTTAATAAAGAACAAGAAACATTCATGTTAATGTAACACTTGTTACAAAAAAAGAAGAAAGACACTCGTGTTAATATAACACTTGTTACAAAGAACAAGAGAACTCGTGTTTATGTAACCCTAGTTACAAAGAACATGAGACACTCATGTTAATGTAACACTTGTTATATTAACATCAGTGTCTCTTGTTCTTTGAAACAAGTGTTATATTAACATGATTGTCTCTTGTTCTTTGTAACAAGTGTTACATTAACATGAATGTCTCTTGTTCTTTGTAACAAGTGTTACATTAACATGAATGTCTCTTGTTCTTTGTAACAAGTGTTACATTAACATGAATGTCTCTTGTTCTTTGTAACAAGTGTTATCATAACAAGATTTCTCTTGTTCTTTGTAACAAGTGTTATATTAACATGAGTGTCTCTTGTTCTTTGTAACAAGTGTTACATTAACAAGTAACAAGTGTTAAATTAATATGAGTGTTCTTTGTCTCTTGTTCTTTGTAACAAGTGTTACATTAACATGAGTGTCTCTTGTTCTTTGTAACAAGTGTTATATTAACACGAGTTCTCTTGTTCTTTGTAACAAGTGTTACATTAACATAAGTCTCTTGTACTTTGTTAACATGTTAATGTAACACTTGTTACAAAGAACTCAAGACACTCTTGTTATGTTATGTAACACTTGTTACAAAGAACAAGAGAACTCATGTTAATGTAACACTTGTTAATATAACACTTGTTAAAGAACAAGAGACACTCGTGTTAATAACACTTGTTATAAAGAACAAGAGAACTCGTGTTAATGTAACACTTGTTACAAAGAACAAGACACTCGTGTTAATTTAACACTTGTTACAAAGAACAAGAGACACTCATGTTAATATAACACTTGTTACAAAGAACATGAGACAATCATGTTAATATAACACTTGTTTACAAACAACAAGAGAACTCGTGTTTATGTAACCCTAGTTACAAAGAACATGAGACATTCATGTTAATGTAACAAGTGTTACATTAACATCAATGTTTCTTGTTCTTTCTAACAAGTGTTATAATAACAAGATTTCTCTTGTTCTTTGCAACAAGTGTTACATTAAGATGAATGTCTCTTGTTCTTTGTAACAAGTGTTATATTAAAACGATTTCTCTTGTTCTTTGCAATAAGTATTAACCTAATATTAGTGTCTCTTGTTCTTTGTAACAAGTGTTACATTAACACGAGTGTCTCTTGTTTATTGTAACAAGTGTTACATTAACAACGAGTGTTCTTGTTCTTTGTAACAAGTGTTACATTAACATGATTGTTTCTTGTTCTTTGTAACAAGTGTTATATTAACATGAGTGTTCTTGTTCTTTGTAACAAGTGTTATATTAACAAGAGTTCTCTTGTTCTTTGTAACAAGTGTTACATTAACATGAGTGTCTCTTGTTCTTTGTAACAAGTGTTATATTAAAACGATTTCTCTTGTTCTTGTAACAAGTATTAACCTAACAAGTGTTCTTTGTAACAAGTGTTAACATTAGTGTCTCTTGTTCTTTGTAACAAGTGTAACATTAACATGAGTGTCTCTTTCTGTGTAAAAGGTGTTAAATTATAACGAGTGTGTCTTGTCCTTTGTAACAAGTGTCACATTAACACGAGTGTCTCCTGCTTATTGTTCCAAGTTTTCTATTAACGAGTTCTCTTGTTCTTTGTAACAAATGTTATATTAACATGATTGTCTTGTTCTTTGTAACAAGTGTTACATTAACATGATTGTCTTGTTCTTTGTAACAAGTGTTACATTAACATGAGTGTCTCTAGTTCTTTGTAACAAGTGTTATATTAACACGAGTTCTTGTTCTTTGTAACAAGTGTTATATTAACATGAGTGTCTCTTGTTCTTTGTAACAAGTGTTATATTAACATGAGTCTCTTGTTCTTTGTAACAAGTGTTAAACAACAACATGAGTGTCTCTTGTTCTTTGTAACAAGTGTTATATCAACATGAGTGTCTCTTGTTCTTTGTAACAAGTGTTATATCAACATGAGTGTCTCTTGTTCTTTGTAACAATTGTTATATTAACATGAGTGTCTCTTGTTCTTTGTAACAAGTGTTATATTAACATGAGTGTCTCTTTTCTTTGTAACAAGTGTTACATTAACATGAGAGTCTTGTCTTGTTTTGTAACAAGAGTAACATGTTAATATAACACTTGAAGTAACATGTTAATATAACACTTGTTACAAAGAACAAGAGACACTCATGTTAATGTAACACTTGTTACAAAGAACAAAAGAAACATGTTATGTAACACTTGTTACAAAGAACAAGAGACACTCATGTTAATTTAACACTTGTTGCAAAGAACAAGAGAACTCAGTTAATATAACACTTGTTACAAAAGAACAAGAGAAGTCGTGTTAATAGAGCACTTGTAACACTTGTTAAAGAACAAGACATTCATGTTAATGTAACACTTGTTACAAAAAAGAAAGACACTCGTGTTAATATAACATTTGTTACAAAGAACAAGTGAACTCGTGATTATGTAACCCTAGTTACAAAGAACATGAGACATTCATATTAATGTAACACTTGTTATATTAACATCAGTGTCTCTTGTTCTTTGAAACATGTGTTATATTAACATGATTGTTTCTTGTTCTTTGTAACAAGTGTTACATTAACATGAATGTCTCTTGTTCTTTGTAACAAGTGTTACATTAACATGAATGTCTCTTGTTCTTTGTAACAAGTGTTACATTAACATGAATGTCTCTTGTTCTTTCTAACAAGTGTTATCATAACAAGATTTCTCTTGTTCTTTGGAACAAGTGTTATATTAAAAGGATTTCTCTTGTTCTTTACAATAAGTATTAAACTAATATTAGTGTCTCTTGTTCTTTGTAACAAGTGTCACATTAACACGAGTGTCTCCTGCTTATTCTAACAAGTATTACATTAACACGACTTCTTGTTCTTTGTAACAAGTGTTATATTAATACGAGTTCTCTTGTTCTTTGTAACAAGTGTTACATTAACATGATAGTCACTTGTACTTTGTAAGAAGTAACATGTTAATATAACACTAGTTACAAAGAACACGACACTCATGTTAATGTAACACTTGTTACAAAGAACAAAAGACACTCATGAAAATGTAACACTTGTTACAAAGAATAAGAGAACTCGTGTTTATGTAACACATGTGACAAATAACAAGAGACATGTTAATATAACACTTGTTACGAAGAACAAGAGACACTCGTGTTAATGAAACACTTTTATAAAGAACAAGAGAACTCGTGTTAATGAAACACTTGTTAAAAAGAACAACACACTCGTGTTAATTTAACACTTGTTACAAAGAACAAGAAACAATCATGTTAATATAACACTTGTTACAAAGAAGATGAAACACTTACGTTAATAAAGCACTTGTTACAAAGACCAAGAGAACTCGTGTTAATGTAACCCTAGTTACAAAGAACATGAGACATTCATATTAATGTAACAAGTGTTACATTAACATCAATGTCTCTTGTTCTTTCTAACAAGTGTTATAATAACAAGATTTCTCTTGTTCTTTGCAACAAGTGTTACATTAAGATGAATGTCTCTTGTTCTTTGTAACAAGTGTTATTAAAACGATTTCTCTTGTTCTTTGCAATAAGTATTAACCTAATATTAGTGTCTCTTGTTCTTTGTAACAAGTGTAACATTAACATGAGTGTCTCTTTCTGTGTAAAAGGTGTTAAATTATAACGAGTGTGTCTTGTCCTTTGTAACAAGTGTCACATTAACACTAGTGTCTCCTGCTTATTGTTCCAAGTTTTCTATTAATGAGTTTTCTTGTTCTTTGTAACAAATGTTATATTAACATGATTGTCTTGTTCTTTGTAACAAGTGTTACATTAACATGAGTGTCTCTAGTTCTTTGTAACAAGTGTTATATTAATACGAGTTCTTGTTCTTTGTAACAAGTGTTACATTAACATGAGTCTCTTGTACTTTGTAAAAAGTAACATGTTAATATAACACTTGTTACAGTGTCTCTTGACACTCATGTTAATGTAACACTTGTTACAAAGAACAAAATTAACATTTATGTAACACTTGTTACAAAGAACAAGAGACACTCATGTTAATGTAACACTTGTTACAAAGAACAAGAGACACTCATGTTAATATAACACTTGTTACAAAGAACAAGAGAAGTCGTGTTAATATAACACTTGTTATAAAGAACAAGAGAATTCATGTTAATGTAACACTTGTTACAAAGAACAAGACACTCGTGTTAATGTAACACTTGTTAAAGAAAGAACAATGTAACAAAGACACTCAAAAGAACAAGAGACACTTATGTTAATATAACACTTGTTACAAAGAACAAGACAATCATGTTAATATAACATTTGTTACAAACAACAAGAGAACTCGTGTTTATGTAACCCTAGTTACAAAGAACATGAGACATTCATATTAATGTAACAAGTGTTACATTAACATCAATGTTTCTTGTTCTTTCTAACAAGTGTTATAATAACAAGATTTCTCTTGTTCTTTGCAACAAGTGTTACATTAAGATGAATGTCTCTTGTTCTTTGTAACAAGTGTTATTAAAACGATTTCTCTTGTTCTTTGCAATAAGTATTAACCTAATATTAGTGTCTCTTGTTCTTTGTAACAAGTGTAACATTAACATGAGTGTCTCTTTCTGTGTAAAAGGTGTTAAATTATAACGAGTGTGTCTTGTCCTTTGTAACAAGTGTCACATTAACACGAGTGTCTCTGCTTATTGTTCCAAGTTTTCTATTAACGAGTTTTCTTGTTCTTTGTAACAAGTATTACATTAACACGAGTTCTCTTGTTCTTTGTAACAAATGTTATATTAACATGATTGTCTTGTTCTTTGTAACAAGTGTTACAGTGTCTCTTGTTCTTTGTAACATGAGTGTCTCTTGTTCTTTGTAACAAGTGTTATATTAACATGAGTGTCTCTTGTTCTTTGTAACAAGTGTTATATCAACATGAGTGTCTCTTGTTCTTTGTAACAAGTGTTATATCAACATGAGTGTCTCTTGTTCTTTGTAACAAGTGTTATATCAACATGAGTGTCTCTTGTTCTTTGTAACAATTGTTATATTAACATGATTGTCTTGTTTTTTGTAACAAGTGTTACAATAACACGAGTGTCTTTCTTTTTTGTAAGAAGTGTTACATTAACATGAGAGTCACTTGTACTTTGTAAGAAGTAACATGTTAATATAACACTAGTTACAAAGAACACGACACTCATGTTAATGTAACACTTGTTACAAAGAACAAAAGACACATTTATGTAACACTTGTTACAAAGAACAAGAGACACTCATGTTAATTTTACACTTATTGCAAAGAACAAGAGAACTCCAGTTAATATAACACTTGCTACAAAGAACAAGAGAAGTCGTGTTAATAGAGCACTTGTAATAAAGAACAAGACATTCATGTTAATGTAACACTTGTTACAAAAAAGAAAGACACTCGTGTTAATATAACATTTGTTACAAAGAACAAGTGAACTCGTGTTTATGTAACATTTAGTTACAAAGAACATGAGACATTCATATTAATGTAACACTTGTTATATTAACATCAGTGTCTCTTGTTCTTTGAAACATGTGTTATATTAACATGATTGTTTCTTGTTCTTTGTAACAAGTGTTACATTAACATGAATGTCTCTTGTTCTTTGTAACAAGTGTTACATTAACATGAATGTCTCTTGTTCTTTGTAACAAGTGTTACATTAACATGAATGTCTCTTGTTCTTTCTAACAAGTGTTATCATAACAAGATTTCTCTTGTTCTTTGTAACAAGTGTTATAATAACAAGATTTCTCTTGTTCTTTACAATAAGTATTAAACTAATATTAGTGTCTCTTGTTCTTTGTAACAAGTGTTACATAAACATGAGTGTCTCCTGCTTATTCTAACAAGTATTACATTAACACGACTTCTTGTTCTTTGTAACAAGTGTTATATTAATACGAGTTCTCTTGTTCTTTGTAACAAGTGTTACATTAACATGATAGTCACTTGTACTTTGTAAGAAGTAACATGTTAATATAACACTAGTTACAAAGAACACGACACTCATGTTAATGTAACACTTGTTACAAAGAAAAGAACAAAAGACACTCATGAAAATGTAACACTTGTTACAAAGAATAAGAGAACTCGTGTTTATGTAACACATGTGACAAATAACAAGAGACATGTTAATATAACACTTGTTACGAAGAACAAGAGACACTCGTGTTAATGAAACACTTTTATAAAGAACAAGAGAACTCGTGTTAATGAAACACTTGTTAAAAAGAACAACACACTCGTGTTAATTTAACACTTGTTATAAAGAACAAGAAACAATCATGTTAATATAACACTTGTTACAAAGAAGATGAAACACTTACGTTAATAAAGCACTTGTTACAAAGAACAAGAGAACTCGTGTTAATGTAACCCTAGTTACAAAGAACATGAGACATTCATATTAATGTAACAAGTGTTACATTAACATCAATGTCTCTTGTTCTTTCTAACAAGTGTTATAATAACAAGATTTCTCTTGTTCTTTGCAACAAGTGTTACATTAAGATGAATGTCTCTTGTTCTTTGTAACAAGTGTTATTAAAACGATTTCTCTTGTTCTTTGCAATAAGTATTAACCTAATATTAGTGTCTCTTGTTCTTTGTAACAAGTGTAACATTAACATGAGTGTCTCTTTCTGTGTAAAAGGTGTTAAATTATAACGAGTGTGTCTTGTCCTTTGTAACAAGTGTCACATTAACACTAGTGTCTCCTGCTTATTGTTCCAAGTTTTCTATTAATGAGTTTTCTTGTTCTTTGTAACAAATGTTATATTAACATGATTGTCTTGTTCTTTGTAACAAGTGTTACATTAACATGAGTGTCTCTAGTTCTTTGTAACAAGTGTTATATTAATACGAGTTCTTGTTCTTTGTAACAAGTGTTACATTAACATGAGTGTCTCTTGTTCTTTGTAACAAGTGTAACATGAGTGTCTCTTGTTCTTTGTAACAAGTGTTATTAACATGAGTGTCTCTTGTTCTTTGTAACAATGAGTTCTCTTGTTCTTTGTAACAAGTGTTACATTAACATGAGAGTCTCTTGTACTTTGTAACAAGTATATTATACGAGTTCTCTTTTCTTTGTAAGTGTTACATTAACATGTTAATGTAACACTTGTTACAAAGAACAAACGACACTCATGTTAATGTAACACTTGTTTCGTGTTAATGTAACACTTGTTACAAAGAACAAGAGACACTCATGTTAATTAACACTTGTTACAAAGAACAAGAGAACTCAGTTAATATAACACTTGTTACAAAGAACAAGAGAAGTCGTGTTTATAGAACACTTGTAACAAAGAACAAGAATTCATGTTAATGTAACACTTGTTACAAAAGAACAAAGACACTCGTGTTAATGTAACACTTGTTACAAAGAACAAGAGACACTCGTGTTAATATAACACTTGTTACAAAGAACAAGACAATCATGTTAATATAACATTTGTTACAAAGAACAAGAGAACTCGTGTTTATGTAACCCTAGTTACAAAGAACATGAGACATTCATATTAATGTAACAAGTGTTACATTAACATCAATGTTTCTTGTTCTTTCTAACAAGTGTTATAATAACAAGATTTCTCTTGTTCTTTGCAACAAGTGTTACATTAAGATGAATGTCTCTTGTTCTTTGTAACAAGTGTTATTAAAAGAGATTTCTCTTGTTCTTTGTAACAAGTGTAACATTAACATGAGTGTCTCTTGTTCTTTGTAACAAGTGTAACATTAACATGAGTGTCTCTTTCTGTGTAAAAGGTGTTAAATTATAACGAGTGTGTCTTGTCCTTTGTAACAAGTGTCACATTAACACGAGTGTCTCCTGCTTATTGTTCCAAGTTTTCTATTAACGAGTTTTCTTGTTCTTTGTAACAAGTATTACATTAACACGAGTTCTCTTGTTCTTTGTAACAAGTGTTACATTAACATGATTGTCTTGTTCTTTGTAACAAGTGTTACATTAACATGAGTGTCTCTTGTTCTTTGTAACAAGTGTTATATTAACATGAGTTCTCTTGTTCTTTGTAACAAGTGTTATATTAACATGAGTGTCTCTTGTTCTTTGTAACAAGTGTTATATCAACATGAGTGTCTCTTGTTCTTTGTAACAAGTGTTATATAACATGAGTGTCTCTTGTTCTTTGTAACAAGTGTTATATTAACATGAGTGTCTCTTGTTCTTTGTAACAAGTGTTATATTAACATGAGTGTCTCTTGTTCTTTGTAACAAGTGTTAAAAGAACATTAACATGTTAAGTGTCTTGTTACAAAGAACAAGAGAACTCGTGTTTGTAACACTTGTTACAAAGAAAGAACATGATGTTACACTCGTGTTAAAGAAACACTTGTTGTAACAGAACAACACACTCATGTTAATATAACACTTGTTACAAAGAACAAGACACTCATGTTAATGTAACACTTGTTAAAAGAACAAGAGACACTCATGTTAATTTAACACTTGTTACAAAGAACAAGAGACACTCGTGTTAATGTAACACTTGTTACAAAGAACAAAGACACTCGTGTTAATTTAACACTTGTTACAAAGAACAAAGACACTCGTGTTAATGTAACACTTGTTACAAAGAAAAGAAGACACTCATGTTAATATAACACTTGTTACAAAGAACAAGAGAACTCGTGTTTATGTAACCCTAGTTACAAAGAACATGAGACATTCATATTAATGTAACACTTGTTATATTAACATCAGTGTCTCTTGTTCTTTGAAACATGTGTTATATTAACATGATTGTTTCTTGTTCTTTGTAACAAGTGTTACATTAACATGAATGTCTCTTGTTCTTTGTAACAAGTGTTACATTAACATTAAATGAATGTCTCTTGTTCTTTGTAACAAGTGTTACATTAACATGAGTTTCTCTTGTTCTTTCTAACAAGTGTTATCATAACAAGATTTCTCTTGTTCTTTACAATAAGTATTAAACTAATATTAGTGTCTCTTGTTCTTTGTAACAAGTGTTACATAAACGTGAGTGTCTTTTGTTCTTTGTAACAAGTGTTACATTAACATGAGTGTCTAGTTCTTTGTAACAAGTGTTATATTAATACGAGTTCTCTTGTTCTTTGTAACAAGTGTTACATTAACATGATAGTCACTTGTACTTTGTAACAAGTAACATGTTAATATAACAGTTACACTCATGTTAATGTAACACTTGTTACAAAGAACAAGACACTCATGTTAATGTTAATAACACTTGTTACAAAGAACAAGAGAACTCGTGTTTATGTAACACATGTTACAAAGAACAAGAGACATGTTAATATAACACTTGTTACAAAGAACAAGAGACACTCGTGTTAATGAAACACTTTTTTATAAAGAACAAGAGAACTCGTGTTAATGAAACACTTGTTTAAACTTGTTAAAAAGAACAACACACTCGTGTTAATTTAACACTTGTTACAAAGAACAAGAAACAATCATGTTAATATAACACTTGTTACAAAGAACATGAAACACTCGTGTTAATAAACACTTGTTACAAAGAACAAGAGAACTCGTGTTAATGTAACCCTAGTTACAAAGAACATGAGACATTCATATTAATGTAAGAAGTGTTACATTAGCATCAATGTCTCTTGTTCTTTCTAACAAGTGTTATAATAACAAGATTTCTCTTGTTCTTTGCAACAAGTGTTACATTAAGATGAATGTCTCTTGTTCTTTGTAACAAGTGTTATTAAAACGATTTCTCTTGTTCTTTGTTAATAAGTATTAACCTAATATTAGTGTCTCTTGTTCTTTGTAACAAGTGTAACATTAACATGAGTGTCTCTTTCTGTGTAAAAGTGTTAAATTATAACGAGTGTGTCTTGTCCTTTGTAACAAGTGTCACATTAACACTAGTGTCTCCTGCTTATTGTTCCAAGTTTTCTATTAATGAGTTTTCTTGTTCTTTGTAACAAATGTTATATTAACATGATTGTCTTGTTCTTTGTAACAAGTGTTACATTAACATGAGTGTCTCTAGTTCTTTGTAACAAGTGTTATATTAATACGAGTTCTTGTTCTTTGTAACAAGTGTTACATTAACATGAGTGTCTCTTGTTCTTTGTAACAAAGTTACATGTTAATATAACACTTGTTACAAGTGTTATATTAATAAGAGTTCTCTTTTCTTTGTAACAAGTGTTACATTAACATGAGTCTCTTGTACTTTGTAACACTCATGTTAATGTAACACTTGTTACAAAGAACAAAACACTCATGTTAATGTAACACTTGTTACAAAGAACAAGAGACACTCATGTTAATTGTAACACTTGTTACAAAGAACAAGAGAGAACTCATGTTAATTAATTAACACTTGTTACAAAGAACCAGTTAATATAACACTACAAAGAACAAGAGAAGTCGTGTTAATAGAGCACTTGTAATAAAGAACAAGACATTCATGTTAATGTAACACTTGTTACAAAAAAGAAAGACACTCGTGTTAATGTAACACTTGTTACAAAGAACAAGAGACACTCGTGTTATTGTAACACTTGTTACAAAGAACAAGACAATCATGTTAATATAACATTTGTTACAAAAGAACAAGAGAACTCGTGTTTATGTAACCCTAGTTACAAAGAACATGAGACATTCATATTAATGTAACAAGTGTTACATTAACATCAATGTTTCTTGTTCTTTCTAACAAGTGTTATAATAACAAGATTTCTCTTGTTCTTTGCAACAAGTGTTACATTAAGATGAATGTCTCTTGTTCTTTGTAACAAGTGTTATTAAAACGATTTCTCTTGTTCTTTGCAATAAGTATTAACCTAATATTAGTGTCTCTTGTTCTTTGTAACAAGTGTAACATTAACATGAGTGTCTCTTTCTGTGTAAAAGGTGTTAAATTATAACGAGTGTGTCTTGTCCTTTGTAACAAGTGTCACATTAACACGAGTGTCTCCTGCTTATTGTTCCAAGTTTTCTATTAACGAGTTCTCTTGTTCTTTGTAACAAATGTTATATTAACATGATTGTCTTGTTCTTTGTAACAAGTGTTACATTAACATGATTGTCTTGTTCTTTGTAACAAGTGTTACATTAACATGAGTGTCTCTTGTTCTTTGTAACAAGTGTTATATTAATAAGTGTTCTTGTTCTTTGTAACAAGTGTTATATTAACATGAGTCTCTTGTTCTTTGTAACAAGTGTTATATCAACATGAGTGTCTCTTGTTCTTTGTAACAAGTGTTATATTAACATGAGTGTCTTGTTCTTTGTAACAAGTGTTATATCAACATGAGTGTCTCTTGTTCTTTGTAACAAGTGTTATATCAACATGAGTGTCTCTTGTTCTTTGTAACAATTGTTATATTAACATGATTGTCTTGTTTTTTGTAACAAGTGTTACAATAACACGAGTGTCTTTCTTTTTTGTAAGAAGTGTTACATTAACATGAGAGTCACTTGTACTTTGTAAGAAGTAACATGTTAATATAACACTAGTTACAAAGAACACGACACTCATGTTAATGTAACACTTGTTACAAAGAACAAAAGACACATTTATGTAACACTTGTTACAAAGAACAAGAGAC
This sequence comes from Tachypleus tridentatus, assembly GCF_004210375.1. Lineage (NCBI taxonomy): Eukaryota > Metazoa > Arthropoda > Merostomata > Xiphosura > Limulidae > Tachypleus > Tachypleus tridentatus. The sequence continues at coordinate 36,230,506 of NW_027467782.1, forward strand.
ACTCATGTTAATTTTACACTTATTGCAAAGAACAAGAGAACTCCAGTTAATATAACACTTGTTACAAAGAACAAGAGAAGTCGTGTTAATAGAACACTTGTAATAAAAGAACAAGACATTCATGTTAATGTAACACTTGTTACAAAAAAAAAGAAAAACAATCGTGTTAATATAACATTTGTTACAAAGAACAAGTGAACTCGTGATTATGTAACCCTAGTTACAAAGAACATGAGACATTCATATTAATGTAACACTTGTTATATTAACATCAGTGTCTCTTGTTCTTTGAAACATGTGTTATATTAACATGATTGTTTCTTGTTCTTTGTAACAAGTGTTACATTAACATGAATGTCTCTTGTTCTTTGTAACAAGTGTTACATTAACATGAATGTCTCTTGTTCTTTCTAACAAGTGTTACATTAACAAGATGTCTCTTGTTCTTTGTAACAAGTGTTATATTAAAAGGATTTCTCTTGTTCTTTACAATAAGTATTAAACTAATATTAGTGTCTCTTGTTCTTTGTAACAAGTGTTACATTAACACGAGTGTCTCTTGTTCTTTGTAACAAGTGTTACATTAACATGACAAGTTCTTGTTCTTTGTAACAAGTGTTATATTAACATGAGTTCTCTTGTTCTTTGTAACAAGTGTTACATTAACATGATAGTCACTTGTACTTTGTAAGAAGTAACATGTTAATATAACACTAGTTACAAAGAACACGACACTCATGTTAATGTAACACTTGTTACAAAGAACAAAAGACACTCATGAAAATGTAACACTTGTTACAAAGAATAAGAGAACTCGTGTTTATGTAACACATGTGACAAATAACAAGAGACATGTTAATATAACACTTGTTACAAAGAACAAGAGACACTCGTGTTAATGAAACACTTTTATAAAGAACAAGAGAACTCGTGTTAATGAAACACTTGTTAAAAAGAACAACACACTCGTGTTAATTTAACACTTGTTATAAAGAACAAGAAACAATCATGTTAATATAACACTTGTTACAAAGAAGATGAAACACTTACGTTAATAAAGCACTTGTTACAAAGAACAAGAGACATTCATATTAATGTAACAAGTGTTACATTAACATCAATGTCTCTTGTTCTTTCTAACAAGTGTTATAATAACAAGATTTCTCTTGTTCTTTGCAACAAGTGTTACATTAAGATGAATGTCTCTTGTTCTTTGTAACAAGTGTTAGTGTTATTAAACGATTTCTCTTGTTCTTTGCAATAAGTATTAACCTAATATTAGTGTCTCTTGTTCTTTGTAACAAGTGTAACATTAACATGAGTGTCTCTTTCTGTGTAAAAGGTGTTAAATTATAACGAGTGTGTCTTGTCCTTTGTAACAAGTGTCACATTAACACTAGTGTCTCCTGCTTATTGTTCCAAGTTTTCTATTAATGAGTTTTCTTGTTCTTTGTAACAAATGTTATATTAACATGATTGTCTTGTTCTTTGTAACAAGTGTTACATTAACATGAGTGTCTCTAGTTCTTTGTAACAAGTGTTATATTAATACGAGTTCTTGTTCTTTGTAACAAGTGTTACATTAACATGAGAGTCTCTTGTTCTTTGTAACAAGTGTTATATTAACATGAGTGTCTCTTGTTCTTTGTAACAAGTGTTATATTAACATGAGTGTCTCTTGTTCTTTGTAACAAGTGTTATATTAACATGAGTGTCTCTTGTTCTTTGTAACAAGTGTTACATTAACATGAGTGTCTCTTGTTCTTTGTAACAAGTGTTACATTAATACGAGTTCTCTTGTTCTTTGTAACAAGTGTTACATTAACATGAGAGTCTCTTGTACTTTGTAAAAAGTAACATGTTAATATAACACTTGTTACAAAGAACACGACACTCATGTTAATGTAACACTTGTTACAAAGAACAAAAAACACGTTTATGTAACACTTGTTACAAAGAACAAGAGACACTCATGTTAATGTAACACTTGTTACAAAGAACAAGAGAACTCGTGTTAATGTAACACTTGTTACAAAGAACAAGAGAACTCGTGTTAATAGAACACTTGTTACAAAGAACAAGAGACACTCATGTTAATGTAACACTTGTTACAAAGAACAAGACATTCATGTTAATGTAACACTTGTTACAAAAAACAAAGACACTCGTGTTAATGTAACACTTGTTACAAAGAACAAGAGACACTCGTGTTATTGTAACACTTGTTACAAAGAACAAGACAATCATGTTAATATAACACTTGTTACAAAGAACAAGAGAACTCGTGTTTATGTAACCCTAGTTACAAAGAACATGAGACATTCATATTAATGTAACAAGTGTTACATTAACATCAATGTTTCTTGTTCTTTCTAACAAGTGTTATAATAACAAGATTTCTCTTGTTCTTTGCAACAAGTGTTACATTAAGATGAATGTCTCTTGTTCTTTGTAACAAGTGTTATTAAAACGGTTTCTCTTGTTCTTTGCAATAAGTATTAACCTAATATTAGTGTCTCTTGTTCTTTGTAACAAGTGTAACATTAACATGAGTGTCTCTTTCTGTGTAAAAGGTGTTAAATTATAACGAGTGTGTCTTGTCCTTTGTAACAAGTGTCACATTAACACGAGTGTCTCTGCTTATTGTTCCAAGTTTTCTATTAACGAGTTTTCTTGTTCTTTGTAACAAGTATTACATTAACACGAGTTCTCTTGTTCTTTGTAACAAATGTTATATTAACATGATTGTCTTGTTCTTTGTAACAAGTGTTACATTAACATGATTGTCTTGTTCTTTGTAACAAGTGTTACATTAACATGAGTGTCTAGTTCTTTGTAACAAGTGTTATATTAATACGAGTTCTTGTTCTTTGTAACACGTGTTATATCAACATGAGTGTCTCTTGTTCTTTGTAACAAGTGTTATATCAACATGAGTGTCTCTTGTTCTTTGTAACAATTGTTATATTAACATGATTGTCTTTTTTTTTTTGTAACAAGTGTTACATTAACATGAGAGTCTCTTCTTTCTTTGTAACAAGTGTTACATTAACATGAACACTTGTACTTTGTAACAAGTAACATGTTAATATAACACTTTGTTACAAAGAACACGACACTCATGTTAATGTAACACTTGTTACAAAAAGAACAAGAGAACTCATGTTAATGTAACACTTGTTACAAAGAACAAGAGACACTCATGTTAATTTAACACTTGTTACAAAGAACAAGAGACATTCGTGTTAATATAACACTTGTTACAAAAAGAACAAGAGAACTCGTGTTAATAGAACACTTGTTAATAAAGAAGAAAGACAGAGAGCACTCATGTTAATGTAACACTTGTTACAAAAAACAAAAAAGACACTCGTGTTAATATAACACTTGTTACAAAGAACAAGAGAACTCGTGTTTATGTAACACCTAGTTACAAAGAACATGAGACATTCATGTTAATGTAACACTTGTTATATTAACATCAGTGTCTCTTGTTCTTTGTAACATGTGTTATATTAACATGAGTGTCTCTTGTTCTTTGTAACAAGTGTTAGATTAACATGATTGTCTCTTGTTCTTTGTAACAAGTGTTACATTAACATGAATGTCTCTTGTTCTTTGTAACAAGTGTTACATTAACATGAATGTCTCTTGTTCTTTCTAACAAGTGTTATAATAACAAGATTTCTCTTGTTCTTTGTAACAAGTGTTATATTAAAAGGATTTCTCTTGTTCTTTGTAACAAGTATTAAACTAATATTAGTGTCTCTTGTTCTTTGTAACAAGTGTTACATTAACACGAGTGTCTCTTGTTCTTTGTAACAAGTGTTACATTAACATGAGTGTCTCTTGTTCTTTGTAACAAGTGTTATATTAATACGAGTTCTCTTGTTCTTTGTAACAAGTGTTACATTAACATGATAGTCACTTGTACTTTGTAAGAAGTAACATGTTAATATAACACTAGTTACAAAGAACACGACACTCATGTTAATGTAACACTTGTTACAAAGAACAAAAAAGACACTCATGAAAATGTAACACTTGTTACAAAGAATAAGAGAACTCGTGTTTATGTAACACATGTGACAAATAACAAGAGACATGTTAATATAACACTTGTTACGAAGAACAAGAGACACTCGTGTTAATGAAACACTTTTATAAAGAACAAGAGAACTCGTGTTAATGAAACACTTGTTAAAAGAACAACACACTCGTGTGTTAATTTAACACTTGTTACAAAGAACAAGAAACAATCATGTTAATATAACACTTGTTACAAAGAAGATGAAACACTTACGTTAATAAAGCACTTGTTACAAAGAACAAGAGAACTCGTGTTTATGTAACTCTAGTTACAAAGAACATGAGACATTCATATTAATGTAACAAGTGTTACATTAACATCAA
>NW_027467782.1:36235418-36293197 GCF_004210375.1 Tachypleus tridentatus
AGTACGTTCGTAACTGTAAACTTATCAAACATACGAATTGAGATAGTTTATAGAGTTTTTTTTCGCAAATCTACACTAAGGGTTAATTTTAACCTGATAGTCAACAACAATAACCGTCCACTTTTGGTATATTCTTCGCTGTCCACAACCGATGGGAGCCATAAATCTTCGTATTTACAGCCTCATATACTAACTATTAGGCCACTCTAGGCCAGAGTCAGAATAATATATTTACAGTGACTAATTTTATTGGTGAATACCCTTTTGGATATTTTACAGGATTGAAAATAGTTCTGTTTATTGTTTTACATCACCTTGATGTTTAAATGATAGATAGTCTGTTTATTTAAAATAAAACAAACCAAAAATAAAATTCCAAAGCACTTTAGATGTAGAAAGTACTACATATTTTTATTTATATTTTTGAAACGTTTTGGGAGAAGAAATCGATCACAAATAAATAATGCACAATCCAGTTTCTAGTTTTAAAACTTTAGACTTCAGTGAAATAAGAGGCAATTTAATAATGGGGAGGGCAAGATTTATTTAACCTAACGAAGTGACAAAATGTGCGCCTGAAGCGCACCTGTTACTGCTTGGATCCAGAGCTCGCCTAGAGCCCTGGGAGTTATTTATTAAATATTATGCATTCTCCTGCCTTCCTAATCTTAATACATTTTTTGCAAGGAAAGATTGAACCTCGGAGGTGCCTACTTCCATGTACCCGCCACTAAACTTGACTTCGAAAAATGTTTATAGCTATGTTTTTTTTACTAAATCTTAATGGACATTTCATGAATTCATTTTGAACTTTCTAATTCTGCAGTTTTAAAATTTCGTGCATCATCGATTAAGTTTCGGCAATACGTAAATTATCATCTACACTGAGAACTGAGTAATTGCTACGGAAAATATTTCTGGTATTGTCGACAGTCGCTATTATTTGAGGAATTTCGCTCATTTGCTTTTCAATATCTTAGCAATTGAAACACGTAATTTGTCACCACGTTTACAAATTCTTCAACCATTTTTCAGCAAAAGGCGAAGAAATTCGTGTGCTTGGACGCACGAGATATCTGGCAAGGCTATAGTTTTCATTTTCTCAATGGCGAACGCACGAATGTGAGTACATGCTTGTATAATCAAAGTTTCCCGATAAAGTTAAATGGTGTCACTTTGTTCAACATGGTTAAAGATATGCTGATCAAAAACTGTGATTGCTGAAAATAAAACAATAAAGAAATATTTTTAAAACGAGAATTATCCAGATTAATTCAGAATGTTGCCATTCTGGCATTTACCACGTTCATGATGCTTACAATAAAGTTCGAAGGGCAAGAAGCCCTTTCCGAAAGTCCTCCAATCCACGGGCGGTAGCAATGCTATCAGGTCTATACGGTTGTCGCGTGGGTGAGTCGGAGTGTCGAATGTACCGTTCTGTAGAAGAGTGAGCAATAGAAGTGCTTATACGTCTTCCAGACAACACAGTTAGTCGGATAAGATTACGTTCATATTAAAGAAAATTGTGAATTTTTAACATTTGTATTAGACTCTGGATTTGTCAAAAAAAAGGGGGGGGGCAGAAGAAAGTATGGAGATTCAACAATGTTTCTCGCGATGTACCTGAGCACGTGTGCCACGTTTGGTCTCGCATACTTTTAAGAGGTTTTTGTTTTTTTGTTTTTTGAATTTCGCGCAAAGCTACAAGAGGGCTATCTGCGCTAGCTGTCCCTAATTTAGCAATGTAAGACAACAGGGAAGGCAGCTAGTTAACCTCATCCACCGCCAACGCTTGGGCTACTATTTTACCAACGAATAGTGGGATTGACCGTCACTTTAGAACGCCCCATGACTGAAAAGGTGAGCATGTTTTGTGTGACGGGAATTTGAACCCACAACCCTCAGATTACGAGTCGACTGGCTTAACCAGCTGGCCATGCCGAGCCTAGAGGTTTTGTTTTGAATTTCGCGCAAAACTACACTAGAACTATCTGCACTAGTCGTCCCTAATTTAGCAATGTAAGACTACAGAAAAAGCAGCTTGTCATCACCACCCACCCATACATGACGAGGATCCCAGGTGTAGGTTACAGAGTTGTACCTGGCGTCGTTTTTCTGGTCCTTGTTCTTCTAAGAATCCAACGGCACAACGCTTACAACAATATTCACAGTCCTTCTTAAAAGTTAATCTGAGGGTCGCGGGTTCGAAACCGCGTCACGCCAAACATGTTCGTTTTTTTTAGCCGTGGGGACGTTATAATATGACAGTTAATCCTACTATTCTATGGCAAAATAGTAGTCCAAGTAGCTTTGGGCAAAATTCAAAAAATAAACAATCTTGCTGATCAGCAGTTCAAATAATCATTTAATTAAAAAATCATAAGTGAAAGTTGGTGGCATTCTGGGCTTACAAGAGATGGTATACAGTAAAATGTCTCCAGAATGCTATGTTGAAAATTTATTACAAATCTTTCTCAGCTATAAAGCCAAATTTAGTAGTGATATGTTTGTCTGATGTCTCACGTTAATCGTTCGATCTCTTTGTCTTGTAATAAAATCTTGGCAGTGTGTGTTTGTGTTTTTCGTATAGCAAAGCTATCTGCTCTGTCCATCGAGGGGAATCGAACCCTTCTTTTTAACGTTGTAAATCTGTAGACTTACTGCTGTCCCAGCGAGTGATGAATCTCAGCAAACCAGTCGAAATTCTCAATACACAGCTTGGTCAAACTGAAGTTATTAAAGTTCTAGAGAAAGTTAATGTTGGATTCAACTGTTAATGACGACCAGTGATTTTGGTAGAAAAGAAAAGGTAGTTCAAGATATATAAAAAAAAAAACCTTATAAGTAAATGTTAGCTGATTAAACCTTCAGCTCAATTTGTAGAGTATACTTGTCTGATGTGCGAGACGACAAGGATTTGATATTGAAATATTTTGACAGGACTTTACATGAGAAATTAATGTATATGGAAATATGTATGTGCAGAGTCTGACCGACCTTTATTCACACGCAAAACAGGTGTTCTGTTTTGTCAAACTGCTTTAGTTATATTTCTCTTGATGTGTATGTCGTAATAAATATTATTAAAAATTTAATGGTCTGCAAACATTAAAATCTAGTTAATTTTCTCATATGCTTCAATGATGCTCCTTTAATATATTTGAACTATGAACAGCCACTTAGATCAGATGAAGTACACATCCAACCAAAATGCAGTGTTAGACTGTCAGCTGTTTTTCCATCTCAGTTTTAGAGATCCGATAACGACACATTTTCGACAAACAAGTGAAGAGAGTGCCTTCGTATAAGACAGCTTTAAGAGCTGGAAAAAGTGTACAGGTGATTCATATAAGAATAACTTAAAACTTAACCACAATAAATCAGAGTGACACGTTGACTGTAAAGGCAGATATGCTGCATACAAAAAAGTAAAACGGCGAAAAATACAGTATCACATCTAATACATAAACAGCATAAAGAAACGATGAGTACAAATCGTTAATACATCAAAACTGTAGCGGATACGGTCAAACTAACAGTGGTCCGAAACACTGCACAAAGGAGACATTGAGAGACAAATTATGAGGTTAATGAAGTCAATCTCATAACAGTATTGGATCTATTGCAAAAAAATATTCAGAAATGCTGCGATCCAAGCTGGCAGAAGAACAAGCTAATGCGAAGTATAATCATCACACATTACAAAATGCGTTACTTGAAATTATATCAGATATCATTTTAGATGAAACAAGGAAAAAGTAGCAAATGCAAACCTATTCTCCATTTTGGTAGATGAATTCAAAGATTTGTCTAGAAGGGAGCAATTGTTAGTTGTTATAAGATATTTCTTCGAATGAGTAATCCATTAAGGATTTACTGGTTTCATGACAGCAGAAAGTTCAAATGCACATGTCCAGGCGGAGCTAGTATAAAGTGTAATTGATATACGAAATTTGACAACTCAGTGCATGTTGATGTCAGTGCAATGAGTGACAAGTGTAGTTGTGTTTAGTAAAGAATAAAAGAGATCATGCTATAGGCTTTATATGTACATTGACTTGCCCATAAGCTGAACTTGGTCATTGTGAATGTTGTCAAATCAGTCATTTTTGCAAATTTTTACTCAACATTGGGAACGAGCTATGTCTTTCCCAGTAGTTCATACGCACATGACAAGTGAATCAAATACCAAAAATACGTGTCCGGCTGACAAATGAGATGAGCCTAAAATTTTACTTTAACACTCCTTGATAGCCAGATCAGAGCGACTAAAGAATAGAGTCATCTGTACAAAGAGGGTTTGTGATAATCCTGTTGGTGGTGGGTTTTTGCATGTTACGGTAAAGCTCTATCACATGTAAAGATAGGTGGAAACATCAATGCTAGTGGAGAACAAAAACTGTGCACATAGAGCTCAATGCAAGTTGAGAAAAGCTATTATGTGAAAGAGATAAGTATCCATTAAAATGCATTTTCAGTGTAGGAAACTTTTAATTTTCAGTATATTTGTAATGAGCTTAGTTATTATTTATATTTTACATATAAAATATTTGCAGTATTCATTATATTATTTTACAAGAACATAAGAAGACAAACAAACATGGTAATAAAGTCCACTCAAGCATATAAAGCATTAAATTAAAATCTAAAGCATCACTTTTCTCTTTTGTATTTATATAACCAGATTTTGCAACAAGTTAATAGTACTTTGCAACGGTATCAGCCAAATTATTCCAAAAGGTAAAATCTGTAAAGCAATATTTTCAAGGACTGTTTGCATATAATAAGCTTAAAATAAAACTTTATTACTTTTAATGTTGAAGTTTTTACATTTTGTATATATACATTTCATACTTTTGCTGTTAATATATGTTTTTAATATTTTCCAAGTTTATTCTTTTAGTTCAGTTTATTGGAGAAGAATGTTAAGAATGAGTTTCTGTTTTTAATATTTTTAGAAAAAGCACAGATATTAGTGGTTTCATCTAAATTGACACTTAGATTTTTCTCAAAATAATTTTGAAATTTTAATTTTCTTATAGTGAAAAGAAAGTCTTCCTTAAGGGATTAAGAAGGTATGGTCTTGGAAATTTGGTGATGTTTGAGAAAGTTGTAAAAACTGGGAATTAAACAGAGATTAAGTAAGTTTGTGTGCATTATGTTGTAAAGCAAAGCTGTATTTAAAATGTTTGTCTCAAAATATTAAAAAATTGCTTTTATGAAAATGTAGGTTTCTTTGTAATTTACGCATGTATCCTCATAAACATGCCAAATGCAAATGGTTCAAATTAGACCTTATACAAATGAACACACCTTTTTCATGAGAGTAGTACTGATGTCAATGAAATAATACATATTATAACATTGTGTTTATACTTATGTAATGCTTTAAACATTTAAATTGAAATAATAGTATGTGCTGTTTTAATGACTATCTTTCTATTGAAACATGGAAGAATGTTCAAAAAATATTACAAAACTTACCTCCTCTGTGACTTGCAACTATTCCATGACTGCTAGGGTTTCTTTGCTTGTCTAAACATTGGTCTGATTTTTTATCACTTGCTCTAGTCCTTTGTATTCCACTCAATTGCTCTTAGCAATATCGATCTTGTGACACTTTCCAACTTTGTCAGTGTGTCTTCTGTCTTTGTACTGTATCTGTCTTGTTAAGATAATGTTATAACTTTTCTCTACAAAGAGCTGCTGTTGGGTTTCCTAGTATTATGATCATTCAGAGATACTTTGAATGTTATGTGTTTTCTAGTTTATTTTCATAATTTTTTTTCCTATTGACAAGCTAACTTGTGAATTCTAGGATTATTATATTTGGCATAGAGCCAAATCAGGTCTCTCCCATCCCATATCTGGTGTTGTACAATAATCAGAGTGGGAGGAGTCATTCTCAGTTGAGGCTGTTAGATATCTTACTTGTAGTGAAATGGAAACATATATCAGACAAATGTTTTGGGTATTTTCCTGGTTGCTTTTGCTGTACTTTACTTGATGGCTGAAAGATCTGGGAGCAAATATTTAATTCACTCCATTCACAGATTTTGTAACTCATGCTGGAAAGTTTACTTCTCAGTTATGCCAAGGAGCAGTTATGCTTTACCTGACATGTCACAACTTCATGATTTAACCTACCCCCCTGCCAGGTGTAAGTATTTTCCAACTCTCAAATAATACATCTACTCCTTGAATTTCAGAGTTTAAAGTGAAGTGTGTGGTAAATCTGTTTAAATTGATATATCCTGATGGGACAGGGTAAGTCTAAAAGACTTGCAACCCTCAAATCATTTATCTTTTTTCTCTTACCTTTATAGGTGCTCTATTCTACACCTCAGTAACCTACTCAGTGGCATGTGGATGCCCAACAAGGTATACCAAAATATAAATTTGCATCCTGCAGCCAATCAAGTCTGTAATGCTCACTGTTGAGATGGGATGTTCCAAAAGACCACTAGAGGTTGTTCTCATGGTATCTTATTTGTTAAACAAAACCCAATTCAAACCATACCTGCTCATGGACTGTCATGAGCAAACTAGTGTTGGAATAACTGCCCATTTTTCTGGTTTTAGTTTAATAAACCAGGACTGGAAGCCTTTTAAAAGTAAGGTTGCATGCTAAATTATTGGATTGTCTTAAGGTGTTTTGTTCCTCCAACCTCCCCAGTGCGTTTTTACTCCCCTTTTATTTAGTAGGGTATGGGAGTTCTTGTCATTTGCTAGTTTTTTAGTTGCTGGGGTCATGGATCAGAGACTTCCTCCTGAGTGTAACCAGTTTTACTCAGTGGAAAGTAGAGCAGTGGTGTTCTGTTGGTGTGGATCCGTCTAATGCAGAGTGGATGAGAAATACCTGATACTGTCTGGTTTTGGACTGTAGATAACCCACCATGTATGGTTTTTATCACTTCAGTCATACTGCACCATCTTGCACGTCCATTTCCATTACTTGGGTTTTGGACTGTGCACAATTTTCCCTGAACTTAGAGAAGCATATCTTTATTTTGAGTAGAGAATATCCTTGTACATAAGGGATACAGTCTGTCATGGGTGTGCCCCTACATGTTTCCATTGTAGAGGGTGTCACAGTTCATGAGTTCCCTTTGGGTACATTCCAAAGAGGATGCTTGTTTAGATAACTTTACACCTCTCCTTCCACCTTTTCATTGTTATTATATGAGTAAGGGTAAGATATTATATAACCAGTTAACATTTTCCAACACTGAAAATACATTTCTAATAGATATTCTCTGTGCTTCCATCCTCCCTTCTTTCTGTGCACCTCTACTTGCCTAGTCTCAGTGCATAGAGAAGGAAAAGATATTATCTCAGTAGAGGTAAGTACCTATCAGAAATGTATTTTTGGTGTTGGAACATGCCAATTTCACTCGTACTGTAAATAATTTTATAGAAATGTTTATTTTCAAGTTATCGTTTTATGTCTGATTTCAAATGTAAGAATATTTTAAAACCCAGCACATACATGTAAGAAAAATTTCTTTTCAAGAGAATATTCTATACTAGGAAATAACTTGCTAAATAAAAGTACAAATGTTGCTATTTGATTATATAAATTTTTCCCAAATGTTTAAAAATGTTATGTGTATAGTCTATTATTGCATCACATTATCATTTATTAAAACTGTGATATTTCATTTCTTATGTAGTTGTATTTCAGTTTGAATTCTAGAAATGTAAATTAATTGTAACCAGTGCATAACAATATCTGAAATTAATAGAACCTTGATATAGTAAATTAACTGTCTAGTAAATAACAAAACTGGGAGGCCTGTACAAAGTTGGCGTGTTAGCTTTGAGTAGTTTAAAAAGAGTGAGTTTGTATTTGCTTGCTATGATTATGTTTTGTAAATTTTTCTTGATCATTTTCTCAGATTTATTGACTTAGTGTCTTATGTTTTCAGTCTTGTAATATTATCAGCATTTTAACCAACATAGCTGTCTGTTTCAAAAGTGTTTGACTTAGAAGGTCAGTGGCTTCATCATTGTACAAAAGGAAAAACATCTGAGTAAAATAAAAAAAAATCGTATAGTAATATCTCAACCAGACTACGTCTACTATAACCATTGCTGGTGAGGTCCTTTTCCAAGTAATATGATTCTTCAAGCTGGCTAACACACTAGTGTTTGAAATACTGTTTTTATTAACAAACTACTTTACAAGAACTGTTACAGTGTGAACTTGATTAGGTTAGGGAAGTGTAACTTTTCATCAGTTTTATTTTTCACAAAACTCCAGAATTGATGGAAATTAGATCCAATGTTAAGAAAAAGAAAATGCGAGCTGCGAGGGAAAAAATAAAATGAATGACCAATCACAAATTGAAGGAAAACAAGCTCCAATAGAATCCTGGGGAGATATTGTGAAAAAGAATGTTCATATTTTCTTCCGTAACGATGATTACTTCAAGATCATAGCAGAAGTAAGTTCCTTGAGTATTGAAGCAATACAGTATGGTTACAAAGAAAATCTTGCATTTAAAGTGATTATATTTTAGAAATCATGTTTCACCAGAAGCAAGTTAAAAGTTGTAAGTTCAATCACATAGACCTGAAAGCCTTTATGAGTTTCAATTTAAATTCTTAACAAATGTGACAAAAAATTTCTGAACATCTTTGGCGGGAGAAATTTCTGGAGATTGAAGACTGTTTTATATCTTTCTTATCTCACTTGTTATCTGAATTTTTCTTTCAATGATAGAACTTGTAAGAATCTCATGATAGTTCCTTTGTCAAAGTTTTGGTTCCATGATGGGAGTTTTAAAATTTACCTGTCCTTGATTCATTCATCTTTGATTTTGTTGTTTTGGAATGATTTATAGCTTTTAGCTCTCTCTTTATGGTCTGTCTTTACCTCTCTGTCTTCACACACACAAACTGTTAACTAATCTTCCACATAGCATTGATTGCCTTAATTATGTGGTTGATTAGCAGGTTTTTGCTCAGTACGTGGTTTACACTGAATTTCACCAACACTTAGCTGGAAGAGTTTGTTTATGATTCTAAGTTTCATCTTTTATGTTTTCAGTCTTTTGTTAATCTGTGTCTTTTGTATAGACATTCTATAACTTTGTAGATAACCTCTTTTCCTCTATCTCCTTTGGGTTCTGAATCTTTTCAACAATACCAGTGTCCAGAAAAGTGTTTATATACTTATGGAGTTGGTGTTATCTTCATAAATTTGTCTTTCTGCATAACAAAGAACTCTTACCCTTTTTCACACTGTTGTGTAAATTCCTACACATGCTATAAGTCTAGAATAAAGCTCTCACTTCACTGTGTGTCAGTGAGTATTATGCTGGTATGTGATTTAATTACCATTAGACTATAGCCGTCCACTAATAGGAAGGCAAGATGCACAGTAATCCTCATGAGCTCTGACTCTTGAACACTAACTCATTTTTTATGATTCGTGTTTTACATGATATTTTGATTTTCAGAAACAACAAAAAATGTTTGATTGATCGGTTAGAACTTTTATTTAAATTATCTTAAATTTTTCTTTTAACCCTCTTCCTTCAGGTAGGTAAAAGTACACGACCTTTTAGACTTACATTCACAATTTAATTAAACTACTTTATTAACATTATATACAAATAATCTTGGCATGAAAACATAGTCAGTGAATCAAATTTTAATATCTTGTAAATATTAAGTTCTTGTTTATATAACAAAATATTTACAAAAGCCTTAATTTTCCCTGGTATGAAAATTGTGACATTATTCTCCAAGTATTCCCTCTTTTTTAATTATTTGCTACAACTCTTGAGAAGTACAAAGTTGCACATATATTTCTCATTATAATCCAGATATTACTAAGGTAAAGTCTATTTTTATAGCCTTTAATCTTATTTGCATATGGAGCCACAAGATACAAAACCAGACATAGTTCCCATGCACACCTACTGCATTCTCTCTTTACAAATTTCCAGTAGCTCTCTCCTGCTGATATTTTATACCGAATTATTATAATCAATGGAAAGCCAAAAAAGTGATGTATTATATTGTTTACTGTACAGAGCATTGTGTGTTTCAAGCTCTTTTCCATCAAGATAGTTCTGCAAACTTTGGAATACATGATAATCGGATGGGACAAGGTCTGGAGAATAAGTAGGATGTGGAAGTTTTTTTTCAGTCTAGCTCTTCAATCTTTGCAGATGTGATCCTTGTTGTATGGGGCCATGTATTATCCTGGTATAACACAACACCTTTATGACTGATTCAGTGTAACATTCAAGTGCTCTAACTGTTGACAACAGAAGTCTGATGTAATCATTACATTGAGTGGCAGCAACTCAAAGTGGATGGATCCCACCAACAATATCCCACCAAATGCTTAACAAGACTTTCCTATGGTGTAGGCCCATTTTGGGCTGCACTTTAACCAATTTACCTGTACTGAGCCATTTTCTGCAGTGCTTAACATTCTTATAAAATAATCATTTTTCATCTCCAGGCACTAACCTTTCCAAAAAGGTGAGTTACATTCATGAGATTGCAGATAAGTGCAAATGTCCACTCTTGTTCTAAGGTTGGCTTTTGTCAAATCATGGGGGACCCATTTTTTAAGCTTTGACATCTTTCCAAGCTGTTGCAGATGATAGTAAACTGTTGAATGGGTTGAATTAAACTTCCGTGCTAGTTCTTCAACTGTTACAGCACAGTCTTTATCAAGCGCAGCCTGCAGCGAGTTATCATTAAACTCAACAGGACAAACTGAACTTTTGAAACCATCTTCAACATTTTATTTCATTGAGACTCCACCATAAGCATCTTGCATGTTTCTTGTAGTTTCTGCTGTACTATTGCCTTTTTTACACTCGTAAAGCATTATATTACTTTTCTTTCCTTTTAGTGCTTTTTTTGGGGTATTTTTTAAATGATGCAGTTTGTATTGATGCTGCTCTTCATCTGTTCTACCTTTAGTAAATTACCTTTTGGACCAGAGGACCACAACAGGTTTTTTTCATTACATATGGCCTTGTTGGTCCCTTCATCTACTGTTCTTTGTTCTTTTGTTACTGTATGGTTTGTCTTCTTTGAGGGTTAGCCATTTCAGGTCCTTGAGATGAGTTGTTTCTGAAGCAACCCCTTGGCTCCAGTTTTGTAGGAGCTTTGTTCTCCAACTCTTTTTCTGATGAATCGCCTTTTCTATGCCTGTTCAGTTCCTCAGGACTTTCTCAGAGGTTTTGCTAAACTTTTACTTTCCCTCTCACCTGTGTAAAGTCCTTGAGACAATTCCTCATCCCCACCATGAGGTTGTACTTTCATCCTTTTATTATTCCCACAAAGTTGGAAAATTGTTGGCCAAACATCATCCTATCTTATTTGATTCAGCTTTGGTTTTCCTGTTTCTGATGGGCAGTTTCTCACTCTACAGATACTCTTCCTTGTGATGGATGACCAGTCCTGGTTTTCAGACATTTCCTCCACATCATGATTTTGCTTCATTTGGTTTATCTTCTGTGGGTGAAATATTTAGTTTTCAGTTCCTCCCTTCTGTGTTGGTTCCATCCTCTCCTTTATTCATTGTCTCATTCCAATTGCCTATATTCACTCATCATCGTGGCTCTAATTTGAATTGTTTACGTTTCTGCATTGTTTTTTTTCATAATGACCTCATTCAAACATTATGTATTATTAAGATCATAGAACACACTAAGTGCCCAGTGTTTGCTCAAAAGAAATATTTGCTGAAAATTCACAGAAAGTGGAGAGAAGTACTAAAAGTATTAAGCTCTTCTGTTGAGGCTTTGTGCATAATTATTCATTGATTTCTATGGGTGCACACACGCACGCACATATATATTATAAATATATATTCCAGGCTATTCAACATTTGACAAAAATATGAAGGACAGCACTAGGTGTGTGTCTGCTGTCTTTAGTCATGGTAATCCGTGGTACTGTCTCTCAGTGTGACATCTAATTGCAGATGTATGTGCCTGTTAACAATGATTCATGTATCCCTCCTGTGTTTTCCCCCATGCAAGTTCCATTTCCCTCAAATTCTTCTAGTGGAGTTGGGGAACTCGACATAGAGTTCCTCATTAAATGGAATACCAATATTCCAATACTAAGTGGACACATCCTTTGCTTGGAAAGTAGGATTGGGGTGTTACCTGATATTGTACTTCAGGTATCTGCTGTTTTATGAAGTAAGTTGATTATAACAAGATGGATGAGTCATGGGTTTACTTTAGAACGTGGGTCTGTATGCTTTTTTTGTTTAATTTTTTGTAATATCTCATGTAGGTATTCCTCTAATATGGAATGACCTGACATATAGGTCTAGCAACTCTAAACACTTATGTCCAGCTATCTTCCTGTGAGATTATACATGCTTGAATAATCTGCCATCTGATCAGCTTGTGACATATTAGCACTCACCAAAAGATTCTTATTCACAATTTTTTCCCCTATAACTTCAGCTGCACAAAGAACATTCTCTGCTTGAAATGGATGTGGTTTCTCACTGAGTGCTGCCTCCCATGATTACTTGCATGGAGAGCTATGGTCTTATGATGATTACATTAAAGACTGGTGCAGTATATGTTGATGCACGTAAGGGGATGGGAACTTTGTTCAAGGCTTCTGGCATTTGCAGGAACATGCATGATAGTACACATGAGGTAATAGCTCTTTGTAGTAAAAAAAACTGTTAGCTTTAGGATCAGCAATCTTTTTTGATATCTCATTTTAAAATCACTCTTCCAAAGATTTATTCTGTTTCAATTGAATATCAGGATTTCATGTTTTTTTTTTCAATTGAACTGAGTGAGATGTTATAGTATTCACAAAAACTTTGTTGTGATATATTTCAAAAAGTATAGTTGAACTTGATCTCATTGCCTTTATTTGCTGCAGTTTTTCTATTGTTTTGGCTGTTATCACATCATGCTAGTCTAAACAGGTATTTAGGTCATCCCATGTTCCGTGCCTTAGGGTCAACATTGCACATTTTTGATACTTTACTGGTTTAAAGTTCTAAGTCCATCTTCTGTAGCAGTGGGTACTGGGAGTCTTTCTTGGAAAAAAACTTGTTTCTCTGAACCTGCCTATTTTGTCTTCATTCTCAAGTAATGGGTAAGATAAAATCAGTTAATTCCACTGTCCAAATCTTATTGCCTCATGCTGACTTGCTCCTTAATGATTTTCATTCTTCTTGCCTGTCCCAAAGAAATCCTGTTCCATTACTTTTGATAAATCTTTTGTAATGGCTAGCTGTTATATACAGAATTTGAAGTCTTATTTTTTTCAAACTTGTCTGCATCTTTATTTTTTTCATGTTTCATATACCATTTTCATGATTATGGTTTGTTTTGTTTCAGTTGCAGTCTTCATGTCTTTGTGTTCACTGTTTTTTCTTGCTGTTTTGTGTTTTTCATACATCTTTCTTTGGTACCAAGATGTCATCATCGGATGTAAGCCTGGTATTAATTTGCCTGTCTTTGTTTGAACCTTGTGCATCTTGTTTCCATTCTTCCTCTGAAGATATGTTGTATTTTGTTACTAACTTCAAGATTAAGATGATTTGACATTTTTCAAATTTTTTTCATACTCTTATTTTTTCTTTTAGAAAGGTTCTGTACTGACACCTTAATAGTCTTTCTACCAGAGATTTGGGCTGAGATAGTCACAGCTGTTTTTCTTATATTATGTTACCTAGCCTGACTGACCTCAATTCTTTTTTTTTTGTTTTATGCCTTTTTTCTTTTGTAGTTTTTTAACTCACCAATAAGGCTGTCTGTTTCTGGTGTGAAAATGTAATATTTCCAAGGAGATCAACATTAGTTTTTATATTTTGCAATGGCTCATGTTCCACAGGTCTTGCTTTATTCATTCCATTGAATTTGTTTGTGCACCTCATATGTCTTGTTTATCAAGGTGTTTCTGACCACCTTAATTGGATTTCAGGTTATATAACATATTTAACATTTGGCTATCTGTGTAAGGTCTCATGGACTCTGCATCTTGTTCTTTACATCATTTAGTATTTTTATTGTTCTTCAGATGGAATCTCTCTTGGGAGTTTTGTATTTCCTACCTAGTATCCTTTATTAACTTTTTTACAGGGTTTCTGAAATTCTGAATAATTTTGACTACATATACAGCACAGAACAAGAAAGGTAGAATAATTAAGTACAGTCTCTTTTTATCCATTAAGAACCTTTATTTATATTCATTCATCCAGTCGAAAGTCTCTTATTTTCTCTAGTGTATGTTTTTTTCGTACGCAACCCCCAGTTATTTCTGTAGCACTTTAAAAATCACCCAGTTTACAAATCAAGAGGTGTGTACAGTTTTGAAATTATTTAATTATATATATAATGAGATAACAAGATTGAAGTATGTCCTTTTATAACATATGTCTGAGTTGTTCCCCCAAGAATATACAACAGCATTATTGATATATCTTCCTCTAACCTATTTTATGTCACTACCATTGTTGGCTTCACAGGTTTAACATAACATTACTCCTAACAAAATCACTCCTTTGATTAAATTAAATGATTTCATGAATGTGTGTTCTTTAGAGCCTGTCTTTTTATTTGCACTAATTTTTGTTCCTCAAATCTACAAATTTTCTTGTTCTGAATTGTACTTCAGCTTCATTTGGTGATATATTTCTTGTAGTCTAATTTATTATGTTCCTGTGTTGTAGCTTTTGGTTTTATACTTTTCAGTTTCTTTTTATGTTTATTTGTTCCCATCTACTTTAACATTGTGAGTATTCTAAATCTAAAAAAACTTCAAATGTTGGGTCTATTTAATTCAAATTTTACATCTTTATAATTCAAACAACTTTCAAGTAGATACTACTCTCAAAACCCTTCTGTTGAACATCCCCACAAATGAATTGTCATCATAACTACAAGCTTAAGTAAATATTCTGTTTATGTGTGTGTGTGTGTACTAAGCATGCAGTGCTTTCTAAAAGCTTGCCAAATTTCATAAAGATACACATATCACATTAAAAGTTAGAGTATGGATACTTTCATATTGGTTATATGGTTAGTCAGAATTACCAAACCTATATCAAGAGAGTTAGTTAAATTGTAATGTCCCACCACAAGTATTTATGTATTATGAATCAGTTTTCATAAAGAAAATCCTTACTCATCTTTAGTTAAGTTACAGCAACAGCAACAAATATTGCATTGTAATAACTTGAGTTTTGCGAAAATTAATTTTTTCCACAGTTACATTAAAATGAATATCTTTAAATGATTTTTATAACTAATGTGTAATTCAACTATATTCATCTTTCATAGTTTTGATATAACTTTTTCCCACCAGCCATAATGCAAAATGGCTGGTGCTTTGATCTTATTATCATTACATTTCTCTTTCAATTTATCAAAACTTTTACAACAGTTTCAGTTAAAAGTTCATGTAATCCATGTGTGTTTTAAAGATAAACAGCTTACGATTATATTGTGTATTTCTTTTATATTCTGTAGGTGCTTAAAGCTGCAAAAAACTGAGGAACATCATGAAACACCAAAAAAAGACAGTGAACCAGACTTTCGGAGACTGTACAGTTACCTAGTGAATCTGTTGGAGAGTAATATCTCTCCTGACTTACCACCTGCAGAGAGTGAAGTTATAATTATACTTCTTAAAGATCTTGCTCAAGTGGTAAAATATCCTCTTTTACAGGAAGAAAAAGAATTCCTGAGAAGTAAGTTATGTAGTAAATTAGAAAATATAAATGTTGTATAACGAGTTAATGATTTTGTTTTTTCAAATCCTGATTTGCAAAAAATGAAAATGCCTTGTTAAAAGAAATTCTTTTAATCTTGTGCTTGTGGAGTTGGGCAGTTAGATTGAACTATTAATGTGTAATTTTATGCATGTAATAATTGCAAATATACTTTGGGCATCTTCATAAAATTATGTAAGTTATTAGTAAACATTACAAATATGGTGTACACAGAAAATCCAAACTTAGTTATAGAATATTTTTCTAAAAATTTGTCTGTAATGCTACCAATTCAGAGTGATTCAGGCATTAACTAGTCTTGTGTGCAAACTGAATTTCATGTTAACTGTTTTGAAATGGGTCATGGCTCAAAGGCCATGTCATTGTTTTTGTTGACCAACATTCAAAATTTTATTGAACTACTATTTTATGAATTTATCTCCTTAAGTTTAGTATCAAACTGTACATTATAATTCAGATTTTCATATTAAATATTATTTAATTTCTAAATTAAACAGTAAAGTTCAATTTTTGTGTTTTATGTGGTATGTTGAAAACAGCACTGGTTCAAGTTAGATGTTTGTGATATCAAAATACAAAGTCTGTAGTCTTGTATGAATTAGGAATTCAAATTACCAATATTAAAAGCTACAATATAAAATAAAGACCTTTTATCTTTTCTCTTTGCTGAGAAAACTCTATCTAGTGAATCAAACACGGTGGCCCCCACTCCCCTCTTTCCATATTTGGAAATAGTCCCTAAAATACACTTACTTCTATATGTGAATTGAATAATCAATTAAACACTAAAAATATTTTAGTGATTTTCTCAACAGTTTTTAAATGTAATGGCGTCCTCTCTTTTTCTCTAAATTTAATGTGACTATTTTACCAAATACTAATCTACTAAAATGCAGCCAATGTTACTCTGGCCACCAAATGTCGACTTTAAACTACTTTTCCCATGTTATTCCAAGCAATGTATTCATATACATACATAAATATTACATATAAGGGGATGGACAGAAAAAAGTGACTCCCTTTGAAAATGTTAATTTGTTGTATTTTTTAGATAACCATTGGACATTTCCCCACTGCTTACCCCATTTGCTAGGGACATTTCGGGCACTGCTTACCCGGTTGCTAGGGGCATTTCCCTAGTGCTTACCCCATTGCTAGGGACATTTTCCCCAGTGCTTACCACCGTAGCTAGGGACATTTACTACACTTCTTACCACCAGTTGCAAGGGACATTTCCTCCACTGTTTACCACAGTTGCGATGGAAAGGTTACTATGGACTTTCCCAAGTTACCCCCCATTGCTAGGGACCTTTACCCCACTTCTTTCCCCCGTTTCTAGGTACATTTCCCCCAGTTCTTACCACCGTTGCTAGGAACATTTCCCTCACTTCTTTCCCCCGTTTCTAGGTACATTTCCCCCAGTTCTTACCACTGTTGCTAGGGACATTTCCCTCACTTCTTACCACCCGATGCAAGGGACAATTCCTACACTGTTTAGGGACATTTCTCCTACTGCTTACCCCGTTGCTAGGGACATTTTGGACACAGCTTACACCAGTTCATAGGGATTTTTCCCCTACTACTTACCCCATTGATAGGGACATTTACCATCCTAATTTCCCCCCATTGCTAGGGACACTTCCTTCACTGTTTACACCCGTTGAAAGGCACATTCCCCGACTCAATACACTCGGTTACTAGGGACATTTTCCCCACTGCTTACCCCCGTTGCTAAGGACATTTCCCAAGTGCTTACCCCAGTTACTAGGGACATTTCCGATTCTGATTACCCACTTTCCTAGGAATATTTCCCACACTTCTTACCCCATTGCTAGGGAAATTTCCCCCACTGCTTACCCTTGTTGCTAAGGACATTTCCCCTGTGATTATTCCGCGTTGCTAGGTATATTTCCTCCACTGTTTACCCCCGTTGCTAGGGACATGTCCGACACTGCTTACCCTCGTTGCTAGGGACATTTCCTATACTGTTTACCACCATTGCTAGGGACTATTCCCTCAGTAGTTACCACTGTTGCTAGGGACATTTACCCCACTTCTTACCACCCCTGTTTCTAGAGACATTTCCCAACCTGTTTACACCATTGCTAGAAAATTAACCCCACTGCTTACCCCCGTTGCTAGGTACCGACACTGCTTACCCTCGTTGCTAGGGACATTCCCCCAGTTCTTTCCACGTTACTAGGTACATTTCCTCTAGTTCTTACCACCGTTGCTAAAGAAATTTCCCCCACTGCTTACCTCAGTTTCTAGAGGCATTTCCTACACTGCGTACCCCATATTCCTAGGAACATTTCCCACACTTCTTACCCCGTTGCTAGGGATATATCCGACATTTCTTACCCCATTGTAGGGACATTTCCCCCACTGTTTACCCCAGTTGCTAAGGACATTTACCCCACTTCTTTCCCCCGTTACTAGGTACATTTCCCCCAGTTCTTACCACCCGTTACTAGGGACATATCCCCCACTTCTTACCACCCGTTGCTAGGGACATTTCCTACACTGTTTACAACCATTGCTAGGGACAATTCCTCCACTGCTTACCCTTGTTGCTAGGGACACTTTGGACACTGCTTACACCAGTTCTTAGGGATTTCTCCCCCTCTGCTTACCCCATTGCTAGGGACATTTTCCCTGCTACTTTCACCCCGTTGTTAGGGACATTTCCTTCACTCTTTCCCCCGCTGAGAGGCACATTCCTCGACTCAATACACCCCCGTTGCTAGGGACATTTCCCAATAGCTTACTCCTGTTGCTGGGGGCATTTCTTGCACTGCTTACCCCGGTTACTAGAGACATTTCCTACACTCCTTACCCCCTGCTAGGGACATTTCCGATTCTGCTTACCCCCATTACTAGGAACATTTCCCACACTTCCTACCCCGTTGCCAGGAAGATTTCCCCTACTGCTTACCTCCGTTGCTAGAGACATTTCGGACAGTGCGTACCGCCGTTCATCGGGAAATTTCCCCCACTCCTTACCACCGTTGCTAAAAACATTTTCCCCATTGCTTACCACCATTGCTAGGGACATTTCTGACACTGCTTACCCTCGTTTTTAGGGAAATTTCCCCCACTCATGTTAATATAACACTTTTTACAAAGAGCAAGAAAAAATCATATTAATCTAACACTTGTTTCAAAGAAAAAGAAACACTCATGTTAATATAACAATTGTTACAAAGAACAAGAAAGAAAGATGTTAATATGACACTTGTTAAAAGAACAAGAGTCACTCATGGTTAAATAACATTTCTTGCAAAGAACAAAAGACACTCGTGTCAATGTAACACTTGTTAAAAAGAACAACTCGTCTATATAAAACTTGTTACAAACAACGAGACACACATGTTAATGTAACACTCGTTACAAAGAACAAGAAACACTAATATTAATGTAACACTTGTTAAAAGAACGAGACACACATGTTTACGTAAAACTTACTACTAAGAACAAGAGCACTTGTGTTAATATAGGACTTGTAATAAAGAACAAGACACTCATGTTAATGTAACACTTGTAAAAAAAGAACAAGAGAACTCATGTCAATATAACACTTGTTACAAAGAACAACAGACACTCATGTTAATGTAACACTTGTTACAAAGAACAAGACACACTCGTGTTAATGTAACACTTATTACAAAAACATGAGAATTCGTGTTTATATTACACATGCTACAAAAAAAAGACACTCGTGTTAAAAAACACTTGTTTCAATAAAAAACAAACACGTTATTATAACACTTGTTACAAAGAACAAGAAACACTCATGTAAAGGTAACATTTGTTAAAAAAGAACAAAAGGACTCGTATTTATATGACACTTGTCAGAAAGAACAAGAGAAACTTGTTAATGTAACGTGTTACAAATAACACGAGAATTCGTGTCAATATAACACTTGTTACAAAGTACAAGAAAACTCGTGTTAATGTAACACTTTTTACAAAAAATAAGAGGTCGTATTAACATAACACTTCTTACAAAGAACAAGAAAACTTGTGTTAATATAATACTTGTTACAAAGAACAAGAGAATTCGTGTTAATGTAATACTTCTTATCAAGGACAAAAGACACTCATGTTAATGTAACCCTTATTACAATAAAGAGAACTCGTGTTAATATGACACTTTTTACAAAGAGCAAGAGACCCTCATGTTAATATAATACTTGTTCCAAAGAACAAGAGAACTCGTGCTTATATTACACTTGCTAGAAACAACAAGAAACAATCATGTTAATATAACACTTGTTTCAAAGAAGAAGAGACACTCATGTTAATATACACTTATTACAAAGAACGAAAAACAATGATGTTAATGTAACAGCTGTTAAAAAGAACAAAAGAACTCGTGTTAATATAACACTTGTTACAAAGAATAAGAGAACTCCTATTGATATAACACCTATCACAAAGAACAAGACACTCATGTTAGTCTAACACTTGTTACAAAGAATAAGAAACAATCATGTTAATATAACACTTGTTTTAAAAAACAAGAAACACAAACGTTATTATAACACTTGTTAGAAAGAACAAGAGACCTCGTATTTATGTAACACTTGTTACAAAGAACAAAAGAACTCGTGTTTATGTAACACTTCTAACAAAAAAAACAAGAAACAATCATATTATTCTAACACGTTTCAAAGAACAAGACACTGATGTCAATATAACACTTGTTTCAAAGAAAAAGAGACACTCATGGTAATATAACACTTGCTACAAACAACAAGAGAATTGGTGTTAATAGAGCATTTGTAATAAAGAACAAGACATTCATGTTAATGTAACACTTGTTACAAAGAACAAGACACTCGTGTTATTGTAAAACTTGTTACAAAGAACAAGAGACACTCGTGTCATTGTAAAACGTATTACAAAGAACAAGAGACACTCAAGTTAATGTTACACTTATTACAAAGAACAACAGACATTCATGTTAATGTAACAGTTGTTAAAAAGAACAAAAGAACTCATGTCAATATAACATTTGTTACCAAGAACAAAAGATACTCATGTTAACGTAACACTTATTACAAAGAAGAGAACTCGTGTTAATATAACACTTGTTACAAAGAGCAAGAGACACTCATGTTAATGTAATACTTGTTTCAAAGAATAACAGAAATCAAGCTAATATAAAACTTGTTACAAAAAGAAGAGACAATCATCTTTATGTAACACTTGTTACATAGAACAAGAGACACTCATGTTAATGTAAGACTTCTTACAAAGAACAAGAAACAAGATAACACTTGTTCGTTAATATAACACTTGTTACAAAGAACAAGAAACAGTCACGTTATTATAACACTTGTTACAAAGAACAAGAGAACTCGTGTTTATGTAACACTTGTTACAAAGAACAAGAGAACTCGTCTTTATGTAACACTTGTTACAAAAAACAAGAAACAATCATGTTATTCTAACACTTGTTACAAAGAACAAGACACTGATGTTAATGTAACACTTGTTACAAAGAACAAGAGACACTGATGTTAATGTAACACTTGTTACAAAGAAAAGAGACATTCATGTTAATATAACACTTGTTAAAAAAAGAACAAGAGACAATCGTGTTAATATAACACTTGTTACAAAAAACGAGAAACAATCATGTTAATATAACACTTGTTACAAAAAAAACAAGAAACAATCATGTTAATATAACACTTGTTACAAAGAACAAGAAACACTCATGTTATTATAACACTTGTTACAAAGAACAAGAGAACTCGTGTTAATGTAACACTTGTTACAAAAAGAACAAAGACACTCATGTTAATTAACACTTGTTACAAAGAACAAGAGACAATCGTGTTAATATAACACTTGTTACAAAAAAACGAGAAACAATCGTGTTAATATAACACTTGTTACAAAAAAACGAGAAACAATCATGTTAATATAACACTTGTTACAAAAAAAAACAAGAAACACTCATGTTATTATAACACTTGTTACAAAGAACAAGAGAAATGATATTAATCTAACACTTGTTACAAAGAACAAGAGACACTAATGTTAATGTAATACTTGTTACAAAGAACAAGAGAAATCGTGTTAATATAACACTTGTTACAAAGAACAAGAGACACTAATGTTAATGTAACACTTATTACAAAGAACAAGAAATACTCGTTTTAATATAACACTTGTTAAAGAACAAGAGAACTCATGTTAATGTTACAAAGAACAAGAGACACTCATGTTAATGTAACACTTGTTACAAAGAACAAGAGAACTCATGTTAATATAACACTTGTTACAAAGAACAAAAGACACTCATGTTAATGTAACACTTGTTACAAAGATTACAAAAGACACTAATGTTAAAGTAACACTTGTTACAAAGAACAAGAGACACAATGTGTTAATGTAACACTTGTTAAAAAGAACAAAAGAACTCATGTTAATATAACACTTGTTACAAAGAACAAAAGACACTCATGTTAATGTAACACTTGTTACAAAAAAACAAAAGACACTCATGTTAATATAACACTTGTTACAAAGAACAAGAGAACTCGTGTTAATATAACACTTGTTTGTAAAAGAACAAGAGAACTTCTTGTTAATGTAACACTTGTTACAAAAACAAGATGTCTCGTGTTAATGTAACACTTGTTACAAAGAACAAGAGACACTCATGTTAATGTAACACTTGTTACATGTTAATATAAGTGTCTTGTTCTTGTAACACTTGTTAAAGAACAAGAGACACTCATGTTAATGTAACACTTGTTACAAAGAACAATTAAAATGAGTGTTATGTAAACACTCATGTTAATATAACACTTGTTAAAAGAACAAGAGACACTCATGTTAATATAACACTTGTTACAAAGAACAAGAGAACTCGTGTTAATGTAACACTTGTTACAAAGAACAAAGAGACACTCATGTTAATATAACACTTGTTACAAAGAACAAGAGACTCTCATGTTAATATAACACTTGTTACAAAGAACAAGAGACACTCATGTTAATGTAACACTTGTTACAAAGAACAAAATGTCTCATGTTAATGTAACACTTGTTATAAAGAACAAGAACTCTTGTTAATGTAACACTTGTTACAAAAATGAGTGTCTCTTGTTCTTTGTAACAAGTGTTATATTAACATGAGTGTCTCTTGTTCTTTGTAACAAGTGTTAGATTAACATGATTGTTTCTTGTTCTTTGTAACAAGTGTTATATTAACATGAGTGTCTCTTGTTCTTTGTAACAAGTGTTATATTAACATGATTGTCTCTTGTTCTTTGTAACAAGTGTTACATTAACATTCTCTTGTTCTTTGTAACAAGTGTTACATTAACATGAGTGTCTCTTGTTCTTTGTAACAAGTGTTATATTAACATGATTCTCTTGTTCTTTGTAACAAGTGTTACATTAACATGAGTGTCTTGTTCTTTGTAACACTTGTTAATATTAACATGTCTCTTGTTCTTTGTCTTGTGTTTGTAACACTTGTAAATGTTAATCTAAGTGTGTTTTATAACACTTGTTAATAAAGAACAAGACACTCATGTTAATGTAACACTTGTTACAAAGAACAAGAGAACTTGTGTTAATGTAACACTTGTTACAA
Source organism: Tachypleus tridentatus (assembly GCF_004210375.1). NCBI lineage: Eukaryota > Metazoa > Arthropoda > Merostomata > Xiphosura > Limulidae > Tachypleus > Tachypleus tridentatus. The sequence goes on from NW_027467782.1 coordinate 36,258,788, forward strand.
AGAACAAGAAGATGTAACACTTGTTGTTGTTAATGTAACACTTGTTACAAAGAACAAGAGACACTCATGTTAATGTAACACTTGTTACAAAGAACAAGAGACACTCATGTTTTGTAACACTTGTTACAAAGTTAAGAACAAGAGAACTCATGTTAATGTAACACTTGTTACAAAAACAAACAAACACTCATGTTCTTGTAACTCATGTTAATTGTAACACTTGTTACAAATAACAAGAGTGTCTTGTTAATTTGTAACACTTGTTACAATTAAGAACAAAACAAGTGTCATGTTAATATAACACTTGTTCTTTGTAACAAGTTGTTAATTAACATGAGTGTCTCTTGTTCTTTGTAACAAGTGTTACAATTAACATGAGTGTCTCTTGTTCTTTGTAACAAGTGTTAACTAAATAACTTGTTCTTTGTAATATTAACATGAGTGTCTCTTGTTCTTTGTAACAAGTGTTACATTATGAGTGTCTCTTGTTCTTTGTAACAAGTGTTATATTAACATTGTCTCTTGTTCTTTTGTGTCTCTTGTTCTTTGTAACAAGTGTTACATTAACATGAGTGTCTCTTGTTCTTTGTAACAAGTGTTATATTAATACGAGTGTCTCTTGTTCTTTTGTTAAAACAAGTGTTCTTGTATTAACAAGTGTTAGATTGATATGATTGTTTCTTGTTCTTTGTAACAAGTGTTACATTAACATGAGTGTCTCTTGTTCTTTGTAACAAGTGTTACATTAACATGATGAGTCTCTTGTACTTTGTAACAAGTAACATGTTAATACAACACTTGTTACAAAGAACACGACACTCATGTTAATGTAACACTTGCTACAAAGAACAAGAGAAGTCGTGTTAATAGAGCACTTGTAATAAAGAACAAGACATTCCTGTTAATGTAACACTTGTTAAAGATACTCATGTTAATCTAACACTTGTTACAAAGAACAAGAGAAACTCGTGTTATTGTAACACTTGTTAGAAAAAAACAAGAAACAATGATGTTAATATAACACTTGTTTCAAAGAATAAGAGAACTCATGCTAATATAAAACTTGTTACAAAAAAGAAGAGACAATCATCTTTATGTTACACTTGTTACAAAGAAAAGAGACTCATGTTAATGTAACACTTGTTACAAAGAACAAGAAACAATCATGTTAATATAACACTTGTTACAAAGAACAAGAAACAATCATGTTAATATAACACTTGTTACAAAGAACAAGATACAATTATGTTAATGTAACACTTGTTACAAAAAAACAAGAAACACTCATGTTATTATAACACTTGTTATAAAGAACAAGAGAACTCGTGTTTATGTAACACTAGTTACAAAAAAAACAAGAGACACCCATGTTTATGTAACACATGTGACAAAGAACAAGAGACATGTTAATATAACACTTGTTACGAAGAACAAGAGACACTGTGTTAATGTAACACTTTTACAAAGAACAAGAGAACTCATGTTAATGAAACACTTTTATAAAGAACAATAGAACTCGTGTTAATGAAACACTTGTTAAAAGAAAACAAGAAACAATCATGTTAATATAACACTTGTTGTATTGACATCAGTGTCTCTTGTTCTTTGAAACGTGTTAGATTAACATGATTGTTCTTGTTCTTTGTAACAAGTGTTACATTAACATGAATGTCTCTTGTTCTTTGTAACAAGTGTTATAATAACAAGATTTCTCTTGTTCTTTGAAACAAGTGTTAGATTAACATGACTGTTTTTTGTTCTTTGCAACAAGTGTTACATTAAGATGAATGTCTCTTGTTCTTTGTAACAAGTGTTATATTAAAACGATTTCTCTTGTTCTTTGCAATAAGTATTAACCTAATATTAGTGTCTCTTGTTCTTTGTAACAAGTGTAACATTAACATGAGTGTCTCTTTCTTGTCTGTGTAAAAAAGTGTTAAATTATAACGAGTGTGTCTTGTTCTTTGTAACAAGTCACATTAACACGAGAGTGTCTCCTGTTCTTAGTGTTCCAAGTTTTCTATTAATGAGTTTTCTTGTTCTTTATAACAAGTATTACATTAACACGAGTTCTCTTGTTCTTTGTAACAAATGTTATATTAACATGATTGTCTTGTTCTTTGTAACAAGTGTTACATTAACATGAGTGTCTCTGTTCTTTGTAACAAGTGTTATATTAACATGAGTTCTCTTGTTCTTTGTAACAAGTGTTATATTAATATGATTGTCTCTTGTTCTTTGTAACAAGTGTTACATTAACATGATTGTTGTCTTGTTCTTTGTAACAAGTGTTACATTAATAACATGAGTGTCTCTAGTTCTTTGTAACAAGTGTTATATTAATACGAGTTCTCTTGTTCTTTGTAACAAGTGTTAGATAAACATGAGTGTCTCTTGTTCTTTGAACAAGTGTTAGATTGATATGATTGTTTCTTGTTCTTTCCAACAAGTGTTACATTAACATGAGTGTCTCTAGATCTTTGTAACAAGTGTTACATTAACATGAGTCTCTTGTACTTTGTAACAAGTAACATGTTAAAATACAACACTTGTTACAAAGAACACGACACTCATGTTAATGTAACACTTGCTACAAAGAACAAGAGAAGTCGTGTTAATAGAGCACTTGTAATAAAGAACAAGACATTCCTGTTAATGTAACACTTGTTACAAAAAAACAAAGATACTCATGTTAATCTAACACTTGTTACAAAGAACAAGAGAAACTCGTGTTATTGTAACACTTGTTAGAAAAAACAAGAAACAATGATGTTAATATAACACTTGTTTCAAAGAATAAGAGAACTCATGCTAATATAAAACTTGTTACAAAAAAAGAAGAGACAATCATCTTTATGTTACACTTGTTACAAAGAACAAGAGACTCATGTTAATGTAACACTTGTTACAAAGAACAAGAAACAATCATGTTAATATATCACTTGATACAAAGAACAAGATACAATTATGTTAATGTAACACTTGTTACAAAAAACAAGAAACACTCACGTTATTATAACACTTGTTATAAAGAACAAGAGAACTCGCGTTTATGTAACACTAGTTACAAAAAACAAGAGACACCCATGTTTATGTAACACATGTGACAAAGAACAAGAGACATGTTAATATAACACTTGTTACGAAGAACAAGAGACACTCGTGTTAATGTAACACTTTTACAAAGAACAAGAGAACTCATGTTAATGAAACACTTTTATAAAGAACAATAAAACTCGTGTTAATGAAACACTTGTTAAAAGAACAAGAAACAATCATGTTAATATAACACTTGTTGTATTGACATCAGTGTCTCTTGTTCTTTGAAACATGTGTTAGATTAACATGATTGTTTCTTGTTCTTTGTAACAAGTGTTACATTAACATGAATGTCTCTTTCTTGTTCTTTCTAACAAGTGTTATAATAACAAGATTTCTCTTGTTCTTTGAAACAAGTGTTAGATTAACATGACTGTTTTTTGTTCTTTGCAACAAGTGTTACATTAAGATGAATCTTGTTCTTTGTTCTTTGTAACAAGTGTTATATTAAAATTATATTTCTCTTGTTCTTTGTAACAAGTGTTAACCTAATATGAGTGTCTCTTGTTCTTTGTAAAAGTGTTATATTAACATGAGTGTCTCTTGTTCTTTGTAACAAGTGTTAGATTAATATGAGTGTCTTGTTCTTTGTAACAAGTGTTACATTAACATGAGTTTTCTTGTTCTTTGTAACAAGTGTTATATTAACATGAGTTCTCTTGTTCTTTGTAACAAGTGTTACATTAACATGAGTCTTGTACTTTGTAACAAGTAACATGTTAAAACAACACTTGTTCAAAAGAACACGACACTCATGTTAATTTAACACTTGCTACAAAGAACAAGAGAAGTCGTGTTAATAGAGCACTTGTAATAAAGAACAAGACATTCATGTTAATGTAACACTTGTTACAAAGAACAAAGTAAAAGATACTCATGTTAATCTAACACTTGTTACAAAGAACAAGAGAAACTCATGTTAATGTAACACTTGTTGCAAAGAACAAAAAACAGTCATGTTAATATAACACTTGTTACAAAGAACAAGAGATGTTATTATAACACTTGTTACAAAGAACAAGAGACACTGATGTCAATATAACAAGTGTTACATTAACATGAGTGTCTCATGTTCTTTGTAACAAGTGTTACATTAACATGAGTGTCTCATGTTCTTTGTAACAAGTGTTACATTAACATTGTCTCTTGTTCTTTGTAACAAGTGTTACATTAACATGAGTGTTCTCTTGTTCTTTGTAACAAGTGTTATATAACATGAGTGTCTCTTGTTCTTTGTAACAAGTGTTACATTAACATGAGTGTCTCTTGTTCTTTGTAACAAGTGTTACATTAACATGAGTGTCTCTTGTTCTTTGTAATAAGTATTAACTCTTATATTAACAGTGTATTCTTGTTCTTTGTAACAAGTGTTACATTAACATGAGTGTCTCTTGTTCTTTGTAACAAGTGTTACATTAACATGAGTGTCTCTTGTTCTTTGTAACAAGTGTTATATTAACATGAGTGTCTCTTGTTCTTTGTAACAAGTGTTACATTAACATGAGTGTCTCTTGTTCTTTGTAACAAGTGTTAGATTAACATGATGTCTCTTGTTCTTTGTAACAAGTGTTACATTAACATGAGTGTCTCTTGTTCTTTGTAACAAGTGTTACATTAACATGAGAGTCTCTTGTACTTTGTAACAAGTAACATGTTAATACAACACTTGTTACAAAGAACACGACACTCATGTTAATGTAACACTTGCTACAAAGAACAAGAGAAGTCGTGTTAATAGAGCACTTGTAATAAAGAACAAGACATTCCTGTTAATGTAACACTTGTTACAAAAAACAAAATACTCATGTTAATCTAACACTTGTTACAAAGAACAAGAGAAACTCGTGTTATTGTAACACTTGTTACAAAAACAAGAAACAATGATGTTAATATAACACTTGTTTCAAAGAATAAGAGAACTCATGCTAATATAAAACTTGTTACAAAAAAGAAGAGACAATCATCTTTATGTTACACTTGTTACAAAGAACAAGAGACTCATGTTAATACAAAGAACAGAAACAATCATGTTAAAGAACAAGAACAAGATACAATTATGTTAATGTAACACTTGTTACAAAAAACACTCACGTTATTATAACACTTGTTATAAAGAACAAGAGAACTCGCGTTTATGTAACACTAGTTACAAAAAAACAAGAGACACCCATGTTTATGTAACACATGTGACAAAGAACAAGAGACATGTTAATATAACACTTGTTACGAAGAACAAGAGACACTCGTGTTAATGTAACACTTTTACAAAGAACAAGAGAACTCATGTTAATGAAACACTTTTATAAAGAACTATAAAACTCGTGTTAATGAAACACTTGTTAAAAAGAACAAGAAACAATCATGTTAATATAACACTTGTTGTATTGACATCAGTGTCTCTTGTTCTTTGAAACATGTGTTAGATTAACATGATTGTTTCTTGTTCTTTGTAACAAGTGTTACATTAACATGAATGTCTCTTGTTCTTTCTAACAAGTGTTATAATAACAAGATTTCTATTGTTCTTTGAAACAAGTGTTAGATTAACATGACTGTTTTTTTGTTCTTTGCAACAAGTGTTACATTAAGATGAATGTCTCTTGTTCTTTGTAACAAGTGTTATATTAAAACGATTTCTCTTGTTCTTTGCAATAAGTATTAACCTAATATTAGTGTCTCTTGTTCTTTGTAACAAGTGTAACATTAACATGAGTGTCTCTTTCTGTGTAAAAAGTGTTAAATTATAACGAGTGTGTCTTGTTCTGTTTTGTAACAAGTGTTCACATTAACATGAGTGTTAACAACACTTGTTACATTAACACAGTGTTCTCTTGTTCTTATTGTAACAAGTTTTCTATTAATGAGTTTTCTTGTTCTTTGTAACAAGTGTTACATTAACATGAGTTCTCTTGTTCTTTGTAACAAGTGTTACATTAACATGAGTGTCTCTTGTTCTTTGTAACAAGTGTTATATTAACATGAGTGTCTCTTGTTCTTTGTAACAAGTGTTACATTAACATGAGTGTCTCTTGTTCTTTGTAACAAGTGTTATATTAACATGATTGTCTCTTGTTCTTTGTAACTTGTTATATTAACATGAGTGTCTTGTTCTTTGTAACAAGTGTTACATTAACATGATTGTCTCTTGTTCTTTGTAACAAGTGTTACATTAACATGATTGTTCTTGTTCTTTGTAACAAGTGTTACATTAACATGAGTGTCTCTTGTTCTTTGTAACAAGTGTTACATTAACAGTCTCTTGTTCTTTGTAACAAGTGTTAGATAAACATGAGTGTCTCTTGTTCTTTGAACAAGTGTTAGATTGATATGATTGTTTCTTGTTCTTTCAACAAGTGTTACATTAACATGAGTGTCTCTAGTTCTTTGTAACAAGTGTTACATTAACATGAGTCTCTTGTACTTTGTAACAAGTAACATGTTAATACAACACTTGTTACAAAGAACACGACACTCATGTTAATGTAACACTTGCTACAAAGAACAAGAGAAGTCGTGTTAATAGAGCACTTGTAATAAAGAACAAGACATTCCTGTTAATGTAACACTTGTTACAAAAAAACAAAGATACTCGTGTTAATCTAACACTTGTTACAAAGAACAAGAGAAACTCGTGTTATTGTAACACTTGTTAGAAAAAAACAAGAAACAATGATGTTAATATAACACTTGTTTCAAAGAATAAGAGAACTCATCTAATATAAAACTTGTTACAAAAAAGAAGAGACAATCATCTTTATGTTACACTTGTTACAAAGAACAAGAGACTCATGTTAATGTAACACTTGTTACAAAGAACAAGAAACAATCATGTTAATATAACACTTGTTACAAAGAACAAGATACAATTATGTTAATGTAACACTTGTTACAAAAAAACAAGAAACACTCACGTTATTATAACACTTGTTATAAAGAACAAGAGAACTCGCGTTTATGTAACACTAGTTACAAAAAACAAGAGACACCCACATGTTAATGTAACACTTGTTACAAAGAACAAGAGACATGTTAATATAACACTTGTTACAAAGAACAAGAGACACTCGTGTTAATGTAACACTTTTACAAAGAACAAGAGAACTCATGTTAATGAAACACTTTTATAAAGAACTATAAAACTCGTGTTAATGAAACACTTGTTAAAAGAACAAGAAACAATCATGTTAATATAACACTTGTTGTATTGACATCAGTGTCTCTTGTTCTTTGAAACATGTGTTAGATTAACATGATTGTTTCTTGTTCTTTGTAACAAGTGTTACATTAACATGAATGTCTCTTGTTCTTTCTAACAAGTGTTATAATAACAAGATTTCTCTTGTTCTTTGAAACAAGTGTTAGATTAACATGACTGTTTTTTTTGTTCTTTGCAACAAGTGTTACATTAAGATGAATGTCTCTTGTTCTTTGTAACAAGTGTTATATTAAAACGATTTCTCTTGTTCTTTGCAATAAGTATTAACCTAATATTAGTGTCTCTTGTTCTTTGTAACAAGTGTAACATTAACATGAGTGTCTCTTTCTGTGTAAAAAAGTGTTAAATTATAACGAGTGTGTCTTGTTCTTTGTAACAAGTCACATTAACACGAGTGTCTCCTGCTTATTGTTCCAAGTTTTCTATTAATGAGTTTTCTTGTTCTTTATAACAAGTATTACATTAACACGAGTTCTCTTGTTCTTTGTAACAAATGTTATATTAACATGATTGTCTTGTTCTTTGTAACTAACATGTTCTCTTGTTCTTTGTAACAAGTGTTACATTAACATGAGTGTCTCTTGTTCTTTGTAACAAGTGTTACATTAACATGAGTGTCTCTTGTTCTTTGTAACAAGTGTTACATTATGATAACAAGTGTTATATTAATATGAGTCTCTTGTTCTTTGTAACAAGTGTTACATTGATATGAGTTTCTTGTTCTTTGTAACAAGTGTTACATTAACATGAGTTCTCTTGTTCTTTGTAACAAGTGTTAATTAAATGAGTTCTCTTGTTCTTTTAACAAGTTTGTAAACAAGTGTTCTCTTGTTCTTTGTAACAAGTGTTAGATTGATATGATTGTTCTCTTGTTCTTTGTAACAAGTGTTACATTAACATGAGTGTTCTCTAGATCTTTTGTAACAAGTGTTACATTAACATGAGTCTCTTGTACTTTGTAACAAGTAACATGTTAATACAACACTTGTTACAAAAGAACACGACACTCATGTTAATGTAACACTTGCTACAAAGAACAAGAGAACGTGTTAATAAGCACTTGTAATAAAGAACAAGACATTCCTGTTAATGTAACACTTGTTACAAAAAAAACAAAGATACTCGTGTTAATGTAACACTTGTTACAAAGAACAAGAGAAACTCGTGTTATTGTAACACTTGTTAGTAACAAAAAACAAGAAACAATGATGTTAATATAACACTTGTTACAAAGAATAAGAGAACTCATGCTAATATAAAACTTGTTACAAAAGAAAAAGACAATCATCTTTATGTTACACTTGTTACAAAGAACAAGAGACTCATGTTAATGTAACACTTGTTACAAAGAACAAGAAACAATCATGTTAATATATCACTTGATACAAAGAACAAGATACAATTATGTTAATGTAACACTTGTTACAAAAAAAACAAGAAACACTCACGTTATTATAACACTTGTTATAAAGAACAAGAGAACTCGCGTTTATGTAACACTAGTTACAAAAAAACAAGAGACACCCATGTTTATGTAACACATGTGACAAAGAACAAGAGACATGTTAATATAACACTTGTTACGAAGAACAAGAGACACTCGTGTTAATGTAACACTTTTACAAAGAACAAGAGAAGAGACACTCATGTTAATGAAACACTTTTATAAAGAACTATAAAACTCGTGTTAATGAAACACTTGTTTAAAAGAACAAGAAACACTCATGTTAATATAACACTTGTTGTATTGACATCAGTGTCTCTTGTTCACTTTGAAACAATCATGTTAATATAACACTTGTTGTATTAGAGTGTCTCTTGTTCTTTGAACAAGTGTTAGATTAACATGATTGTTTCTTGTTCTTTGTAACAAGTGTTACATTAACATGAATGTCTCTTGTTCTTTCTAACAAGTGTTATAATAACAAGATTTCTCTTGTTCTTTGAAACAAGTGTTAGATTAACATGACTGTTTTTTGTTCTTTGCAACAAGTGTTACATTAAGATGAATGTCTCTTGTTCTTTGTAACAAGTGTTATATTAAAACGATTTCTCTTGTTCTTTGTAACAAGTATTAACCTAATATTAGTGTCTCTTGTTCTTTGTAACAAGTGTTACATTAACATGAGTGTCTCTTGTTCTTTGTAACAAGTGTTAAATTATAATGAGTGTTCTTGTTCTTTGTAACAATTGTTACATTAACATGAGTGTCTCTAGTTCTTTGTAACAAGTGTTATATTAATACGAGTTCTCTTGTTCTTTGTAACAAGTGTTACATTAACATGAGTCTTGTACTTTGTAACAAGTAACATGTTAAAACAACACTTGTTCAAAAGAACACGACACTCATGTTAATTTAACACTTGCTACAAAGAACAAGAGAAGTCGTGTTAATAGAGCACTTGTAATAAAGAACAAGACATTCCTGTTAATGTAACACTTGTTACAAAAAGAAAGATACTCATGTTAATCTAACACTTGTTACAAAGAACAAGAGAAACTCATCTTAATGTAACACTTGTTGCAAAGAACAAAAAACAGTCATGTTAATCTAATACTTGTTTCAAAGAACAAGAGAAATCTTGTTATTATAACACTTGTTACAAGAACAAGAGACACTTGTCAATATAACAAGTGTTACATTAATAAGTGTCTCATGTTCTTTGTGAGTGTCTCATGTTCTTTGTAACAAGTGTTACATTAACATGAGTTCTCTTGTTCTTTGTAACAAGTGTTACATAATCAACATGTCTCTTGTTCTTTGTAACAAGTGTTACATTAACATGAGTGTTCTCTTGTTCTTTGTAACAAGTGTTACATTAACATGAGTTCTCTTGTTCTTGTTTTGTAACAAGTGTTATATTAACATGAGTGTCTCTTGTTCTTTGTAACAAGTGTTACATTAACATGAGTTCTCTTGTCTCTTGTTCTTTGTAACAAGTGTTATATTAATATGAGTGTCTCTTGTTCTTTGTAACAAGTGTTACATTAACATGAGTGTCTCTTGTTCTTTGTAACAAGTGTTATATTAAACATGTGTCTCTTGTTCTTTGTAACAAGTGTTACATTAACATGATTGTTTCTTGTTCTTTCCAACAAGTGTTACATTAACATGAGTGTCTCTTGTTCTTTGTAACAAGTGTTACATACATTAACATGAGTCTCTTGTACTTTGTAACAAGTAACATGTTAATACAACACTTGTTACAAAGAACACGACACTCATGTTAATGTAACACTTGCTACAAAGAACAAGAGAAGTCGTGTTAATAGAGCACTTGTAATAAAGAACAAGACATTCCTGTTAATGTAACACTTGTTACAAAAAACAAAGATACTCGTGTTAATCTAACACTTGTTACAAAGAACAAGAGAAACTCGTGTTATTGTAACACTTGTTAGAAAAAACAAGAAACAATGATGTTAATATAACACTTGTTTCAAAGAATAAGAGAACTCATGCTAATATAAAACTTGTTACAAAAAGAAGAGACAATCATCTTTATGTTACACTTGTTACAAAGAACAAGAGACTCATGTTAATGTAACACTTGTTACAAAGAACAAGAAACAATCATGTTAATATATCACTTGATACAAAGAACAAGATACAATTATGTTAATGTAACACTTGTTACAAAAACAAGAAACACTCACGTTATTATAACACTTGTTATAAAGAACAAGAGAACTCGCGTTTATGTAACACTAGTTACAAAAAACAAGAGACACCCATGTTTATGTAACACATGTGACAAAGAACAAGAGACATGTTAATATAACACTTGTTACGAAGAACAAGAGACACTCGTGTTAATGTAACACTTTTACAAAGAACAAGAGAACTCATGTTAATGAAACACTTTTATAAAGAACTATAAAACTCGTGTTAATGAAACACTTGTTAAAAAGAACAAGAAACAATCATGTTAATATAACACTTGTTGTATTGACATCAGTGTCTCTTGTTCTTTGAAACATGTGTTAGATTAACATGATTGTTTCTTGTTCTTTGTAACAAGTGTTACATTAACATGAATGTCTCTTGTTCTTTCTAACAAGTGTTATAATAACAAGATTTCTCTTGTTCTTTGAAACAAGTGTTAGATTAACATGACTGTTTTTTGTTCTTTGCAACAAGTGTTACATTAAGATGAATGTCTCTTGTTCTTTGTAACAAGTGTTATATTAAAACGATTTCTCTTGTTCTTTGCAATAAGTATTAACCTAATATTAGTGTCTCTTGTTCTTTGTAACAAGTGTAACATTAACATGAGTGTCTCTTTCTGTGTAAAAAAGTGTTAAATTATAACGAGTGTGTCTTGTTCTTTGTAACAAGTCACATTAACACGAGTGTCTCCTACTTATTGTTCCAAGTTTTCTATTAATGAGTTTTCTTGTTCTTTATAACAAGTATTACATTAACACGAGTTCTCTTGTTCTTTGTAACAAATGTTATATTAACATGTTACATTAACATGAGTGTCTTGTTCTTTGTAACAAGTGTTATATTAACATGAGTCTCTTGTTCTTTGTAACAAGTGTTACATAAACATGAGTGTCTCTTGTTCTTTGTAACAAATGTTATTTAACATGATTGTCTCTTGTTTTTGTAACAAGTGTTATATTAACATGAGTTTCTTGTTCGTTGTAACAAGTGTTACATTAACATGATTGTTTCTTGTTCTTTGTAACAAGTGTTACATTAACATGAGTCTCTTGTTCTTTGTAACAAGTTTTATATCAATACGAGTTCTCTTGTTCTTTGTAACAAGTGTTACATTAACATGAGAGTGTTCTTGTAACAAGTGTTACATAACATGAGTGTCTCTTGTTCTTTGTAACAAGTGTTAGATTAATATGAGTGTCTCTTGTTCTTTGTAACAAGTGTTACATTAACATGAGTGTCTCTTGTTCTTTGTAACAAGTGTTACATTAACATGAGTGTCTCTAGTTCTTTGTAACAAGTGTTACATTAATATGAACTCTTGTAACAAGTGTTACTCATTAACATGAGTCTCTTGTACTTTGTAACAAGTAACATGTTAATACAACACTTGTTACAAAGAACACGACACTCATGTTAATGTAACACTTGCTACAAAGAACAAGAGAAGTCGTGTTAATAGAGCACTTGTAATAAAGAACAAGACATTCCTGTTAATGTAACACTTGTTACAAAAAAAACAAAGATACTCGTGTTAATCTAACACTTGTTACAAAGAACAAGAGAAACTCGTGTTATTGTAACACTTGTTAGAAAAAACAAGAAACAATGATGTTAATATAACACTTGTTTCAAAGAATAAGAGAACTCATGCTAATATAAAACTTGTTACAAAAAGAAGAGACAATCATCTTTATGTTACACTTGTTACAAAGAACAAGAGACACTCATGTTAATGTAACACTTGTTACAAAGAACAAGAAACAATCATGTTAATATATCACTTGATACAAAGAACAAGATACAATTATGTTAATGTAACACTTGTTACAAAAAAACAAGAAACACTCACGTTATTATAACACTTGTTATAAAGAACAAGAGAACTCGCGTTTATGTAACACTAGTTACAAAAAACAAGAGACACCCATGTTTATGTAACACATGTGACAAAGAACAAGAGACATGTTAATATAACACTTGTTACGAAGAACAAGAGACACTCGTGTTAATGTAACACTTTTACAAAGAACAAGAGAACTCATGTTAATGAAACACTTTTATAAAGAACTATAAAACTCGTGTTAATGAAACACTTGTTAAAAAGAACAAGAAACAATCATGTTAATATAACACTTGTTGTATTGACATCAGTGTCTCTTGTTCTTTGAAACATGTGTTAGATTAACATGATTGTTTCTTGTTCTTTGTAACAAGTGTTACATTAACATGAATGTCTCTTGTTCTTTCTAACAAGTGTTATAATAACAAGATTTCTCTTGTTCTTTGAAACAAGTGTTAGATTAACATGACTGTTTTTTGTTCTTTGCAACAAGTGTTACATTAAGATGAATGTCTCTTGTTCTTTGTAACAAGTGTTATATTAAAACGATTTCTCTTGTTCTTTGCAATAAGTATTAACCTAATATTAGTGTCTCTTGTTCTTTGTAACAAGTGTAACATTAACATGAGTGTCTCTTTCTGTGTAAAAAGTGTTAAATTATAACGAGTGTGTCTTGTTCTTTGTAACAAGTCACATTAACACGAGTGTCTCCTACTTATTGTTCCAAGTTTTCTATTAATGAGTTTTCTTGTTCTTTATAACAAGTATTACATTAACACGAGTTCTCTTGTTCTTTGTAACAAATGTTATATTAACATGATGTCTTGTTCTTTGTAACAAGTGTTCTTGTTCTTGTTTGTAACAAGTGTTACATTAACATGAGTGTCTCTTGTTCTTTGTAACAAGTGTTATATTAACATGAGTGTCTCTTGTTCTTTGTAACAAGTGTTAGATTGAACATTTCTCTTGTTCTTTGTAACAAGTGTCTCTTGTTACATTAACATGAGTGTTGATTCTTGTTCTTTGTAACAAGTGTTATATTAATTAAACGAGTTCTCTTGTTCCTTGTAACAAGTGTTACATTGATATGATTGTTTCTTGTTCTTTGTAATAAGTGTTACATTAACATGAGTGTCTCTAGTTCTTTGTAAGAAGTTTTATATCAATACGAGTTCTCTTGTTCTTTGTAACAAGTGTTACATTAACATGAGTGTCTCTTGTTCTTTGAACTAGTGTTAGATTGATATGATTGTTTCTTGTTCTTTTCCAACAAGTGTTACATTAACATGAGTGTCTCTAGTTCTTTGTAACAAGTGTTACATTAACATGAGTCTCTTGTACTTTGTAACAAGTAACATGTTAATACAACACTTGTTACAAAGAACACGACACTCATGTTAATGTAACACTTGCTACAAAGAACAAGAGAAGTCGTGTTAATAGAGCACTTGTAATAAAGAACAAGACATTCCTGTTAATGTAACACTTGTTACAAAAAACAAAGATACTCGTGTTAATCTAACACTTGTTACAAAGAACAAGAGAAACTCGTGTTATTGTAACACTTGTTAGAAAAACAAGAAACAATGATGTTAATATAACACTTGTTTCAAAGAATAAGAGAACTCATGCTAATATAAAACTTGTTACAAAAGAAGAGACAATCATCTTTATGTTACACTTGTTACAAAGAACAAGACACTCATGTTTATGTAACACTTGTTACAAAGAACAAGAAACAATCATGTTAATATATCACTTGATACAAAGAACAAGATACAATTATGTTAATGTAACACTTGTTACAAAAAACAAGAAACACTCACGTTATTATAACACTTGTTATAAAGAACAAGAGAACTCGCGTTTATGTAACACTAGTTACAAAAACAAGAGACACCCATGTTTATGTAACACATGTGACAAAGAACAAGAGACATGTTAATATAACACTTGTTACGAAAGAACAAGAGACACTTGTTACGAAGAACAAGAGACACTCGTGTTAATGTAACACTTTTACAAAGAACAAGAGAACTCATGTTAATGAAACACTTTTATAAAGAACTATAAAACTCGTGTTAATGAAACACTTGTTAAAAGAACAAGAAACAATCATGTTAATATAACACTTGTTGTATTGACATCAGTGTCTCTTGTTCTTTGAAACATGTGTTAGATTAACATGATTGTTTCTTGTTCTTTGTAACAAGTGTTACATTAACATGAATGTCTCTTGTTCTTTCTAACAAGTGTTATAATAACAAGATTTCTCTTGTTCTTTGAAACAAGTGTTAGATTAACATGACTGTTTTTTGTTCTTTGCAACAAGTGTTACATTAAGATGAATGTCTCTTGTTCTTTGTAACAAGTGTTATATTAAAACGATTTCTCTTGTTCTTTGCAATAAGTATTAACCTAATATTAGTGTCTCTTGTTCTTTGTAACAAGTGTAACATTAACATGAGTGTCTCTTTCTGTGTAAAAGTGTTAAATTATAACGAGTGTGTCTTGTTCTTTGTAACAAGTCACATTAACACGAGTGTCTCCTACTTATTGTTCCAAGTTTTCTATTAATGAGTTTTCTTGTTCTTTATAACAAGTGTTACATTAACATGAGTTCTCTTGTTCTTTGTAACAAGTGTTATATTAACATGATTGTCTTGTTCTTTGTAACAAGTGTTACATTAACATGAGTGTCTCTAGTTCTTTGTAACAAGTGTTATATTAACATGAGTGTCTCTTGTTCTTTGTAACAAGTGTTACATTAACATGAGTGTCTCTTGTTCTTTGTAACAAGTGTTAAAATGATCTCTCTTGTTTTTGTAACAAGTGTTATATAAAGTGTCTCTCTTGTTCTTTGTAACAAGTGTTACATTAACATGAGTGTCTCTTGTTTTTTGTAACAAGTGTTACAATTAACACGAGTTTCTTGTTCTTTGTAACAAGTGTTACATTAATAATGAGTGTTTCTTGTTCTTTGTAACAAGTGTTACATTAACATGAGTGTCTCTTGTTCTTTGTAACAAGTGTTACATTAATATGAGTGTCTCTTGTTCTTTGTAACAAGTGTTACATTAACATGAGTGTCTCTTGTTCTTTGTAACAAGTGTTATATTAACATGAGTTCTCTTGTTCTTTGTAACAAGTGTTAGATTAACATGATTGTCTCTTGTTCTTTGTAACAAGTGTTACATTAACATGAGTGTTTCTTGTTCTTTGTAACAAGTGTTACATTAATATGAGTTCTCTTGTTCTTTGTAACAAGTGTTACATTAACATGAGTTCTTGTACTTTGTAACAAGTAACATGTTAATACAACACTTGTTACAAAGAACACGACACTCATGTTAATGTAACACTTGCTACAAAGAACAAGAGAAGTCGTGTTAATAGAGCACTTGTAATAAAGAACAAGACATTCCTGTTAATGTAACACTTGTTACAAAAAACAAAGATACTCGTGTTAATCTAACACTTGTTACAAAGAACAAAGAACAAGAAACTCGTGTTATTGTAACACTTGTTAGAAAAAAACAAGAAACAATGATGTTAATATAACACTTGTTTCAAAGAATAAGAGAACTCATGTTAATATAAAACTTGTTACAAAAAAGAAGAGACAATCATCTTTATGTTAACACTTGTTACAAAGAACAAGAGACTCATGTTAATGTAACACTTGTTACAAAGAACAAGAAACAATCATGTTAATATATCACTTGATACAAAGAACAAGATACAATTATGTTAATGTAACACTTGTTACAAAAAACAAGAAACACTCACGTTATTATAACACTTGTTATAAAGAACAAGAGAACTCGCGTTTATGTAACACTAGTTACAAAAAAACAAGAGACACCCATGTTTATGTATGTAACACTTGTTACAAAGAACAAGAGACATGTTAATATAACACTTGTTACAAAGAACAAGAGACACTCGTGTTAATGTAACACTTTTACAAAGAACAAGAGAACTCATGTTAATGAAACACTTTTATAAAGAACTATAAAACTCGTGTTAATGAAACACTTGTTAAAGAACAAGAAACAATCATGTTAATATAACACTTGTTGTATTGACATCAGTGTCTCTTGTTCTTTGAAACATGTGTTAGATTAACATGATTGTTTCTTGTTCTTTGTAACAAGTGTTACATTACATGAATGTCTCTTGTTCTTTCTAACAAGTGTTATAATAACAAGATTTCTCTTGTTCTTTGAAACAAGTGTTAGATTAACATGACTGTTTTTTGTTCTTTGCAACAAGTGTTACATTAAGATGAATGTCTCTTGTTCTTTGTAACAAGTGTTATATTAAAACGATTTCTCTTGTTCTTTGCAATAAGTATTAACCTAATATTAGTGTCTCTTGTTCTTTGTAACAAGTGTAACATTAACATGAGTGTCTCTTTCTGTGTAAAAGTGTTAAATTATAACGAGTGTGTCTTGTTCTTTGTAACAAGTCACATTAACACGAGTGTCTCCTACTTATTGTTCCAAGTTTTCTATTAATGAGTTTTCTTGTTCTTTATAACAAGTATTACATTAACACGAGTTCTCTTGTTCTTTGTAACAAATGTTATATTAACATGATTGTCTTGTTCTTTGTAACAAGTGTTACATTAACATGAGTGTCTCTAGTTCTTTGTAACAAGTGTTATATCTTGTCTCTTGTTCTTTGTAACAAGTGTTACATAAACATGAGTGTTCTTGTAACAATTGTTTGTAACATGAATGTTAGTTCTTTGTAACAATGATTGTTCTTGTTCTTTGTAACAATGTTAAAACAACACTTGTTTATATTAACACGACTTCTTGTTCGTTGTAACAAGTGTTACATTGATATGATTGTTTCTTGTTCTTTGTAACAAGTGTTACATTAACATGAGTGTCTAGTTCTTTGTAAGAAGTGTTACATTAACATGAGTGTCTCTTATTTTATAGTGTCTCTTGTTCTTTGCTCAATGTTATATACGAGTTCTCTTGTTCTTTGTAACAAGTGTTACATTAACATGAGAGTCTCTTGTACTTTGTAACAAGTGTTATAAACATGAGTGTCTCTTGTTCTTTGAACAAGTGTTCATTAAATGATTGTTTCTTGTTAACTTACCAACAAGTGTTACAGTGTTAAACGATGAGTGTCTCTTGTTCTTTGTAACAAGTGTTATATTCATGTTAACAAGTGTTACATTAACATGAGTTCTCTTGTCTTGTACTTTGTAACAAGTAACATGTTAATACAACACTTGTTACAAAGAACACGACACATGTTAATGTAACACTTGCTACAAAGAACAAGAGAAGTCGTGTTAATAGAGCACTTGTAATAAAGAACAAGACATTCTGTTAATGTAACACTTGTTAAAAACAAAATTCCTGTTAATGTAAAGATACTCGTGTTAATCTAACACTTGTTACAAAGAACAAGAGAAACTCGTGTTATTGTAACACTTGTTAGAAAAAACAAGAAACAATGATGTTAATATAACACTTGTTTCAAAGAATAAGAGAACTCATGCTAATATAAAACTTGTTACAAAAAGAAGAGACAATCATCTTTATATGTTACACTTGTTACAAAGAACAAGAGACTCATGTTAATGTAACACTTGTTACAAAGAACAAGAAACAATCATGTTAATATATCACTTGATACAAAGAACAAGATACAATTATGTTAATGTAACACTTGTTACAAAAAACAAGAAACACTCACGTTATTATAACACTTGTTATAAAGAACAAGAGAACTCGCGTTTATGTAACACTAGTTACAAAAAACAAGAGACACCCATGTTTATGTAACACATGTGACAAAGAACAAGAGACATGTTAATATAACACTTGTTACGAAGAACAAGAGACACTCGTGTTAATGTAACACTCGTTTTACAAAGAACAAGAGAACTCATGTTAATGAAACACTTTTATAAAGAACTATAAAACTCGTGTTAATGAAACACTTGTTAAAAGAACAAGAAACAATCATGTTAATATAACACTTGTTGTATTGACATCAGTGTCTCTTGTTCTTTGAAACATGTGTTAGATTAACATGATTGTTTCTTGTTCTTTGTAACAAGTGTTACATTAACATGAATGTCTCTTGTTCTTTCTAACAAGTGTTATAATAACAAGATTTCTCTTGTTCTTTGAAACAAGTGTTAGATTAATGTCTCTTGACTGTTTTCTCTTGTTCTTTGCAACAAGTGTTACATTAAGATGAATGTCTCTTGTTCTTTGTAACAAGTGTTATATTAAAACGATTTCTCTTGTTCTTTGCAATAAGTATTAACCTAATATTAGTGTCTCTTGTTCTTTGTAACAAGTGTAAAATTATAACGAGTGTGTCTTGTTCTTTGTAACAAGTCACATTAACACGAGTGTCTCCTACTTATTGTTCCAAGTTTTCTATTAATGAGTTTTCTTGTTCTTTATAACAAGTATTACATTAACACAAATGTTATATTAACATGTTCTCTTGTTCTTTGTAACAAATGTTACATTAACATGATGAGTTCTTTGTAACAAGTGTTATATTAACATGATTGTCTTGTTCTTTGTAACAAGTGTTACATTAACATGAGTGTCTCTTGTTCTTTGTAACAAATGTTATTTAACATGATTGTCTCTTGTTTTTTGTAGCAACTGTTATATTAACACGACTTCTTGTTCGTTGTAACAAGTGTTACATTGATATGATTGTTTCTTGTTCTTTGTAACAAGTGTTACATTAACATGAGTGTCTAGTTCTTTGTAACAAGTGTTATATCAATACGAGTTCTCTTGTTCTTTGTAACAAGTGTTACATTAACATGAGAGTCTCTTGTACATTGTAACAAGTGTTACATAAACATGAGTGTCTCTTGTTCTTTGAACTAGTGTTAGATTAATATGATTGTTTCTTGTTCTTTTCTTTTAACAAGTGTTACATTAACATGAGTGTCTCTTGTTCTGTAACAAGTTACATAACATGAGTCTTGTACTTTGTAACAAGTAACATGTTTACAACACTTGTTACAAAGAACACACGACACTCATGTTAATTTAACACTTGTTACAAAGAACAAGAGAAGTCGTGTTAATAGAGCACTTGTAATAAAGAACAAGACATTCCTGTTAATGTAACACTTGTTACAAAAAACAAAGATACTCGTGTTAATCTAACACTTGTTACAAAGAACAAGAGAAACTCGTGTTATTGTAACACTTGTTAGAAAAAACAAGAAACAATGATGTTAATATAACACTTGTTTCAAAGAATAAGAGAACTCATGTTAATATAAAACTTGTTACAAAAGAAGAGACAATCATCTTTATGTTACACTTGTTACAAGAACAAAGACTCATGTTAATGTAACACTTACAAAGACAACAAGAAACGAATCATGTTAATATATCACTTGATTACAAAGAACAAGATACAATTATGTTAATGTAACACTTGTTACAAAACAAGAAAACTCACGTTATTATAACACTTGTTATAAAGAACAAGAGAACTCGCGTTTATGTAACACTAGTTACAAAAACAAAGACACCATGTTTATGTAACACATGTGACAAAGAACAAGAGACATGTTAATATAACACTTGTTACGAAGAACAAGAGACACTCGTGTTAATGTAACACTTTTACAAGAACAAGAGAACTCATGTTAATGAAACACTTTTACAAAGAACTATAAAACTCGTGTTAATGAAACACTTGTTAAAAGAACAAGAAACAATCATGTTAATATAACACTTGTTGTATTGACATCAGTGTCTCTTGTTCTTTGAAACAAGTGTTAGATTAACATGATTGTCTCTTGTTCTTTGTAACAAGTGTTACATTAACATGAATGTCTCTTGTTCTTTCTAACAAGTGTTATATTAACAAGATTTCTCTTGTTCTTTGAAACAAGTGTTAGATTAACATGAATGTTTTTGTTCTTTGTAACAAGTGTTACATTAAGATGAATGTCTCTTGTTCTTTGTAACAAGTGTTAATTAATACGAGTTCTCTTGTTCTTTGTAACAAGTGTAACATTAACATGAGTGTCTCTTGTTCTTGTAACAAGTGTTAAATTATAACTTGTTCTTTTTGAGTGTTTCATGTCTTGTTTTGTAACAAGTGTTCACATTAACACGAGTGTCTCTTGTTATTGTTCAAGTTTGTAACAAGTGTTAACAAACAATTGTACATGAGTTCTCTTGTTCTTTGTAACAAGTGTTACATTAACATGATTGTAGAGCTCTTGTTAAAGAACAAAACATTTTGTAATGTAACATGTTATAAGAACATGAGAAACTCTTGTTCTTTGTAACAATGTGTTACATTAACATGAGTGTCTCTTGTTCTTTGTAACAAGTGTTATATTAACATGATGTCTCTTGTTCTTTGTAACAAGTGTTACATTAACATGAGTGTTCTTGTTCTTTGTAACAAGTGTTACATTAACATGAGTGTCTCTTGTTCTTTGTAACAAGTGTTCCTTGTAACAAGTGTTAACATATGAGTGTCTCTTGTTCTTTGTAACAAGTGTTACATTAACATGAGTGTCTCTTGTTCTTTGTAACAAGTGTTACATTAACATGAGTGTTCTTGTTCTTTGTATGATTGTTTCTTGTTCTTTCCAACAAAGTGTTACATTAACATGAGTGTCTCTAGTTCTTTGTAACAAGTGTTACATTAACATGAGTCTCTTGTACTTTGTAACAAGTAACATGTTAATACAACACTTGTTACAAAGAACACGACACTCATGTTAATGTAACACTTGCTACAAAGAACAAGAGAAGTCGTGTTAATAGAGCACTTGTAATAAAGAACAAGACATTCCTGTTAATGTAACACTTGTTACAAAAAAACAAAGATACTCGTGTTAATCTAACACTTGTTACAAAGAACAAGAGAAACTCGTGTTATTGTAACACTTGTTAGAAAAACAAGAAACAATGATGTTAATATAACACTTGTTTCAAAGAATAAGAGAACTCATGTTAATATAAAACTTGTTACAAAAGAAGAGACAATCATCTTTATGTTACACTTGTTACAAAGAACAAGAGACTCATGTTAATATAACACTTGTTACAAAGAACAAGAAACAATCATGTTAATATATCACTTGATACAAAGAACAAGATACAATTATGTTAATGTAACACTTGTTACAAAAACAAAGAAACACTCACGTTATTATAACACTTGTTATAAAGAACAAGAGAACTCGCGTTTATGTAACACTAGTTACAAAAAACAAGAGACACTCATGTTTATGTAACACATGTGACAAAGAACAAGAGACATGTTAATATAACACTTGTTACGAAGAACAAGAGACACTCGTGTTAATGTAACACTTTTACAAAGAACAAGAGAACTCATGTTAATGAAACACTTTTTAATGAAACACTGTTAATGAAACACTTGTTAAAAGAACAAGAAATCATGTTAATATAACACTTGTTGTATTGAAACACTTGTTAAAAAGAACAAGAAACAATCATGTTAATATAACACTTGTTGTATTGACATCAGTGTCTCTTGTTCTTTGAAACAAGTGTTAGATTAACATGATTGTTTCTTGTTCTTTGTAACAAGTGTTACATTAACATGAATGTCTCTTGTTCTTTCTAACAAGTGTTATATAATAACAAGATTTCTCTTGTTCTTTGAAACAAGTGTTAGATTAACATGACTGTTTTTTGTTCTTTTGCAACAAGTGTTACATTAAGATGAATGTCTCTTGTTCTTTGTAACAAGTGTTATATTAAAACGATTTCTCTTGTAAGTATTAACCTAATATTAGTGTCTCTTGTTCTTTGTAACAAGTGTAACATTAACATGAGTGTCTCTTTCTGTGTAAAAAAGTGTTAAATTATAACGAGTGTGTCTTGTTCTTTGTAACAAGTCACATTAACACGAGTGTCTCCTACTTATTGTTCCAAGTTTTCTATTAATGAGTTTTCTTGTTCTTTATAACAAGTATTACATTAACACGAGTTCTCTTGTTCTTTGTAACAAATGTTATATTAACATGATTGTCTTGTTCTTTGTAACAAGTGTTACATTAACATGAGTGTCTCTAGTTCTTTGTAACAAGTGTTATATCAACATGTCTCTTGTTCTTTGTAACAAGTGTTACATAAACATGAGTGTCTCTTGTTCTTTGTAACAAATGTTATATTAACATGATTGTCTCTTGTTTTTGTAACAAGTGTTATATTAACACGACTTTAATATGAGTGTCTTTGTTCTTTGTAACAAGTGTTTCATTGATATGATTGTTTCTTGTTCTTTGTAACAAGTGTTACATTAACATGAGTGTCTAGTTCTTTGTAACAAGTTTTATATCAACATGAGTTCTCTTGTTCTTTGTAACAAGTGTTACATTAACATGAGTCTCTTGTTCATTGTAACAAGTGTTAGATAAACATGAGTGTCTCTTGTTCTTTTGAACAAGTGTTACATTAATATGATTGTTTCTTGTTCTTTGTAACAAGTGTTACATTAACATGAGTGTCTCTAGATCTTTGTAACAAGTGTTACATTAACATGAGTCTCTTGTACTTTGTAACAAGTAACATGTTAATACAACACTTGTTACAAAGAACTTGTTGAGACACTCATGTTAATGTAACACTTGCTACAAAGAACAAGAGAAGTCATGTTAATAGAACACTTGTACATAAAGAACAAGACACTCTGTTAATGTAACACTCTTACAAAAAAAAGAGAGTCGTTAATATAACACTTGTAATAAAAGAACAAGACATTCCTGTTAATGTAACACTTGTTACAAAAAACAAAGATACTCGTGTTAATCTAACACTTGTTACAAAGAACAAGAGAAACTCGTGTTATTGTAACACTTGTTAGAAAAAAACAAGAAACAATGATGTTAATATAACACTTGTTTCAAAGAATAAGAGAACTCATGCTAATATAAAACTTGTTACAAAAAAAAGAAGAGACAATCATGTTTATGTTACACTTGTTACAAAGAACAAGACTCATGTTAATGTAACACTTGATACAAAAAAGAACAAGATACAATCATGTTAATGTAACACTTGTTACAAAAAACAAGAAACACTCATGTTATTATAACACTTGTTATAAAGAACAAGAGTCACTCACGTTATTATAACACTTGTTACAAAAAAACAAGAGACACCTATGTTTATGTAACACTTGTTACAAAGAACAAGAGACCCATGTTTATGTAACACTTGTTACCAAGAACAAGAGACACTGTGTTAATGTAACACTTTATTACAAAGAACAAGAGACACTCGTGTTAATGTAACACTTTTACAAAGAACAAGAGAACTCATGTTAATGAAACACACTTTTATAAAGAACTATAGAACTCGTAGTTAATGAAACACTTGTTAAAAGAACAAGAAACAATCATGTTAATATAACACTTGTTGTATTGACATCAGTGTCTCTTGTTCTTTGAAACAAGTGTTACATTAACATGAATGTCTTCTTGTTCTTTGTAACAAGTGTTACATTAACATGATGTCTCTTGTTCTTGTAACAAGTGTTATAATAACAAGATTTCTCTTGTTCTTTGAAACAAGTTAGATTAACATGACTGTTTTTTTGTTCTTTTTGCAACAAGTGTTACATTAAGATGAATGTCTCTTGTTCTTTGTAACAAGTGTTATATTAAAACGATTTCTCTTGTTCTTTTGTAATAAGTATTAACCTAATATTAGTGTCTCTTGTTCTTGTAACAAGTGTAACATTAACATGAGTGTCTCTTTTCTGTGTAAAAAAGTGTTAAATTATAACGAGTGTAGTTTTGTTCCTTGTAACAAGTCACATTAATGGCCGAGTGTCTCCTGCTTATTGTTCCAAGTTTTCTATTAATGAGTTTTCTTGTTCTTTTTATAACAAGTGTTACATTAACACGAGTTTCTCTTGTAACAAATGTTATATTAACATGATTGTCTTGTTCTTTGTAACAAGTGTTAGATTGACATGATTGTCTTGTTCTTTGTAACAAGTGTTAGATTAACATGAGTTTTCTTGTTCTTTGTAACAAGTGTTAGATTAACATGAGTGTCTCTTGTTCTTTGTAACAAGTGTTATATTAACATGAGTTCTCTTGTTCTTTGTAACAAGTGTTACATTAACATGAGTTTCTTGTTCTTGTAACAATTGTTACATTAACACAACACTTGTTCAAAAGAACACGACACTCATGTTAATTTAACACTTGCTACAAGAACAAGAGAGTCGTGTTAATAGAGCACTTGTAATAAAGAACAAGACATTCCTGTTAATGTAATACTTGTTACAAAAAAAGAAGATACTCATGTTAATCTAACACTTGTTACAAAGAAACAAGACACTCATGTTAATGTAACACTTGCTTACAAAAACAAGTCGTGTTAATATAGCACTTGTTAATAAAGAACAAGACATTCCTGTTAATGTAACACTTGTTACAAAACAAGTTACATTAATATGAGTATCTCATGTTAATCATGTATGTTACATATAACAAGTTTGTTAACATTAATGTATGATGTCTTCATGTTCTTTGTAACAAGTGTTACATAAACACGAGTGTCTCTTGTGTTCTTTGTAACAATGAGTGTGTCTTGTTCTTTTAACATGAGTGTCTCTTGTTCTTTGTAACAAGTGTTATATTAACAGTGTTACATTGAATATGATTGTTCTCTTGTTCTTTGTAATAAGTGTTACATTAACATGAGTGTCTTGTTCTTTGTAACAAGTGTTATATTAACATGAGTGTCTCTTGTTCTTTGTAACAAGTGTTATATTAACATGAGTGTCTTCTTGTTCTTTGTAACAAGTGTTACATTAACATGATTGTTTCTTGTTCTTTTTGTAACAAGTGTTACATTAACATGAGTGTCTCTAGTTCTTTGTAACAAGTGTTACATTAACATGAGTCTCTTGTACTTTGTAACAAGTAACATGTTAATACAACATGAGTGTTTACTTTGTAACAAAACTCATGTTAATGTAACACTGCTACAAGAACAAGAAAGAAGTCATGTTAATAGAACACTTGTAATAAAGAACAAGACATTCTGTTAATGTAACACTTGTTACAAAACAAAATACTCATGTTAATCTAACACTTGTTACAAAGAACAAGAGAAACTCGTGTTATTGTAACACTTGTTAGAAAAAACAAGAAACAATGATGTTAATATAACACTTGTTTCAAAAGAATAAGAGAACTCATGTTAATATAAAACTTGTTACAAAAAAAGAAGAGACAATCATCTTTATGTTACACTTGTTACAAAGAACAAAGACACTCATGTTAATGTAACACTTGTTACAAAGAACAAGAAACAATCATGTTAATATATCACTTGATACAAAGAACAAGATACAATTATGTTAATGTAACACTTGTTACAAAAAACAAGAAACACTCACGTTATTATAACACTTGTTATAAAGAACAAGAGAACTCGCGTTTATGTAACACTAGTTACAAAAAAACAAGAGACACCCATGTTTATGTAACACATGTGACAAAGAACAAGAGACATGTTAATATAACACTTGTTACGAAGAACAAGAGACACTCGTGTTAATGTAACACTTTTACAAAAGAACAAGAGAACTCATGTTAAATGAAACACTTTTATAAAGAACTATAAAACTCGTGTTAATGAAACACTTGTTAAAAAGAACAAGAAACAATCATGTTAATATAACACTTGTTGTATTGACATCAGTGTCTCTTGTTCTTTGAAACATGTGTTAGATTAACATGATTGTTTCTTGTTCTTTGTAACAAGTGTTACATTATGAATATCTCTTGTTCTTTCTAACAAAGTGTTATAATAACAAGATTTCTCTTGTTCTTTGAAACAAGTGTTAGATTAACATGACTGTTTTTTTGTTCTTTGCAACAAGTGTTACATTAAGATGAATGTCTCTTGTTCTTTGTAACAATGTTATATTAAAACGATTTCTCTTGTTCTTTGCAATAAATATTAACCTAATATTAGTGTCTCTTGTTCTTTGTAAACAAGTTGTAACATAACTGAGTGTCTCTTTCTCTGTGTAAAAAGTGTTAAATTATAACATGGTGTGTCTTGTTCTTTGTAACAAGAATCACATTAACACGAGTGTCTCCTGTATTGTTCCAAGTTTTTATATTAATGAGTTTCTTTGTTCTTTGTAACAAATATTATATTGACGTTTTCTTGTTCTTTGTATAAGAGTATTATATTAACACGAGTTGTCTTGTTCTTTGTAACAAATGTTACATTAACATGATTCTCTAGTTCTTTTTGTAACAAGTGTTATATTACAAGATGTCTCTTGTTCTTTGTAAAAGTGTTACATAAACATGTGTCTCTTGTTCTTTGTAACAAGTGTTTATTTAACATGATTGTCTCTTGTTTTTGTAACAACTGTTACATATTAACACGAATTTCGTGTAACAAGTGTTACATTGATATAGTGTTTCTTGTTCTTTGTAATAAGTGTTACATTAACATGAGTGTCTAGTTCTTTGTAACAAGTGTTATATTAATACAGGTTCTCTGACAACAACAAGTGTTACATTAACATGAGTCTTGTGCTTGTAACAAGTAACATGTTAATACAACACTTGTTACAAGAACACGACACTCATGTTAATGTAACACTTCTAAGAACAAGAGAATCATGTTAATAAAGCACTTGTAATAAAGACAAGACATTCCTGTTAATGTAACACTTGTTACAAAACAAAAGAATCGTGTTAATCTAACACTTGTTACAAAGAACAAGAAACTCGTGTTATTGTAACACTTGTTGAAAACAAAACAATGATGTATAACACTTGTTTCAAAAATAAGAACTCATGCTAATATAAAACGTTACAAAAGAGAGAACAATCATCTTTATGTTAATACGAGTTCTCTTGTTCCTTGTAACAAGTGTTACAATTAAGAACTGAGTCTTGTACTTTGTAACAAGAAACAATCATGTTAAAACAACACTTGATACAAAAAGAACACGATACACTCATGTTAATTTAACACTTGCTACAAGAACAAAGAGACACTCATCGTTATTAATAGAGCACTTGTAATATAAGACAAAGACATTCTTAATGTAACACTTGTTACAAAAAAATACTCATGTTTATGTAACACTAGTTACAAAAAAACAAGAAACACTCATGTTATGTGTAACACTTTTATTTTGACAAAAGAACAAAAACAGTCTTGTTAATCTAATACTTGTTTCGAAGACAAAGAGACACTCGTGTTAATGTAACACTTTTACAAAGAACAAGAGAACTCATGTTAATGAAACACTTTTATAAAGAACTATAAAACTCATGTTAATGAAACACTTGTTAAAGAAGAAACAATCGTTAATATAACACTTGTTGTATTGACATCAGTGTCTCTTGTTCTGAACATGTTAGATTAACATGATTGTTCTTGTTCTTTGTAACAAGTTACATTAACATGAATGAAATGTTCTTAACACAATAAGATGTTATAACAAGATTTCTCTTGTTCTTTGAACAAAGAGTTAGATTTTATGACTGTTGTTCTTATGCAACAAGTGTTACATTAAGATGAGTGTCTCATGTTCTTTGTAACAAGTGTTATATTAAAACTGTTCATCTTGTTCTTTTAACAAGGTATTAACCTAATATTAGTGTCTCTTGTTCTTTGTAACAAAGAATAACATTATTTCTGTGTAAAAGTGAAAATTATAACGAGTGTGTCATGTTCTTTGTAACAAGTCCATTAACACGAGTGTCTCCTACTTGTTGTTCCAAGTTTTCTATTAATGAGTTCTCTTGTTCATTTATAACAAGTATTACATTAACACGAGTGTCTCTTGTTCTTGTGGCAAAACTTATATTAATATGATGTGTCTTGTTCTTTGTAACAAGTGTTACATAAAACATGAGTGTCTTCAAGTTCTTTGTAGCAAGTGTTATTATCAATAACACATGTGACTTGTTCGTTGTAACTCTAGTATTTACATTAGTATGATTGTTTCTTGTTCTTTGTAAACAATTGTTACATTAACATGAGTGTCTAGTTCTTTGTAACAAGTGTTATATTATTAACGAGTTCTCTTGTTCCTTGTAACAAGTGTTACATTAACATGAGTCTTGTAACAAGTTAGATGGTATATTAATACAGTTCTTTGCTGCCTTTGTAACAAGTAACATGTTAAAACAACACTTGTTCAAAGAACACGACACTCATGTTAATTTAACACTTGTTACAAAGAACAAGAGAATCGTGTTAATAGAGCACTTGTAATAAAGAACAAGACATTCCTGTTAATGTAACACTTGTTACAAAAAACAAAAACACTCATGTTAACTGCCATTTTTACAGAAGAATGTCTTAATGTAACATGACTACTTGAAACAAAATGATCATGTTAATCAACACTTGTTTCAAGAACAAGAAAATCTTGTTTAATATAACACTTGTTGCAAAGAACAAAGAGAAACTGATGTCAATATAACAAGTGTTACATTAATATGAGTGTCTCATGTTCTTTTTAACTTGTGGTTACATAAACACAGTTCTCTTGTTCTTTGTAACAAAGTGTAATATAAATACGAGTTCTCGCGTTGTACTGTAACTTAGTTACAGAAGTAACATGAGTGTCTTTGTTCTTTGTAACAAGTGTTATATTAACATGTCTGATGTTCTTTGTATATTAACAACGTCTCGTTTCTTTGTAACAAGTGTTATATTAACATGTCTCATGTTCTTTGTAACAAGGGTTACATAAACACGAGTGTCTCTTGTTCTTTGTAACAAATGTTATTTAACATGATTGTCTCTTGTTTTTGTAACAACTGTTATATTAACACGACTTCTTGTTCTTTGTAACAAGTGTTACAATAACGTGATTGTTTCTTGTTCTTTGCAACAAGTGTTACAAACACGAGGAGTCTCTTGTTCTTTGTAACAAGTATTACACATTAACATGAGTGAGTCTCTTGTTCTTTGTAATAAGTAACATGTTTAAATACAACACTTGTTACAAGTGTTAAAAAAAGATTCTTGTTCTTTGTAACAAGTGTTACATTAATAATCTTGTTCTTTATAACAAGGTTACATAAATGTGAGTGTCTCTTGTTCTTTGTAACAAATGTTACATTAACACGAGTGTCTCTTGTTTTTTGTAACAAGTTGTTATATTAACACGAGTGTCTCTTGTTCTTTGTAACAAGTGTATACATTGATATTGTTTCTTGTTCTTTGTAAAGTATTACAACATGAGTGTCTATAGCTTTGTAACAAGTGTTATTTACTGAGTTTGTATCTGTTTTTTCTGTAACTGTTATATTAACACGACTTCTTGTTCTTTGTAAAAATGTAACATTGAGTTGTTTCTTGTTCTTTGTAACAAGTGTTACATTAACATGATTATTTCTCTAGTTCTTTGTAACAAGTGTTACATTAACATGAGTCTCTTGTACTTTGTAACAAGTAACATGTTAATACAACACTTGTTACAAAAGTTTGACAGAACTCATGTTAATGTCATTACTAAGGAACAAACAAGAGAAATAATTAATAGAGCACTTGTAATAAACAACAACACATTCCTGTTAATGTAACACTTGTTACAAAAGAACAAAGAAACAATCATGTTAATATAACACTTGTTACAAAGAACAAGGATACTCGTGTAACACTTGTTAGAAAACAAGAAACAATGGTAATATAACACTTGTTTCAAAGAATAAGAACTTAATGCTAATATACACTTGTTACAAGAACAAGAGAGACTCATGTTTATGTAACACATGTTACAAAGAACAAAGAGACTCATGTTAATATAACACTTGTTACAAGAAACAAGAGACACTCTTGTTAGTATATCACTTGATACAAAGAACAAGATACAATTATGTTAATGTAACACTTGTTACAAAACAAGAAACACTCACGTTATTATAACACTTGTTATAACTGGAGACTCGTGTTAATGAAACACTTGTTACAAAGACAAGAAACAATGTGTTAATATAACACTTGTTACAAAATTGACATCAGTGTCTCATGTTTCTGTAACATGTGTTATTTATGACAAGAAAAAGACTTGTCTTTATAACACTTGTTACGATTAACATGAATGTCTCTTGTTCTTTCTAACAAGTGTTATAATAACAAGATTTCTCTTGTTCTTTGAAACAAGGTAGATTAACATGACTTGTTTTTGTTCTTTGCAACAAGTGTTACATTAAGATGAGTGTCCTTGTTCTTTGTAACAAGTGTTATATTAAAACGATTTCTCTTGTTCTTTGCAATAAGTATTAACCTAATATTGAATTGTCTCTTGTTCTTTGTAACAAGTGTAACATGCTTTTATGGTGTCTCTTTCTGTGTAAAGTGTTAATTATAACGAGTGTGTCTTGTTCTTTGTAACAAGTCACATTAACACAGTGTCTCCTACTTATTGTTCCAAGTTTTCTATTAATGAGTTTTCTTGTTCTTTCTAACAAGTGTTATATTAACAAGATTTCTCTTGTTCTTTGTAACAAGTGTTAGATTAACAATAGTGTCTCTTGTTCTTTGTAACTCTTGTAGTGTTATATTAAAATGATTGTCTCTTGTTCTTTGCAACAAGTATTAACATTAACATGAGTGTCTCTTGTTCTTTGTAACAAGTGTTAACATTAACATGAGTGTCTTGTGTAAAAGGTGTTGCATTATAACGAAGTATTGTCTTGTTCTTTGCAACAGAGTTTTCTATTAATGAGTGTCTTCTTCTTGTTCTTTGTAACAAGTATTACATTGCTAACAGAGTTCTCTTGTTCTTTGTAACAAATGTTACATGCTGACGTTTCCTGTTCTTTGTAACAAGTGTTACATTAAACATGAGTGTCTCTAGTTCTTTGTAACAAGTGTTATATCAACACTTCTTGTTCTTTGAGTGTACTCTTGTTCTTTGTAACAAGTGTTACATTAACATGATGAGTTCTTTGTCAAGTTTATATCAATACATGTTCTTTGTAACACTTGTTACAAATTAACATGAGTGTCTAGTTCTTTGTAACAAGTGTTATATTAATACGAGTTACATCTTCATGTTCTTTGTAACAAGTAACATGTTAAACAACACTTGTTACAAAGAACAAGAGTACTCATGTTAATGTAACACTTGTTAACAAGAGAAATCATGTTAAAACATCACTTGTTAAAGAACAAAAAGAACACTTGACAAAAAGTAATTAATACTCATGTTAATGTTAACACTTGTTACAAAAAACAAAAGATAATCGTGTTAATAGAACACTTGTATATAAAGAACAAGAGACAATTCAGTTAATGTAACACTTGTTACAATGAACAAACACTCATGTTAATGTTACAAAAAACAAAAAGACAATTATGTTTATGTAACATGTGACAAGAACAAAGAGACATGTTAATATAACACTTGTTACAAGAACAAGAGAACTCGTGTTAATGTAACACTAGTTACAAAGAACAAAGAGACACTCATGTTAATGTAACACTTGTTTACAAAGAACAAGAGAAACATGTTAATGAAACACTTGTTTAAAAGAACTAACACTCGTGTTAATGTAACACTTTTACAAAGAACAAGAGAAACTCATGTTAATGTAACACTTGTTACATTGAACAAAGAGACTCGTGTTAATGAAACACTTGTTAAAAGTGTGTTATCATTAATAATGACTTGTTGTATTCATTTGTTCTTTGTAACAAGTGTTACGATGTATAGATGAATCTCTTGTTCTTTCTAAAGTGTGTTATAATAACAAGATTTCTCTTGTTCTTTGAAACAAGTGTTAGATTAACATGACTGTCTTTGTTCTTTTTAACAAGTGTTAACATTAACATGAATGTCTCTTGTTCTTTGTAACAAGTGTTATATTAAAACTGATTTCTCTTGTTCTTTGCTAAAGCAAATTAACCTAATATTGGTGTCTCTTGTTCTTTGTAACAAAGTGTAAGATAACATGAGTGTCTCTTAATGTAAACGGTGTTAAAATTATAACGAGGTGTGTCTTGTTCTTTGTAACTTAAGTCACATTAACGCGAGAGTGTCTCCTGTTATTGTAACAAGTTTTTCTATTAATGAGTTTTCTTGTTCTTTGTAACAAATGTTACATTAACACGAGTTGTCTTGTTCTTTGTAACAAGTGTTATATTAACATGATTGTCTTGTTCTTTGTAAACAAGTGTTACATTAACATGAGTCTCTTGTTCTTTTGTAACAAGTGTTATATTAACATGTCTCTTGTTTCTTTGTAAAAGTGTTACATAAACATGAGTGTCTCTTGTTCTTTGTAACAAATGTTATTTAACATGATTGTCTCTTGTTTTTGTAGCAACTGTTATATTAACACGACTTCTTGTTCGTTGTAACAAGTGTTACATTGATATGATTGTTTCTTGTTCTTTGTAACAAGTGTTACATTAACATGAGTGTCTAGTTCTTTGTAACAAGTTTTATATCAATACGAGTTCTCTTGTTGCTGTAACAAGTGTTACATTATGAGAGTCTCTTGTACATTTGTAGTGTTAGATAAACATGAGTGTCTCTTGTTCTTTGTAACAAGTGTTACATTAACATGATTGTGTCTTGTTCTTTTTTGTCAACAAGTGTTATATTAATATGAGTGTCTCTTGTTCTTTGTAACAAGTGTTACATTAACATGAGTCTCTTGTACTTTGTAACAAGTAACATGTTAATACAACACTTGTTACAAAAGTTAAATACTCATGTTAATGTAACTTGCTACAAAGAACAAGAGAAGTCGTGTTAATAGAGCACTTGTAATAAAGAACAAGACATTCCTGTTAATGTAACACTTGTTACAAACTAAAAAAGACTACTCGTGTTAATCTAACACTTGTTACAAGAACAAGAGAAACTCATCTGTTATTGTAACACTTGTTAGAAAAAACAAAAACAATGATGTTAATATAACACTTGTTTCAAAAGAAAAATAAGAAGAACTCATGCTTTAATATAAAACTTTTTATTACAAAAGAAGAAGACAATCATCTTTATGTTACACTTGTTACAAAAGAACAAGAGAGACTCATGTTAATGTAACACTTGTTACAGAAGAACAGAAAACAATCATGTTAATATATCACTTGATACAAAAACAAGATACAATTATGTTAATGTAACACTTGTTACAAAAAACAAGAAACACTCACGTTATTATAACACGTTATAAAGAACAAGAGAGAACTCGCGTTTATGTAACACTAGTTACAAAAAAAACCTGAAGACACCCCTGTTTATGTAACACATGTGACAAGAACAAGAACATGTTAATATAACACTTGTTACGAAGACAAGAGACACTCGTGTTAATGTAACGCTTTACGAAACAAGAGACACTCGTGTTAATTAAACACTTTTATAAAGAACGATAAAACTCGTGTTAATGAAACACTTGTTAAAAAAGAACAAAATCATGTTAATATAACACTTGTTGTATTGACATCAGTGTCTCTTGTTCTTTGATACATATGTTAGATTAACTTTATGATTGTTTCTCTTGTTCTTTGTCACAAGTGTTTCATTAACATGAATAATGTCTTGTTCTTT
>NW_027467782.1:36293697-36323378 GCF_004210375.1 Tachypleus tridentatus
ATTTTTGCTTCACAAAGTCGTTCCGTAGAACCATGTTTTGTAGTTATTGTTTCCAAAAGAGTGGAAATATACTAGGTATAAATTGAAAGTCAAGGTAAATACCAAATAAACTTGTAAAGCTTTGCTTCACTTTGCTTTCCACTTAAATGTAGTTCAAAATACGGGTTTGATGCCGCAAAACTGCTGCACAGCAGTCTATATGGGGAAAATAAGTACTTTGTTAGACTTACGGATATTAATCTGTCCAGGCAAGGTTTAGCATGGAAATCTGATAGAGCATGAGGCAAATGATTCTTTAAATAAATGCAGTGGTATTGAACTTAAATGAGAATAGGATTTAGTTAACTTCAAAAGCATCAAACGGAAAATGCAAAATATAGAAGCAAAGAAATACACAATTTTACTAAAGCTACTGAAACTCATTTACAGTTACACATTTATTATAGTGCTTGCATACGTTTCCGTTTGATACGTGTGACGTATATTGCTGGACGCGTATCGAAATTTTGCCCGTTCTCCAAGTTTGTAGAAGAGTCAGGAATAAAAATCAAGAATCTCACCTAAAAGTATATTAACCGACGCGCAGAGAGAGAAAGAGAGTGAGAATGGATTAGTGGTCAGGTACAGGTCACTAAACTATGTCTTGTAAGCTATAGTTGTGATAAACGCTTATTATTAGGAAAACAGACGTTCCACTTGGAACGTTTATAGATTAACTCTACGATCCGTTCAACTTGGGAGTTAACTTCGGACGTTAGTATTTCTTTCTACAATATTTCTAGATATTTTTCTCTGGGAAATAAACTTGTAAACCGCGATGGGCCACAAAGTATAGCTAGTATTCCCGTCAAGTGAAGTAAGGGTATGTTTACGAACATGAATGGTTTGTGCTTTGTGGACCTGTCGTAGATAAAACAGTTATAGACCAGGTAGAAGACTATGGTGTTTGCGAGATTGTAAAATTCTGTATATAATCGTGTATTAACTATCTGCAACAAGGTAATAAATTGTACTTTGTATATTGAAATGTGTTAAAAAAAAAAAAAATGTATGCATGGATCTTGTTGGCGAATACAAATTTGCTACATTATGAAATTCAATTAACTTCTAATTTAAAATTCCCAGCTATTTGAAATCATAATTCCAAACATACGTGGTGTAATAAATCTGATACAAGTCCGAAATAAATACGTAACACTACGGTATGTGTAACAACTGAGCCCGGCATGGCCAGGTGGTTAGGGTAATTGACTCGTAATCCGAGGGTCGTGGATTCGAATCCCGCGACAAACATGCTCGTCTTTTCAGCCGTGGGGGATTTATGTGATAGTCAATCCCACTTGGTAAAAGAGTATCCCAAGAGTTGGCGATGATCACTAGTTGCCTTCCCTCGAGTCTTACACTGCAAAATTAGGAACGGCTAGCGCAGATAGCCCTCGTGTAGCTTTGTGCGAAATTTAAAAAAACAATCGACTGAAGAAGTTGCCAATAATGTAAGTAAGGCAAAGTTCAAGGTATTAATATACTACTCGGCGATTTATTGTAAAATCTCCAAACTGGATCTTGCTAATGCCATAGTAAACTACGTGAAGCAAGCATTTCGTTAGAAAAATCAAAAATTGAGATGAAATTGTCACAAATTAGATTTGTGTAATTTTGAAATTTTCTCAACAGAAAATTTAAATAAATAAATAAAAGAAGAAAGAAAGAAAGTCCCAGAGCAACAGAATGAACCAAGCAGAGAACGAAAGTTAATGACTGAGAAAGCTCCTCTTTTGAAGCAGAAGAACAAAAGATTCTATTTAATGATAGTCTTTTGTTGCAACATTATAGTCGAGTCTTAATTTGACTTGTATATTAAAACAACAGGTCAATGATAAACAAAATCTTATTTTGTAAATTTTTTTAGTTTTAAGGGGACAAACCAAGCTGGCTAAGTATTTAAACATTAGCCTTGTACAGTACTGTATATTAGGTGCAAGTTACAAAATGTTTTGGAAAAAAAAAACACTATTGGAATGACAAACAATAAATTTTATGAAGTACAAAGTCTTAAATTTTAAGACCAAGAAGTCTGTTAAGTGGTTCGTTTAAATGTTGGTTTAGTAATATAGTAAATCGTTTGTCTGTATTAAGTTCTCACCAGTACAATACACAGAATCAGATACAGTAGTTATGCGGCTAACTCTAACTCAATCACTATAGTGATTTGAGAAACTGCTACAAAAACAAACCCAAAATCTTTAACTTAGTTCCACACTTTACTTGATAAGCCCCCCCCCTTCTAACAAGTTACGTCTTTAATTTCGTTCCGCTCTGCGATTTTACGAAACCTACATGATCATTTAAGGAAAATCTTTGCAGATGAGAAAACATCTTAAAATCAATACGAATATTCCTAATGTTTACAGTATACAGTGTCAAACATGACCAATCAGATATTAGTAATAGGGTTTTAAAACTACTGATGCATGAAACTGAAAATTTCTATAAAGCGAAGTTCAATTCGATCACATAGTTTGATCAGACACTCATTCCATCAATTTGATCACATAGTTTGATCAGACACTCATTCCATCAATTTGATCACATAGTTTGATCAGACACTCATTCCATCAATTTGATCACATAGTTTGATCAGACACTCATTCCATCAATTTGATCACATAGTTTGATCAGACACTCATTCCATCAATTTGATCACATAGTTTGATCAGACACTCATTCCATCAATTTCGATCACATAGTTTGATCAGACACTCATTCCATCAATTTGATCACATAGTTTGATCAGACACTCATTCCATCAATTTGATCACATAGTTTGATCAGACACACATTCCATCAATTTGATCACATAGTTTGATCAGACACTCATTCCATCAATTTGATCACATAGTTTGATCAGACACTCATTCCATCAATTTGATCACATAGTTTGATCAGACACTCATTCCATCAATTTGATCACATAGTTTGATCAGACACACATTCCATCAATTTGATCACATAGTTTGATCAGACACTCATTCCATCAATTTGATCACATAGTTTGATCAGACACTCATTCCATCAATTTGATCACATAGTTTGATCAGACACTCATTCCATCAATTTGATCACATAGTTTGATCAGACACTCATTCCATC
This sequence comes from Tachypleus tridentatus, assembly GCF_004210375.1. Taxonomy (NCBI): domain Eukaryota; kingdom Metazoa; phylum Arthropoda; class Merostomata; order Xiphosura; family Limulidae; genus Tachypleus; species Tachypleus tridentatus. Next base: position 36,296,848 of record NW_027467782.1, read on the forward strand.
AATTTGATCACATAGTTTGATCAGACACTCATTCCATCAATTTGATCACATAGTTTGATCAGACACTCATTCCATCAATTTGATCACATAGTTTGATCAGACACTCATTCCATCAATTTGATCACATAGTTTGATCAGACACTCATTCCATCAATTTGATCACATAGTTTGATCAGACACTCATTCCATCAATTTGATCACATAGTTTGATCAGACACTCATTCCATCAATTCGATCACATAGTTTGATCAGACACTCATTCCATCAATTTGATCACATAGTTTGATCAGACACTCATTCCATCAATTTGATCACATAGTTTGATCAGACACTCATTCCATCAATTTGATCACATAGTTTGATCAGACACTCATTCCATCAATTTGATCACATAGTTTGATCAGACACTCATTCCATCAATTTGATCACATAGTTTGATCAGACACTCATTCCATCAATTTGATCACATAGTTTGATCAGACACTCATTCCATCAATTTGATCACATAGTTTGATCAGACACTCATTCCATCAATTTGATCACATAGTTTGATCAGACACTCATTCCATCAATTTGATCACATAGTTTGATCAGACACTCATTCCATCAATTTGATCACATAGTTTGATCAGACACTCATTCCATCAATTTGATCACATAGTTTGATCAGACACTCATTCCATCAATTTGATCACATAGTTTGATCAGACACACACTCCATCAATTCGATCACATAGTTTGATCAGACATTCATTCCATCATTTCGATCACATAGTTTGATCAGACACTCATTCCATCAATTCGATCACATAGTTTGATCAGACACTCATTCCATCAATTTGATCACATAGTTTGATCAGACACTCATTCCATCAATTTGATCACATAGTTTGATCAGACACACATTCCATCAATTTGATCACATAGTTTGATCAGACACTCATTCCATCAATTTGATCACATAGTTTGATCAGACACACATTCCATCAATTTGATCACATAGTTTGATCAGACACTCATTCCATCAATTTGATCACATAGTTTGATCAGACACTCATTCCATCAATTTGATCACATAGTTTGATCAGACACTCATTCCATCAATTTGATCACATAGTTTGATCAGACACTCATTCCATCAATTTGATCACATAGTTTGATCAGACACTCATTCCATCAATTTGATCACATAGTTTGATCAGACACTCATTCCATCAATTTGATCACATAGTTTGATCAGACACATTCCATTCCATCAATTTGATCACATAGTTTGATCAGACACTCATTCCATCAATTTGATCACATAGTTTGATCAGACACTCATTCCATCAATTTGATCACATAGTTTGATCAGACACTCATTCCATCAATTTGATCACATAGTTTGATCAGACACTCATTCCATCAATTTGATCACATAGTTTGATCAGACACTCATTCCATCAATTTGATCACATAGTTTGATCAGACACCATCATTCCATCAATTTGATCACATAGTTTGATCAGACACTCATTCCATCAATTTGATCACATAGTTTGATCAGACACTCATTCCATCAATTTGATCACATAGTTTGATCAGACACTCATTCCATCAATTTGATCACATAGTTTGATCAGACACTCATTCCATCAATTTGATCACATAGTTTGATCAGACACTCATTCCATCAATTTGATCACATAGTTTGATCAGACACTCATTCCATCAATTTGATCACATAGTTTGATCAGACACTCATTCCATCAATTTGATCACATAGTTTGATCAGACACTCATTCCATCAATTTGATCACATAGTTTGATCAGACACTCATTCCATCAATTTGATCACATAGTTTGATCAGACACTCATTCCATCAATTTGATCACATAGTTTGATCAGACACTCATTCCATCAATTTGATCACATAGTTTGATCAGACACACATTCCATCAATTTGATCACATAGTTTGATCAGACACTCATTCCATCAATTTGATCACATAGTTTGATCAGACACTCATTCCATCAATTTGATCACATAGTTTGATCAGACACTCATTCCATCAATTTGATCACATAGTTTGATCAGACACTCATTCCATCAATTTGATCACATAGTTTGATCAGACACTCATTCCATCAATTTGATCACATAGTTTGATCAGACACTCATTCCATCAATTTGATCACATAGTTTGATCAGACACACATTCCATCAATTTGATCACATAGTTTGATCAGACACTCATTCCATCAATTTGATCACATAGTTTGATCAGACACTCATTCCATCAATTTGATCACATAGTTTGATCAGACACTCATTCCATCAATTTGATCACATAGTTTGATCAGACACTCATTCCATCAATTTGATCACATAGTTTGATCAGACATTTGATCACATTCCATCAATTTGATCACATAGTTTGATCAGACACTCATTCCATCAATTTGATCACATAGTTTGATCAGACACTCATTCCATCAATTTGATCACATAGTTTGATCAGACACTCATTCCATCAATTTGATCACATAGTTTGATCAGACACACATTCCATCAATTTGATCACATAGTTTGATCAGACACTCATTCCATCAATTTGATCACATAGTTTGATCAGACACTCATTCCATCAATTTGATCACATAGTTTGATCAGACACTCATTCCATCAATTTGATCACATAGTTTGATCAGACACTCATTCCATCAATTTGATCACATAGTTTGATCAGACACTCATTCCATCAATTTCGATCACATAGTTTGATCAGACATTCATTCCATCAATTTGATCACATAGTTTGATCAGACACTCATTCCATCAATTTGATCACATAGTTTGATCAGACACTCATTCCATCAATTTGATCACATAGTTTGATCAGACACACATTCCATCAATTTGATCACATAGTTTGATCACATCCATCAGTTTGATCAGTTTGACAGACACTCATTCCATCAATTCGATCACATAGTTTGATCAGACATTCATTCCATCATTTCGATCACATAGTTTGATCAGACACTCATTCCATCAATTTGATCACATAGTTTGATCAGACACTCATTCCATCAATTTGATCACATAGTTTGATCAGACACTCATTCCATCAATTTGATCACATAGTTTGATCAGACACATTCCATCATTTGATCACCATCAATTTGATCACATAGTTTGATCAGACACATCATTCCATCAATTTGATCACATAGTTTGATCACAGACACTCATTCCATCAATTTGATCACATAGTTTGATCAGACACTCATTCCATCAATTTGATCACATAGTTTGATCAGACACTCATTCCATCAATTTGATCACATAGTTTGATCAGACACTCATTCCATCAATTTGATCACATAGTTTGATCAGACACTCATTCCATCAATTTGATCACATAGTTTGATCAGACACTCATTCCATCAATTTGATCACATAGTTTGATCAGACACTCATTCCATCAATTTGATCACATAGTTTGATCAGACACTCATTCCATCAATTTGATCACATAGTTTGATCAGACACACATTCCATCAATTTGATCACATAGTTTGATCAGACACTCATTCCATCAATTTGATCACATAGTTTGATCAGACACTCATTCCATCAATTTGATCACATAGTTTGATCAGACACTCATTCCATCAATTTGATCACATAGTTTGATCAGACACTCATTCCATCAATTTGATCACATAGTTTGATCAGACACTCATTCCATCAATTTGATCACATAGTTTGATCAGACACTCATTCCATCAATTTGATCACATAGTTTGATCAGACACTCATTCCATCAATTTGATCACATAGTTTGATCAGACACTCATTCCATCAATTTGATCACATAGTTTGATCAGACACTCATTCCATCAATTTGATCACATAGTTTGATCAGACACTCATTCCATCAATTTGATCACATAGTTTTCAGACACTCATTCCATCAAGATCACATAGTTTGATCAGACACTCATTCCATCAATTTGATCACATAGTTTGATCAGACACTCATTCCATCAATTTGATCACATAGTTTGATCAGACACACACTCCATCAATTTGATCACACAGTTTTATCAGACACTCATTCCATCAATTTGATCACATAGTTTGATCAGACACTCATTCCATCAATTTCGATCACATAGTTTGATCAGACACTCATTCCATCAATTTCGATCACATAGTTTGATCAGACACTCATTTCCATTAATTTGATCACAGTTTGATCAGACACTCATTCCATCAATTCGATCACATAGTTTGATCAGACACACATTCCATCAATTCGATCACATAGTTTGATCAGACATTCATTCCATCAATTTCGATCACATAGTTTGATCAGACAGGTATTCCATCAATTCGATCACATAGTTTGATCAGACATTCATTCCATTAATTTGATCACATAGTTTGATCAGACACATCAATTCCATCAATTTTGATCACATAGTTTGATCAGACACATTTGACATAGTTTGATCACACATTCCATCAATTCCATCACATATTTGATCACATAGTTTGATCAGACACTCATTCCATCAATTTGATCACATAGTTTGATCAGACATTCATTCCATCAATTTGATCACATAGTTTGATCAGACACTCATTCCATCAATTTGATCACATAGTTTGATCAGACATTCATTCCATCAATTTGATCACATAGTTTGATCAGACACACATTCCATCAATTTGATCACATAGTTTGATCAGACACTCATTCCATCAATTTGATCACATAGTTTGATCAGACATTCATTCCATCAATTTGATCACATAGTTTGATCAGACACTCATTCCATCAATTTCATCACATAGTTTGATCAGACATTCATTCCATCAATTTGATCACATAGTTTGATCAGACACACATTCCATCAATTTGATCACATAGTTTGATCAGACACTCATTCCATCAATTCGATCACATAGTTTGATCAGACATTCATTCCATCAATTCGATCACATAGTTTGATCAGACACTCATTCCATCAATTTGATCACATAGTTTGATCAGACACTCATTCCATCAATTTGATCACATAGTTTGATCAGATCATTCCATCAATTTGATCACATAGTTTGATCAGACACATATTCCATCAATTTGATCACATAGTTTGATCAGACACTCATTCCATCAATTTGATCACATAGTTTGATCAGACACTCATTCCATCAATTTGATCACATAGTTTGATCAGACACTCATTCCATCAATTTGATCACATAGTTTGATCAGACACATCATTCCATCAATTTGATCACATAGTTTGATCAGACACACATTCCATCAATTTGATCACATAGTTTGATCAGACACTCATTCCATCAATTTGATCACATAGTTTGATCAGACACTCATTCCATCAATTTGATCACATAGTTTGATCAGACACTCATTCCATCAATTTGATCACATAGTTTGATCAGACACTCATTCCATCAATTTGATCACATAGTTTGATCAGACACTCATTCCATCAATTTGATCACATAGTTTGATCAGACACACACATCATGATCACATAGTTTGATCACACATCATTCCATTTCGATCACATAGTTTGATCAGACACTCATTCCATCAATTTGATCACATAGTTTGATCAGACACTCATTCCATCAATTCGATCACATAGTTTGATCAGACACTCATTCCATCAATTTGATCACATAGTTTGATCAGACACTCATTCCATCAATTCGATCACATAGTTTGATCAGACACTCATTCCATCAATTTGATCACATAGTTTGATCAGACACTCATTCCACCAATTTGATCACATAGTTTGATCAGACACTTCTTCAACCAATTTGATCACATAGTTTGATCAGACACTCATTTCATCAATTCGATCACATAGTTTGATCAGACACACATTCCATCAATTTGATCACATAGTTTGATCAGACACACATTCCATCAATTTGATCACATAGTTTGATCAGACACACATTCCATCAATTTGATCACATAGTTTGATCACACACACATTTCATCAATTTGATCACATACTTTGATCAGACACTCTTTTATCAATTTGATCACATTGTTTGATCAGGCACACGTTCCATCAATTTGATAACATAGTTTGATCAGACACTTATTTTTCATTTTGATCACATTGTTGGAACAGATACTGATTCCATAAATTTTATCACATGGTTTGATCAGACACACACTCCATCAACTCGATCACATTGTTTAATCAGACACTCATTTCATCAAATCGATCACATAGTTTGATCAGACACGTATTCTATCAACTCGATCACAAAGTTTGATCAGACATTCATTCCTTCAATTTGATCACATAGTTTGATCACACACACATTTTATGAACTTTATCACATAGTTTGATATGACACACACACCATCAATTTAATCACATACTTTGATCAGACACTCATTCCATCAATTTGATCACATAGTTTGATCAAACACACATTCCATCAACTCGATCACATAGTTTGATCAGACACTCATTCCATCAATTCGATCACATAGTTTGATCAGACACTCATTCCATCAATTCGATCACATAGTTTGATCAGACACTCATTCCATCAATTTGATCACATAGTTTGATCACACACATATTTTATGAATTTGATCACATAGTTTGATCAGACACTCATTCCATCAACTCGATCACATTGTTTCATCAGACACTCCTTTCATCAAATCAATCACATAGTTTGATCAGACATTCATTCCATCATTTCGATCACATAGTTTGATCAGACACGTATTCCATCAATTCGATTACATCGTTTGATCAGACACTCATTCCATTAATTTGATCACATAGTTATCAGACACTCATTACGTCAATTTGATCATATAGTTTCATGAGACACATATTCCATCAACTCGATCACATAGTTTGATCAGACATTTATTCTATCAATTTAATCACATAGTTTTACAGACACACATTTTATCAATTTGATCACATAGTTTGATTAGACACTCATTCCATCAATGTCATCACATAGTGTGAGCAGACACACATTCCATCAGTTTGATCACATAGTTTTCTCAGACATTCATTCCATCATTTCGATCACATAATTTGATCAGATACGTATTTCATCTATTCGATTACATCGTTTGATCAGACACTCATACCATTAATCTGATCACATAGATTGTTCAGACACTCATTCCATCAATTTGATCACAAGATTTGATTACACACTCATTCCATTAATTTCATTAGATTGTTTGTTCACACACATATTCCATCAATTTGATCAAATAGTTTGATCAGACACTTATTTTATCAATTTGATCACATTGTTTGATCACACACATTCCATCAATTTGATCACATAATATGATTAGACACACATTCCATCAACTCAAATACATAGTTTTAAAAGACTCTCATTCCATCAATTTGATCACCTAGTTTGATCAGACACGCAGTCCATCAATTCGATCACATAGTTTGATCAATCATTTATTCCATCATTTCGATCACATTGTTTGATCAGACACTGATTCCATAAATTCCATTACATAGTTTGATCAGACACTCATACCATTAATTTGATCACATAGTTTGATCAGAAACTCATTCCATTAATTTGATCACATAGTTTGATCACACACATATTTTATGAATTCGATCATATAGTTTGATAAGACACACACACCATCAATTTGATCACATACTTTGATCAGACACTCATTCCATCAATTCGATCACATAGTTTGATCAGACACTCATTCCATTAATTTGATCACATAGTTTGATCAGACAATCATTCCATCAATTTGATCACATGGTTTGATCACACAAACATTCCATCAATTTTATCAGATAGTTTGTTCACCAACACATTACATAAATTTGATCACATAGTTTGATCAGACACGCACACCATCAATTTGATCACATACTTTGAACAGACACTTATTTTATCAATTTCATCACATTATTTGACCAGACACTCATACCATTAATTTGATCACATAGTTTGATCAGACACTCATTCCATTAATTTGATCACATAGTTTAATCACACACATATTTTATGAATTTGATCACATAGTTTGATAAGACACACACACCATCAATTTGATCACATACTTTGATCATACACTCATTCCATCAACTTCAACACACAGTTTGATCAGACACTCATTCCATCAATTCGATCACATAGTTTGAACAGAAACTCATTCCATCAATTAGATCACATAGTTTGACACACACACACATTCCATCAATTTAATCACATAGTTTGATCACACACGCGCTCCATCAATTTAATCACATAGTTTTATCAGACACACACACCATTAATTTCGTCACATTGTTTGATCACACACACATTCCATCAATTTGATAACATAATTTGATCAGACACACACTCCATCAATTCGATCACATAGTTTCATCAGACATTCATTCCATCATTTCGATCACATAGTTTGATCAGACACGTATACCATCAATTCGATCACATACTTTGATCATACACTCATTTTATTAATTTTATCACATAGTTTCATCAGACACTCATTCCATCAATTTGATCACATGGTTTGATCACACACACATTCCATCAATTTGATCACATAGTTTGATCAGACACAGACACCATCAATTTGATCACATAGTTTGATCAGACACAGACACCATCAATTTGATCACATACTTTGATCAGACACTCATTTTATCAATTCGATGACATAGTTATTAATCATTCATTCCATTATTTCGATCACATCGTTTGATCAGACACGTATTTTATCAATTTGATCACATTGTTTAACTAGACACACATTCCATCAACTCGATCACAGAGTTTGATCAGACACTCCTTCCATCAAATCGATCACACAGTTTGATCTGACACTCATTCCATTAATTCGATCACATAGTTTGTTCAGACACTCATTTCATTAATTTGATCATAAAATTTGAATCAGAAACTCATTCCATCAATTCGATCCCAAAGTTTCATCAGACACACACTCCATCAATTCGATCACATAGTTTGATCAGACATTCATTCCATAATTTCGATCACATAGTTTGATCAGACAGGTATTCCATCAACTCGATCACAAAGTTTGATCAGACATTTATTCCTTTAATTTGATCACATAGTTTGATCAGACACACACTCCATCAATTCGATCACATAGTTATCAATCATTACTTCGATCACATCGTTTGATCAGACACTCATTTTATCAATTTGATAACATTGTTTGAAATTCATTCCATAATTTCGATCACATAGTTTGATCAGACACGTATTCCATCAACTCGATCAAAGTTTGATCAGACATTCATTCCTTTAATTTGATCACATAGTTTGATCAGACACACACACCATCAATTTGATCACATAGTTTGATCAGACACACATTCCATTTCGATCACATAGTTTGATCAATCATTCATTCCATCATTTCGATCACATAGTTTGATCAGACACTCATTCCATCAATTCGATCACATAGTTTGATCAGACACTCATACCATTAATTTGATCACATAGTTTGATCAGACACTCATTCCATGAATTTGATCACATAGTGTGATCACACACATATTTTATTAATTTGATCACATAGTTTGATTCAGACATATACACCATCAATTCGATCAGTTAGTTTGTTCAGACACTCATTCCATTAATTTGATCTCATAATTTGATCAGACACTCATTCCATCAATTTGATCACATTGTTTGATCACACACACATACCATCAATTTGGTCAGGTAGTTTGATCAGACACTTATTTTATCAATTTGATCACATTGTTTGACCAGACACTCATTCCATCAATTTGATCACATAGTTTGATTAGACACACATTCCATCAATTAGATCACATAGTTTGATCACACACTCATTCAATCAATTTGATGACATAGTTTGATCACACACTCATTCCATCAATTTGATCACATAGTTTGACTAGACACACATTCCATCAACTCGATCACACAGTTTGATCAGACACTCCTTCCATCAAATCAATCACACAGTTTGATCTGACACTCATTCCATTAATTCGATCACATAGTTTGATCAGACACTCATTTCATTAATTTGATCATAAAATTTGAATCAGAAACTCATTCCATGAATTTGATCACCTAATTTCATCAGACACGCACTCCATCAATTTGATCACATAGTTTTATCAGACACTCATTCCATCAATTTGATCACATAGTTTGATCATACATTCATTCCATCATTTCGATCACATAGTTTGATCAGACACGTATTCCATCAATTCGATCACATAGTTTGATCAGACATTCATTCCATAATTTGATCACATAGTTTGATCAGACATTCATTCCTTTAATTTGATCACATAGTTTGATCAGACACACATTCCATCAATTTGATCACATAATTTGATCAGACACACACACCATCAATGTGATCACCTAGTTTGATCAGACACGTACCTCATCACTTCGATCACATAGTTTGATCAATCATTCATTCCATCATTTCGATCACATAGTTTGATCAGACACTGATACCATTAATTTGATCACATAGTTTGATCAGACACTCATTCCATTAATTTGATCACATAGTTTGATCACACACATATTTTATGAATTTGATCACATAGTTTGATCAGACACACACACCATCAATTTGATCACATAGTTTGATCAGACACTCATTCCATCAACTTGATCACATAGTTTGATCAGACACTCATTCCATCAATTCGATCACATAGTTTGAACAGAAACTCATTCCATCAATTAGATCACATAGTTTGATCAGACACACATTCCATCAATTTGATCACATAGTTTGATCAGACACTCATTCCATCAATTTGATCACATAGTTTGATCAGACACACATTCCATCAATTTGATCACATAGTTTGATCAGACACTCATTTTATCAATTTGATCACATTGTTTGATCAGACACTCATTCCATCAATTTGATCACATAGTTTGATCAGACACACATTCCATCAATGTGATCACCTTGTTTAATCAGACACGTACTCCATCACTTCGATCACATAGTTTGATCCATCATTCATCATTTTTCGATCACATTGTTTGATCAGACACTCATTCCATCAATTCGATCACATAGTTTGATCAGACACTCATTCCATCAATTTGATCACATAGTTTGATCAGACACTCATTCCATCAATTTGATCACATAGTTTGATCATAGTTTGACACATCCATCATTCCATCAATTTGATCACATAGTTTGATCAGACAGACATTCCATCAATTTGATTTGATCATTCCATAGTTTGATCAGACACTCATTCCATCAATTTGATCACATAGTTTGATCAGACACTCATTCCATCAATTTGATCACATAGTTTGATCAGACACACATTCCATCAATTTGATCACATAGTTTGATCAGACACACATTCCATCAATTTGATCACATAGTTTGATCAGACATCATCAATTTGATCACATAGTTTGATCAGACACACATTCCATCAATTTGATCACATAGTTTGATCAGACACTCATTCCATCAATTTGATCACATAGTTTGATCAGACACTCATTCCATCAATTTGATCACATAGTTTGATCAGACACTCATTCCATCAATTTGATCACATAGTTTGATCAGACACTCATTCCATCAATTTGATCACATAGTTTGATCAGACACTCATTCCATCAATTTGATCACATAGTTTGATCAGACACTCATTCCATCAATTTGATCACATAGTTTGATCAGACACTCATTCCATCAATTTGATCACATAGTTTGATCAGACACTCATTCCATCAATTCGATCACATAGTTTGATCAGACACTCATTCCATCAATTTGATCACATAGTTTGATCAGACACACATTCCATCAATTCGATCACATAGTTTGATCAGACACTCATTCCATCAATTTGATCACATAGTTTGATCAGACACACATTCCATCAATTTGATCACATAGTTTGATCAGACATTCATTCCATCAATTTGATCACATAGTTTGATCAGACACTCATTCCATCAATTCGATCACATAGTTTGATCAGACACTCATTCCATCAATTTGATCACATAGTTTGATCAGACACTCATTCCATCAATTTGATCACATAGTTTGATCAGACACTCATTCCATCAATTTGATCACATAGTTTGATCAGACACTCATTCCATCAATTTGATCACATAGTTTGATCAGACACTCATTCCATCAATTTGATCACATAGTTTGATCAGACACTCATTCCATCAATTTGATCACATAGTTTGATCAGACATTCATTCCATCAATTTGATCACATAGTTTGATCAGACACTCATTCCATCAATTTGATCACATAGTTTGATCAGACACACATTTCATTCCATCAATTTGATCACATAGTTTGATCAGACAGTTTGATCAGACATCATTCCATCAATTTGATCACATAGTTTGATCAGACATTCATTCCATCAATTTCGATCACATAGTTTGATCAGACACTCATTCCATCAATTTCACGATCACATAGTTTGATCAGACACTCATTCCATCAATTTGATCACATAGTTTGATCAGACACTCATTCCATCAATTTGATCACATAGTTTGATCAGACACTCATTCCATCAATTTGATCAATTTGATCACATAGTTTGATCAGACACTCATTCCATCAATTTGATCACATAGTTTGATCAGACACTCATTCCATCAATTTGATCACATAGTTTGATCAGACACATTCCATCAATTCGATCACATAGTTTGATCAGACATTCATTCCATCATTAGATCACATAGTTTGATCAGACACTCATTCCATCAATTTGATCACATAGTTTGATCAGACACTCATTCCATCAATTTGATCACATAGTTTGATCAGACACTCATTTTCACATAGTTTGATCAGACATCAATTTGATCACATAGTTTGATCAGACACTCATTCCATCAATTTGATCACATAGTTTGATCAGACACTCATTCCATCAATTTGATCACATAGTTTGATCAGACACTCATTCCATCAATTTGATCACATAGTTTGATCAGACACTCATTCCATCAATTTGATCACATAGTTTGATCAGACACTCATTCCATCAATTTGATCACATAGTTTGATCAGACACTCATTCCATCAATTTGATCACATAGTTTGATCAGACACTCATTCCATCAATTTGATCACATAGTTTGATCAGACACTCATTCCATCAATTTGATCACATAGTTTGATCAGACACTCATTCCATCAATTTGATCACATAGTTTGATCAGACACTCATTCCATCAATTTGATCACATAGTTTGATCAGACACTCATTCCATCAATTTGATCACATAGTTTGATCAGACACTCATTCCATCAATTTGATCACATAGTTTGATCAGACACTCATTCCATCAATTTGATCACATAGTTTGATCAGACACTCATTCCATCAATTTGATCACATAGTTTGATCAGACACTCATTCCATCAATTTGATCACATAGTTTGATCAGACACTCATTCCATCAATTTGATCACATAGTTTGATCAGACACACATTCCATCAATTTGATCACATAGTTTGATCAGACACTCATTCCATCAATTTGATCACATAGTTTGATCAGACACTCATTCCATCAATTTGATCACATAGTTTGATCAGACACTCATTCCATCAATTTGATCACATAGTTTGATCAGACACTCATTCCATCAATTTGATCACATAGTTTGATCAGACACTCATTCCATCAATTTGATCACATAGTTTGATCAGACACTCATTCCATCAATTTGATCACATAGTTTGATCAGACACTCATTCCATCAATTTGATCACATAGTTTGATCAGACACTCATTCCATCAATTTGATCACATAGTTTGATCAGACACTCATTCCATCAATTTGATCACATAGTTTGATCAGACACTCATTCCATCAATTTGATCACATAGTTTGATCAGACACTCATTCCATCAATTTGATCACATAGTTTGATCAGACACACATTCCATCAATTTGATCACATAGTTTGATCAGACACTCATTCCATCAATTTGATCACATAGTTTGATCAGACACTCATTCCATCAATTTCGATCACATAGTTTGATCAGACACTCATTCCATCAATTTGATCACATAGTTTGATCAGACACTCATTCCATCAATTTGATCACATAGTTTGATCAGACACTCATTCCATCAATTTGATCACATAGTTTGATCAGACACTCATTCCATCAATTTGATCACATAGTTTGATCAGACACTCATTCCATCAATTTGATCACATAGTTTGATCAGACACTCATTCCATCAATTTGATCACATAGTTTGATCAGACACTCATTCCATCAATTTGATCACATAGTTTGATCAGACACTCATTCCATCAATTTGATCACATAGTTTGATCAGACACTCATTCCATCAATTTGATCACATAGTTTGATCAGACACTCATTCCATCAATTTGATCACATAGTTTGATCAGACACTCATTCCATCAATTTGATCACATAGTTTGATCAGACACTCATTCCATCAATTTGATCACATAGTTTGATCAGACACTCATTCCATCAATTTGATCACATAGTTTGATCAGACACTCATTCCATCAATTTGATCACATAGTTTGATCAGACACTCATTCCATCAATTTGATCACATAGTTTGATCAGACACTCATTCCATCAATTTGATCACATAGTTTGATCAGACACACATCATTCCATCAATTTGATCACATAGTTTGATCAGACACTCATTCCATCAATTTGATCACATAGTTTGATCAGACACTCATTCCATCAATTTGATCACATAGTTTGATCAGACACTCATTCCATCAATTTGATCACATAGTTTGATCAGACACTCATTCCATCAATTTGATCACATAGTTTGATCAGACATTCATTCCATCAATTTGATCACATAGTTTGATCAGACACTCATTCCATCAATTTGATCACATAGTTTGATCAGACACTCATTCCATCAATTTGATCACATAGTTTGATCAGACACTCATTCCATCAATTTGATCACATAGTTTGATCAGACACTCATTCCATCAATTTGATCACATAGTTTGATCAGACACTCATTCCATCAATTTGATCACATAGTTTGATCAGACACTCATTCCATCAATTTGATCACATAGTTTGATCAGACACTCATTCCATCAATTTGATCACATAGTTTGATCAGACACTCATTCCATCAATTTGATCACATAGTTTGATCAGACACTCATTCCATCAATTTGATCACATAGTTTGATCAGACACTCATTCCATCAATTTGATCACATAGTTTGATCAGACACTCATTCCATCAATTTGATCACATAGTTTGATCAGACACTCATTCCATCAATTTGATCACATAGTTTGATCAGACACTCATTCCATCAATTTGATCACATAGTTTGATCAGACACTCATTCCATCAATTTGATCACATAGTTTGATCAGACACTCATTCCATCAATTTGATCACATAGTTTGATCAGACACTCATTCCATCAATTTGATCACATAGTTTGATCAGACACTCATTCCATCAATTTGATCACATAGTTTGATCAGACACTCATTCCATCAATTTGATCACATAGTTTGATCAGACACTCATTCCATCAATTTGATCACATAGTTTGATCAGACACTCATTCCATCAATTTGATCACATAGTTTGATCAGACACTCATTCCATCAATTTGATCACATAGTTTGATCAGACACTCATTCCATCAATTTGATCACATAGTTTGATCAGACACTCATTCCATCAATTTGATCACATAGTTTGATCAGACACTCATTCCATCAATTTGATCACATAGTTTGATCAGACACTCATTCCATCAATTTGATCACATAGTTTGATCAGACACTCATTCCATCAATTTGATCACATAGTTTGATCAGACACTCATTCCATCAATTTGATCACATAGTTTGATCAGACACATCATTCCATCAATTTGATCACATAGTTTGATCAGACACTCATTCCATCAATTTGATCACATAGTTTGATCAGACACTCATTCCATCAATTTGATCACATAGTTTGATCAGACACTCATTCCATCAATTTGATCACATAGTTTGATCAGACACTCATTCCATCAATTTGATCACATAGTTTGATCAGACACTCATTCCATCAATTTGATCACATAGTTTGATCAGACACTCATTCCATCAATTTGATCACATAGTTTGATCAGACACTCATTCCATCAATTTGATCACATAGTTTGATCAGACACTCATTCCATCAATTTGATCACATAGTTTGATCAGACACTCATTCCATCAATTTGATCACATAGTTTGATCAGACACTCATTCCATCAATTTGATCACATAGTTTGATCAGACACTCATTCCATCAATTTGATCACATAGTTTGATCAGACACTCATTCCATCAATTTGATCACATAGTTTGATCAGACACTCATTCCATCAATTTGATCACATAGTTTGATCAGACACTCATTCCATCAATTTGATCACATAGTTTGATCAGACACTCATTCCATCAATTTGATCACATAGTTTGATCAGACACATCATTCCATCAATTTGATCACATAGTTTGATCACAGACACTCATTCCATCAATTTGATCACATAGTTTGATCAGACACTCATTCCATCAATTTGATCACATAGTTTGATCAGACACTCATTCCATCAATTTGATCACATAGTTTGATCAGACACTCATTCCATCAATTTGATCACATAGTTTGATCAGACACTCATTCCATCAATTTGATCACATAGTTTGATCAGACACTCATTCCATCAATTTGATCACATAGTTTGATCAGACACTCATTCCATCAATTTGATCACATAGTTTGATCAGACACTCATTCCATCAATTTGATCACATAGTTTGATCAGACACTCATTCCATCAATTTGATCACATAGTTTGATCAGACACTCATTCCATCAATTTGATCACATAGTTTGATCAGACACTCATTCCATCAATTTGATCACATAGTTTGATCAGACACTCATTCCATCAATTTGATCACATAGTTTGATCAGACACTCATTCCATCAATTTGATCACATAGTTTGATCAGACACTCATTCCATCAATTTGATCACATAGTTTGATCAGACACTCATTCCATCAATTTGATCACATAGTTTGATCAGACACTCATTCCATCAATTTGATCACATAGTTTGATCAGACACTCATTCCATCAATTTGATCACATAGTTTGATCAGACACTCATTCCATCAATTTGATCACATAGTTTGATCAGACACTCATTCCATCAATTTGATCACATAGTTTGATCAGACACTCATTCCATCAATTTGATCACATAGTTTGATCAGACACTCATTCCATCAATTTGATCACATAGTTTGATCAGACACTCATTCCATCAATTTGATCACATAGTTTGATCAGACACTCATTCCATCAATTTGATCACATAGTTTGATCAGACACTCATTCCATCAATTTGATCACATAGTTTGATCAGACACTCATTCCATCAATTTGATCACATAGTTTGATCAGACACTCATTCCATCAATTTGATCACATAGTTTGATCAGACACTCATTCCATCAATTTGATCACATAGTTTGATCAGACACTCATTCCATCAATTTGATCACATAGTTTGATCAGACACTCATTCCATCAATTTGATCACATAGTTTGATCAGACACTCATTCCATCAATTTGATCACATAGTTTGATCAGACACTCATTCCATCAATTTGATCACATAGTTTGATCAGACACTCATTCCATCAATTTGATCACATAGTTTGATCAGACACTCATTCCATCAATTTGATCACATAGTTTGATCAGACACTCATTCCATCAATTTGATCACATAGTTTGATCAGACACTCATTCCATCAATTTGATCACATAGTTTGATCAGACACTCATTCCATCAATTTGATCACATAGTTTGATCAGACACTCATTCCATCAATTTGATCACATAGTTTGATCAGACACTCATTCCATCAATTTGATCACATAGTTTGATCAGACACTCATTCCATCAATTTGATCACATAGTTTGATCAGACACTCATTCCATCAATTTGATCACATAGTTTGATCAGACACTCATTCCATCAATTTGATCACATAGTTTGATCAGACACTCATTCCATCAATTTGATCACATAGTTTGATCAGACACTCATTCCATCAATTTGATCACATAGTTTGATCAGACACTCATTCCATCAATTTGATCACATAGTTTGATCAGACACTCATTCCATCAATTTGATCACATAGTTTGATCAGACACTCATTCCATCAATTTGATCACATAGTTTGATCAGACACTCATTCCATCAATTTGATCACATAGTTTGATCAGACACTCATTCCATCAATTTGATCACATAGTTTGATCAGACACTCATTCCATCAATTTGATCACATAGTTTGATCAGACACTCATTCCATCAATTTGATCACATAGTTTGATCAGACACTCATTCCATCAATTTGATCACATAGTTTGATCAGACACTCATTCCATCAATTTGATCACATAGTTTGATCAGACACTCATTCCATCAATTTGATCACATAGTTTGATCAGACACTCATTCCATCAATTTGATCACATAGTTTGATCAGACACTCATTCCATCAATTTGATCACATAGTTTGATCAGACACTCATTCCATCAATTTGATCACATAGTTTGATCAGACACTCATTCCATCAATTTGATCACATAGTTTGATCAGACACTCATTCCATCAATTTGATCACATAGTTTGATCAGACACACATTCCATCAATTTGATCACATAGTTTGATCAGACACTCATTCCATCAATTTGATCACATAGTTTGATCAGACACTCATTCCATCAATTTGATCACATAGTTTGATCAGACACTCATTCCATCAATTTGATCACATAGTTTGATCAGACACTCATTCCATCAATTTGATCACATAGTTTGATCAGACACTCATTCCATCAATTTGATCACATAGTTTGATCAGACACTCATTCCATCAATTTGATCACATAGTTTGATCAGACACTCATTCCATCAATTTGATCACATAGTTTGATCAGACACTCATTCCATCAATTTGATCACATAGTTTGATCAGACACTCATTCCATCAATTTGATCACATAGTTTGATCAGACACTCATTCCATCAATTCGATCACATAGTTTGATCAGACACTCATTCCATCAATTTGATCACATAGTTTGATCAGACACTCATTCCATCAATTTGATCACATAGTTTGATCAGACACTCATTCCATCAATTTGATCACATAGTTTGATCAGACACTCATTCCATCAATTTGATCACATAGTTTGATCAGACACTCATTCCATCAATTTGATCACATAGTTTGATCAGACACTCATTCCATCAATTTGATCACATAGTTTGATCAGACACTCATTCCATCAATTTGATCACATAGTTTGATCAGACACTCATTCCATCAATTTGATCACATAGTTTGATCAGACACTCATTCCATCAATTTGATCACATAGTTTGATCAGACACTCATTCCATCAATTTGATCACATAGTTTGATCAGACACTCATTCCATCAATTTGATCACATAGTTTGATCAGACACTCATTCCATCAATTTGATCACATAGTTTGATCAGACACTCATTCCATCAATTTGATCACATAGTTTGATCAGACACTCATTCCATCAATTTGATCACATAGTTTGATCAGACACTCATTCCATCAATTTGATCACATAGTTTGATCAGACACTCATTCCATCAATTTGATCACATAGTTTGATCAGACACTCATTCCATCAATTTGATCACATAGTTTGATCAGACACTCATTCCATCAATTTGATCACATAGTTTGATCAGACATTCATTCCATCAATTTGATCACATAGTTTGATCAGACACACATTCCATCAATTTGATCACATAGTTTGATCAGACACTCATTCCATCAATTTGATCACATAGTTTGATCAGACATTCATTCCATCAATTTGATCACATAGTTTGATCAGACACTCATTCCATCAATTCGATCACATAGTTTGATCAGACACTCATTCCATCAATTTGATCACATAGTTTGATCAGACACTCATTCCATCAATTTGATCACATAGTTTGATCAGACACACATTCCATCAATTTGATCACATAGTTTGATCAGACACTCATTCCATCAATTTGATCACATAGTTTGATCAGACACTCATTCCATCAATTTGATCACATAGTTTGATCAGACACTCATTCCATCAATTTGATCACATAGTTTGATCAGACACTCATTCCATCAATTTGATCACATAGTTTGATCAGACACTCATTCCATCAATTTGATCACATAGTTTGATCAGACACTCATTCCATCAATTTGATCACATAGTTTGATCAGACACTCATTCCATCAATTTGATCACATAGTTTGATCAGACACTCATTCCATCAATTTGATCACATAGTTTGATCAGACACTCATTCCATCAATTTGATCACATAGTTTGATCAGACACTCATTCCATCAATTTGATCACATAGTTTGATCAGACACTCATTCCATCAATTCGATCACATAGTTTGATCAGACACTCATTCCATCAATTTGATCACATAGTTTGATCAGACACTCATTCCATCAATTTGATCACATAGTTTGATCAGACACTCATTCCATCAATTTGATCACATAGTTTGATCAGACACTCATTCCATCAATTTGATCACATAGTTTGATCAGACACTCATTCCATCAATTTGATCACATAGTTTGATCAGACACTCATTCCATCAATTTGATCACATAGTTTGATCAGACACTCATTCCATCAATTTGATCACATAGTTTGATCAGACACTCATTCCATCAATTTGATCACATAGTTTGATCAGACACTCATTCCATCAATTTGATCACATAGTTTGATCAGACACTCATTCCATCAATTTGATCACATAGTTTGATCAGACACACATTCCATCAATTTGATCACATAGTTTGATCAGACACTCATTCCATCAATTTGATCACATAGTTTGATCAGACACTCATTCCATCAATTTGATCACATAGTTTGATCAGACACTCATTCCATCAATTTGATCACATAGTTTGATCAGACACTCATTCCATCAATTTGATCACATAGTTTGATCAGACACTCATTCCATCAATTTGATCACATAGTTTGATCAGACACTCATTCCATCAATTTGATCACATAGTTTGATCAGACACTCATTCCATCAATTTGATCACATAGTTTGATCAGACACTCATTCCATCAATTTGATCACATAGTTTGATCAGACACTCATTCCATCAATTTGATCACATAGTTTGATCAGACACTCATTCCATCAATTTGATCACATAGTTTGATCAGACACTCATTCCATCAATTTGATCACATAGTTTGATCAGACACTCATTCCATCAATTTGATCACATAGTTTGATCAGACACTCATTCCATCAATTTGATCACATAGTTTGATCAGACACTCATTCCATCAATTTGATCACATAGTTTGATCAGACACTCATTCCATCAATTTGATCACATAGTTTGATCAGACACACATTCCATCAATTTGATCACATAGTTTGATCAGACACTCATTCCATCAATTTGATCACATAGTTTGATCAGACACTCATTCCATCAATTTGATCACATAGTTTGATCAGACACTCATTCCATCAATTTGATCACATAGTTTGATCAGACACTCATTCCATCAATTTGATCACATAGTTTGATCAGACACTCATTCCATCAATTTGATCACATAGTTTGATCAGACACACATTCCATCAATTTGATCACATAGTTTGATCAGACACTCATTCCATCAATTTGATCACATAGTTTGATCAGACACTCATTCCATCAATTTGATCACATAGTTTGATCAGACACTCATTCCATCAATTTGATCACATAGTTTGATCAGACACTCATTCCATCAATTTGATCACATAGTTTGATCAGACACTCATTCCATCAATTTGATCACATAGTTTGATCAGACACTCATTCCATCAATTTGATCACATAGTTTGATCAGACACTCATTCCATCAATTTGATCACATAGTTTGATCAGACACTCATTCCATCAATTTGATCACATAGTTTGATCAGACACTCATTCCATCAATTTGATCACATAGTTTGATCAGACACTCATTCCATCAATTTGATCACATAGTTTGATCAGACACACATTCCATCAATTTGATCACATAGTTTGATCAGACACTCATTCCATCAATTTGATCACATAGTTTGATCAGACACTCATTCCATCAATTTGATCACATAGTTTGATCAGACACTCATTCCATCAATTTGATCACATAGTTTGATCAGACACTCATTCCATCAATTTGATCACATAGTTTGATCAGACACTCATTCCATCAATTTGATCACATAGTTTGATCAGACACTCATTCCATCAATTTGATCACATAGTTTGATCAGACACTCATTCCATCAATTTGATCACATAGTTTGATCAGACACTCATTCCATCAATTTGATCACATAGTTTGATCAGACACTCATTCCATCAATTTGATCACATAGTTTGATCAGACACTCATTCCATCAATTTGATCACATAGTTTGATCAGACACTCATTCCATCAATTTGATCACATAGTTTGATCAGACACTCATTCCATCAATTTGATCACATAGTTTGATCAGACACTCATTCCATCAATTTGATCACATAGTTTGATCAGACACTCATTCCATCAATTTGATCACATAGTTTGATCAGACACTCATTCCATCAATTTGATCACATAGTTTGATCAGACACTCATTCCATCAATTTGATCACATAGTTTGATCAGACACTCATTCCATCAATTTGATCACATAGTTTGATCAGACACACATTCCATCAATTTGATCACATAGTTTGATCAGACACTCATTCCATCAATTTGATCACATAGTTTGATCAGACACTCATTCCATCAATTTGATCACATAGTTTGATCAGACACTCATTCCATCAATTTGATCACATAGTTTGATCAGACACTCATTCCATCAATTTGATCACATAGTTTGATCAGACATTCATTCCATCAATTTGATCACATAGTTTGATCAGACACACATTCCATCAATTCGATCACATAGTTTGATCAGACACTCATTCCATCAATTTGATCACATAGTTTGATCAGACACTCATTCCATCAATTTGATCACATAGTTTGATCAGACACACATTCCATCAATTTGATCACATAGTTTGATCAGACACTCATTCCATCAATTTGATCACATAGTTTGATCAGACACTCATTCCATCAATTTGATCACATAGTTTGATCAGACACTCATTCCATCAATTTGATCACATAGTTTGATCAGACACTCATTCCATCAATTTGATCACATAGTTTCATTCAGACATTTGATTCCATCAATTTGATCACATATCAATTTGATTTGATCAGACACTCATTCCATCAATTTGATCACATAGTTTGATCAGACACTCATTCCATCAATTTGATCACATAGTTTGATCAGACACTCATTCCATCAATTTGATCACATAGTTTGATCAGACACTCATTCCATCAATTTGATCACATAGTTTGATCAGACACTCATTCCATCAATTTGATCACATAGTTTGATCAGACACTCATTCCATCAATTTGATCACATAGTTTGATCAGACACTCATTCCATCAATTTGATCACATAGTTTGATCAGACACTCATTCCATCAATTTGATCACATAGTTTGATCAGACACTCATTCCATCAATTTGATCACATAGTTTGATCAGACACACATTCCATCAATTTGATCACATAGTTTGATCAGACACTCATTCCATCAATTTGATCACATAGTTTGATCAGACACTCATTCCATCAATTTGATCACATAGTTTGATCAGACACTCATTCCATCAATTTGATCACATAGTTTGATCAGACACTCATTCCATCAATTTGATCACATAGTTTGATCAGACACTCATTCCATCAATTTGATCACATAGTTTGATCAGACACTCATTCCATCAATTTGATCACATAGTTTGATCAGACACTCATTCCATCAATTTGATCACATAGTTTGATCAGACACTCATTCCATCAATTTGATCACATAGTTTGATCAGACACTCATTCCATCAATTTGATCACATAGTTTGATCAGACACTCATTCCATCAATTTGATCACATAGTTTGATCAGACACTCATTCCATCAATTTGATCACATAGTTTGATCAGACACTCATTCCATCAATTTGATCACATAGTTTGATCAGACACTCATTCCATCAATTTGATCACATAGTTTGATCAGACACTCATTCCATCAATTTGATCACATAGTTTGATCAGACACACATTCCATCAATTTGATCACATAGTTTGATCAGACACTCATTCCATCAATTTGATCACATAGTTTGATCAGACACTCATTCCATCAATTTGATCACATAGTTTGATCAGACACTCATTCCATCAATTTGATCACATAGTTTGATCAGACACTCATTCCATCAATTTGATCACATAGTTTGATCAGACACTCATTCCATCAATTTGATCACATAGTTTGATCAGACACTCATTCCATCAATTTGATCACATAGTTTGATCAGACACACATTCCATCAATTTGATCACATAGTTTGATCAGACACTCATTCCATCAATTTGATCACATAGTTTGATCAGACACTCATTCCATCAATTTGATCACATAGTTTGATCAGACACTCATTCCATCAATTTGATCACATAGTTTGATCAGACACTCATTCCATCAATTTGATCACATAGTTTGATCAGACACTCATTCCATCAATTTGATCACATAGTTTGATCAGACACTCATTCCATCAATTTGATCACATAGTTTGATCAGACACTCATTCCATCAATTTGATCACATAGTTTGATCAGACACTCATTCCATCAATTTGATCACATAGTTTGATCAGACACTCATTCCATCAATTTGATCACATAGTTTGATCAGACACATTCATTCCATCAATTTGATCACATAGTTTGATCAGACACTCATTCCATCAATTTGATCACATAGTTTGATCAGACATTCCATCAATTCCATCAATTTCAGATCACATAGTTTGATCAGACAGACACTCATTCCATCAATTTGATCACATAGTTTGATCAGACACTCATTCCATCAATTTGATCACATAGTTTGATCAGACACTCATTCCATCAATTTGATCACATAGTTTGATCAGACACTCATTTTATCAATTTGATCACATAGTTTGATCAGACACTCATTCCATCAATTTGATCACATAGTTTGATCAGACACTCATTCCATCAATTTGATCACATAGTTTGATCAGACACTCATTCCATCAATTCGATCACATAGTTTGATCAGACACTCATTCCATCAATTTGATCACATAGTTTGATCAGACACTCATTCCATCAATTTGATCACATAGTTTGATCAGACACTCATTCCATCAATTTGATCACATAGTTTGATCAGACACTCATTCCATCAATTCGATCACATAGTTTGATCAGACACTCATTCCATCAATTTGATCACATAGTTTGATCAGACATTCATTCCATCAATTTCGATCACATAGTTTGATCAGACACTCATTCCATCAATTTGATCACATAGTTTGATCAGACACTCATTCCATCAATTTGATCACATAGTTTGATCAGACACTCATTCCATCAATTTGATCACATAGTTTGATCAGACACTCATTCCATCAATTTGATCACATAGTTTGATCAGACACTCATTCCATCAATTTGATCACATAGTTTGATCAGACACACATTCCATCAATTCGATCACATAGTTTGATCAGACACTCATTCCATCAATTTGATCACATAGTTTGATCAGACACACATTCCATCAATTTGATCACATAGTTTGATCAGACACTCATTCCATCAATTCGATCACATAGTTTGATCAGACACTCATTCCATCAATTCGATCACATAGTTTGATCAGACACTCATTCCATCAATTTGATCACATAGTTTGATCAGACACTCATTCCATCAATTTGATCACATAGTTTGATCAGACACTCATTCCATCAATTTGATCACATAGTTTGATCAGACACACATTCCATCAATTTGATCACATAGTTTGATCAGACACTTCATTCCATCAATTTGATCACATAGTTTGATCAGACACTCATTCCATCAATTTGATCACATAGTTTGATCAGACACACATTCCATCAATTTGATCACATAGTTTGATCAGACACACACTCATTCCATCAATTTGATCACATAGTTTGATCAGACACACATTCCATCAATTTGATCACATAGTTTGATCAGACACTCATTCCATCAATTTGATCACATAGTTTGAT
>NW_027467782.1:36323878-36384435 GCF_004210375.1 Tachypleus tridentatus
TATTGCTTCGTTCAGTTACGTATTGCTATCATGTTAATCTAACACATGTTTCAAAGAACAAGAGACACTGATGTCAATACAACAAGTGTTATATTAACATGATTGTTTCTTGTTTTTAACAAGTGTTTCATTAACTGAGTTTTATAGTTCGTTATAAAAGTGTTTCATTAACATGACTTTCTCTTGTTCTTTGTAAAAGTGTTACATTACACGAGTGTCTCTTGTTCTTCGTAACAAGTGTTATATTAACATGTCTCTTGTTCTTTGTCACATGTTTACATAAACATGGGTGTCTCTTTGTTTTTTGTAACTAATGTTACGTAAACGCAAGTATAATTGTATCTTGTTCTTTGTATCAAATGATATATTAACATGATTGTTTCTTGTTCTTTGTAACAAGTGTTACATTAACATGAGTCTCTTGTTCTTTGTAAGAGATTAGTAACATAAAGATGATTGTCTCTTCTTTTTGTAACAAGGTTTATATTAAGCATGAGTTCTCTTGTTCTTTGAAACAAGTGTTACAATAACATGAGTTTCTCTTGTTCTTTGTAACAAGTGTTAGATTAACACGAGTATCTTTGTTTTTGTAACAAGTGTTACATTAACAGAATGTCTTGTTCTTTATTACAAGTGCTCTATTAACACGACTTCTCTTGTTCTTTGAGACAGCAAGTGTTACATTAACATGAGACACTCATGTAACGTGTTCTTTGTAACAAGTGTTGTATTAACATGTTGCACTTGTTACAAAGTACAAGAAAGACTCATGTTAATGTAACACTTGTTACAAAGAACTAGAGACTTTACTCATGTTAATGTAACACTTGTTAAAAGAACAAGAAACAATCATATCAATCTAACACTTGTTACAAAGAACAAGAGAACTCGTATTGATATAAAACTTGTTACAAAGAACTAGAGACACTCATGTTAATGTAACACTTGTTACAAAGAACAAGAAACAATCATATCAATGTAACACTTGTTACAACAGAACAAGAAGTCGTGTTAATATAACAGTTGCTTTACAAAAAACAAGAGACAATCATGTTAAATAACATTTGTTACAAAGAACAAGAGACACTCATGTTACTGTAACACTTGTTACAAAGAACAAGAAGAACACTTGTTTATATGTTACACTTTGTTACAAAGAACAAGAGAAGAACATACAAAGAACATGAAACACTTACGTTAATGAAGCACTTGTTACAAAGAACAAGAGAACTCGTGTTTATGTAACCATTGTTACAAAGAACATGAGACACTCATATTAATGTAACCCTTGTTACAAAGAACATGAGACACTCATATTAATGTAACACTTGTTATATTGACATCAGTGTCTCTTGTTCTTTGTAACAAGTGTTATAATAACAAGATTTCTCTTGTTCTTTGAAACAAGTATTAGATTAACATGACTGTTTTTTGTTCTTTGTAACAAGTGTTACATTAAGATGAGTTTCTCTTGTTCTTTGTAACAAGTGTTAGATTAACATGAGTATCTTTTGTTTTGTAATGAAGTGTTACATTAACAGAGAATGTCTTGTTCTTTATTACAAGTGCTCTATTAACACGACTTCTCTTGTTCTTGTAGCAAGTGTTAAATTAACATGAGTGTCGTGTTCTTTTGAACAAGTGTTGTTTTAACATGTTACTTGTTACAAAGTACAAGACTCATGTTAATGTAACACTTGTTACAAGGAACAAGAGAACTCGTATTAATATAACACTTGTTACAAAGAACAAAAGACACTCATGTTAATGTAACAATTGTTACAAAGAACAAGAAAATCATATCAATCTAACACTTGTTACAAAGAACAAGAGACACTCATGTTGATATAACACTTGTTACAAAGAACTAGAGACACTCATGTTAATGTAACACTTGTTACAAAGAACAAGACAATCATGTTAATATAACATTTGTTACAAAGAACAAGAAAACTCATTAATAGAAAACTTGGAACAATCATTATTGTGAAAACTTGGAACACAGAGACACTCGTGTTAATGTGACTTGTTACAAAGAACAAGACACACTCGTTATAATTTAACACTTTTTTACAGAAAGAGACACTCATGTTATATGTTAACACTTGTTACAAAGAACAAGAGACACTAATATTAGGTTAATACTTATTGCAAAGAACAAGAGAAATCGTTTTAATATAACTTGTTACAAAGAACAAGAGACATTCATCTTAATGTAACACTTGTTGCAAAGAACAAAAAACAGTCATGTTAATCTAACACTTGTTTCAAAGAACAAGAGAAATCTTGTTATTATAACACTTGTTAGAAAGAACAAGAGACATTCATGTTAATGTAACACTTGTTACAAAGAACAAGAAACAATCATGTTAATCTAACACATGTTTCAAAGAACAAGAGACACTGATGTCAATACAACAAGTGTTATATTAACATGATTGTTTCTTGTTCTTTTTAACAAGTGTTTCATTAACACGAGTTTTATAGTTCTTTATAAAAGTGTTTCATTAACATGAGTTCTCTTGTTCTTTGTAAAAGTGTTACATTAACATGAGTGTCTCTTGTTCTTCGTAACAAGTGTTATATTAACATGTCTCTTGTTCTTTGTCACATGTGTTACATAAACATGGGTGTCTCTTGTTTTTTGTAACTAGTGTTACATGCAAACGCAGAGTTTCTCTTGTTCTTTATAACAAGTGTTATAATAACGTGAGTGTTTCTTGTTTTTTTGTAACAAGTGTTACATTAACATAATTGTATCTTGTTCTTTTGTATCAAGTGTAACATTAACATGAGTATTGTTCTTTGTAACAAGTGTAACAGAAAAACATGATTGTCTCTTCTTTTTGTAACAAGTTTTATTAAACATGAGTTCTCTTATTCTTTGAAACAAGTGTTATATTAAACATCATTGTTTCTTGTTCTTTATAACAAGTGTTATAATAACGTGAGTGTTTCTTGTTTTTTGTAACAAGTGTTACATTAACATATTGTATCTTGTTCTTTGTAACAAGTGATATATTAACATGATTGTTTCTTGTTCTTTGTAACAAGTGTTACATTAACATGAGTCTCTTGTTCTTTGTAACAAGTGTAACATAAAGATGATTGTCTCTTCTTTTTTTTGTAACAAGTTTTATATTAGCATGAGTTCTCTTATTCTTTGAAACAAGTGTTATATTAACATCATTGTTTCTTGTTTTTTTCTAACAAGTGTTACAATAACACGAGTTTCTCTTGTTCTTTGTAACAAGTGTTAGATTAACATGAGTATCTTTCTTTTTTTTGTAACAAGTGTTACATTAACAGGAATGTCTTGTTCTTTATTACAAGTGCTCTATTACACGACTTCTCTTGTTCTTTGTAGCAAGTGTTAAATTAACATGAGTGTCAATGTTCTTTTGAACAAGTGTTGTTTAACATGTTACTTGTTACAAAGTACAAGACTCATGTTAATGTAACACTTGTTACAAAGAACAAGAGAACTCGTATTAATATAACATTTGTTACAAAGAACTAGACACTCATGTTAATGTAACAATTGTTACAAAGAACAAAGAAAATCATATCAATCTAACACTTGTTACAAAGAACAAGAGACATGTTGATATAATATTAGGGTTAATCATTTATTTGTTACAAAGAACAGAGAAAATCGTTTTAATATAACACTTGTTACAAAGAACAAGAGACACTAATATTACTATGTTAATACTTGTTGTTACAAAGAACAAGAAAATCATGTTAATATAACACTTGTTACAAAGAACAAGAGACATTCATCTTAATGTAACACTTGTTGCAAAGAAAAGAGAACAAAAAACAGTCATGTTAATCTAACACTTGTTTCAAAGAACAAGAGAAATCTTGTTATTATAACACTTGTTAGAAAGAACAAGAGACATTCATGTTAATGTAACACTTGTTACAAAGAACAAGAAACAATCATGTTAATCTAACACTTGTTTCAAAGAACAAGAGACACTGATGTCAATACAACAAGTGTTATATTAACATGATTGTTTCTTGTTCTTTTTAACAAGTGTTTCATTAACACGAGTTTTATAGTTCTTTATAAAAGTGTTTCATTAACATAAGTTCTCTTGTTCTTTGTAACAAGTGTTACATTAACACGAGTGTCTCTTGTTCTTCGTAACAAGTGTTATATTAACATGTCTCTTCTTGTTCTTTGTCACAAGTGTTACATAAACATGGGTTCTCTTGTTTTTGTAACAAGTGTTAGATTAACATGAGTATTTTTGTTTTTTTGTAACAAGTGTTACATTAACTGGAATGTCTTGTTCTTTATTACAAGTGCTCTATAACACGACTTCTCAAGTGTTACATTAACATGATTGTATTTGTTTTTGTAGCAAGTGTTACATTAACATGAGTGTCGTGTTCTTTTTAAACAAGTGTTGTTTTAACATGTTACTTGTTACAAAGTACAAGAGACTCATGTTAATGTAACACTTGTTACAAGTAAAGAACAAGAGAACTCGTATTAATATAACACTTTTACAAAGAACTAGAGACACTCATGTTAATGTAACAAATTTTACAAAGAACAAGACAATCATATCAATCTAACACTTGTTACAAATAACAAGAACTCGTATTCATATATAACACTTGTTACAAGAACTAGAGACTCTGATGTTAATGTAACACTTGTTACAAAGAACAAGACAATCATGTTAATATAACATTTGTTACAAAGAACAAGAGAACTCGTGTTAATGTAATACTTGTTATAAAGAACAAGAAAACTCATTAATAGAAAACTTGGAACAAGAAGCAGGAGACACTTGTGTTAATGTGACACTTGTTACAAAGAACAATACACACTCGTTATAATTTAACACTTTTACACAGAAAGAGAGACACTCATGTTAATGTTACACTTGTTACAAAGAACAAGAGACACTAATATTAGGTTAATACTTATTGCAAAGAACAAGAGAAATCGTTTTAATATAACACTTGTTACAAACAACAGACATTCATCTTAATGTAACACTTGTTGCAAGAGAAAAAAACAGTCATGTTAATCTAACACTTGTTTCAAAGAACAAGAGAAATCTTGTTATTATAACACTTGTTAGAAAGAACAAGAGACATTCATGTTAATGTAACACTTGTTACAAAGAACAAGAAACAATCATGTTAATCTAACACATGTTTCAAAGAACAAGAGACTGATGTCAATACAACAAGTGTTATATTAACATGATTGTTTCTTGTTCTTTTAACAAGTGTTTCATTAACACGAGTTTTATAGTTCTTTATAAAAGTGTTTCATTAACATGAGTTCTCTTGTTCTTTGTAAAAGTGTTACATTAGCAACACGAGTGTCTCTTGTTCTTCGTAACAAGTGTTATATTAACATGTCTCTCTTGTTCTTTGTCACATGTGTTACATAAACATGGGTGTCTCTTGTTTTTTGTAACTAGTGTTACATAAACGCGAGTTCTCTTGTTCTTTATAACAAGTGTTATAATAACGTGAGTGTTTCTTGTTTTTTTTTTTGTAACAAGTGTTACATTAACATAATTGTATCTTGTTCTTTGTATCAAGTGATATATTAACATGATTGTTTCTTGTTCTTGTAACAAGTGTTATATTAACATGTCTCTTGTTCTTTGTAACAAGTGTTACATAAACATGGGTGTCTTGTTTTTTTTGTAACAAGTGTTAGATTAACATGAGTATTTTTTTTTTTTGTAACAAGTGTTACATTAACTGGAATGTCTTGTTCTTTTATTACAAGTGCTCTATAACACGACTTCTCTTGTTCTTTGAAAGCAAGTGTTACATTAACATGAGTGTCGTGTTCTTTTTTTAAACAAGTGTTGTTTTAACATGTTACTTGTTACAAAGTACAAGAGACTCATGTTAATGTAACACTTGTTACAAAGAACAAGAGAACTCGTATTAATATAACACTTTTACAAAGAACTAAGAGACACTCATGTTAATGTAACAATTTTACAAAGAACAAGACAATCATATCAATCTAACACTTGTTACAAAGAAACAAGAACTCGTATTCATATATAACACTTGTTACAAAGAACTAGAGACACCCATGTTAATGTAACACTTGTTACAAAGAACAAGACAATCATGTTAATATAACATTTGTTACAAAGAACAAGAGAACTCGTGTTAATGTAATACTTGTTATAAAGAACAAGAAAACTCATTAATAGAAAACTTGGAACAATAAGCAGGAGACACTTGTGTTAATGTGACACTTGTTACAAAGAACAAGACACACTCGTTATAATTTAACACTTTTTTTACACAGAAAAGAGTCACTCATGTTAATGTTACACTTGTTACAAAGAACAAGAGACACTAATATTAGGTTAATACTTATTGCAAAGAACAAGAGAAATCGTTTTAATATAACACTTGTTACAAAAACAAGAGACATTCATCTTAATGTAACACTTGTTGCAAAGAACAAAAAACAGTCATGTTAATCTAACACTTGTTTCAAAGAACAAGAGAAATCTTGTTATTATAACACTTGTTAGAAAGAACAAAGACATTCATGTTAATGTAACACTTGTTACAAAGAACAAGAAACAATCATGTTAATCTAACACATGTTTCAAAGAACAAGAGACACTGATGTCAATACAACAAGTGTTATATTAACATGATTGTTTCTTGTTCTTTTTAACAAGTGTTTCATTAACACGAGTTTTATAGTTCTTTATAAAAGTGTTTCATTAACATGAGTTCTCTTGTTCTTTGTAAAAGTGTTACATTAACACGAGTGTCTCTTGTTCTTCGTAACAAGTGTTATATTAACATGTCTCTTGTTCTTTGTCACATGTGTTACATAAACATGGGTGTCTCTTGTTTTTGTAACTAGTGTTACATAAACGCGAGTTCTCTTGTTCTTTATAACAAGTGTTATAATAACGTGAGTGTTTCTTGTTTTTGTAACAAGTGTTACATTAACATAATTGTATCTTGTTCTTTGTATCAAGTGATATATTAACATGATTGTTTCTTGTTCTTTGTAACAAGTGTTACATTAACATGAGTCTCTTGTTCTTTGTAAGTACAAAAAGATGATTGTCTCTTCTTTTTGTAACAAGGTTTATATTAGCATGAGTTCTCTTATTCTTTGAAACAAGTGTTATATTAACATCATTGTTTCTTGTTTTTCTAACAAGTGTTACAATAACACGAGTTTCTCTTGTTCTTTGTAACAAGTGTTAGATTAACACGAGTATCTTTTTTTTTGTAACAAGTGTTACATTAACAGGAATGTCTTGTTCTTTATTACAAGTGCTCTATTAACACGACTTCTCTTGTTCTTTGTAACAAGTGTTACATTAACATGAGTGTCGTGTTCTTTTTGTAACAAGTGTTGTATTAACATGTTACTTGTTACAAAGTACAAGAGACTCATGTTAATGTAACACTTGTTACAAAGATCTAGAGACACTCATGTTAATGTAACACTTGTTGGAAAGAACAAGAAACAATCATATCAATCTAACACTAGTTCAAAGAACAAGAGACACTCATGTTTATCTAACACTTGTTACAAAGAACAAGAGAATCATGTTAATATAACACTTGTTACAAAGAACAAGAAAACTCATTAATAGAAAACTTGGAACAATAAGTAGGAGACACTGTGTTAATGTGACTTGTTACAAAGAACAAGACACACTCGTTATAATTTAACACTTTTACACAGAAAGAGACACTCATGTTAATGTTACACTTGTTACAAAGAACAAGAGACACTAATATTAGGTTAATACTTATTGCAAAGAACAAGAGAAATCGTTTTAATATAACACTTGTTACAAAGAACAAGAGACATTCATCTTAATGTAACACTTGTTGCAAAGAACAAAAACAGTCATGTTAATCTAACACTTGTTTCAAAGAACAAGAGAAATCTTGTTATTATAACACTTGTTAGAAAGAACAAGAGACATTCATGTTAATGTAACACTTGTTACAAAGAACAAGAAACAATCATGTTAATCTAACACATGTTTCAAAGAACAAGAGACTGATGTCAATACAACAAGTGTTATATTAACATGATTGTTTCTTGTTCTTTTTAACAAGTGTTTCATTAACACGAGTTTTATAGTTCTTTATAAAAGTGTTTCATTAACATGAGTTCTCTTGTTCTTTGTAAAAGTGTTACATTAACACGAGTGTCTCTTGTTCTTCGTAACAAGTGTTATATTAACATGTCTCTTGTTCTTTGTCACATGTGTTACATAAACATGGGTGTCTTTGTTTTTTGTAACTAGTGTTACATAAACATGAGTTCTCTTGTTCTTTGTAACAAGTGTTATAATAACGCGAGTTCTCTTGTTTTTGTAACAAGTGTTACATTAACATAATTGTATCTTGTTCTTTGTATCAAGTGATATATTAACATGATTGTTTCTTGTTCTTTGTAACAAGTGTAACATAAAGATGATTGTCTCTTCTTTTTGTAACAAGTTTTATATTAGCATGAGTTCTCTTATTCTTTGAAACAAGTGTTATATTAACATCATTGTTTCTTGTTTTTCTAACAAGTGTTACAATAACACGAGTTTCTCTTGTTCTTGTAACAAGTGTTAGATTAACACGAGTATCTTTGTTTTTTTGTAACAAGTGTTACATTAACAGGAATGTCTTGTTCTTTTTATTACAAGTGCTCTATTAACACGACTTCTCTTGTTCTTTGTAGCAAGTGTTACATTAACATGAGTGTCGTGTTCTTTGTAACAAGTGTTGTATTAACATGTTACTTGTTACAAAGTACAAGAGACTCATGTTAATGTAACACTTGTTACAAAGATCTAGAGACACTCATGTTAATGTAACACTTGTTGAAAGAACAAGAAACAATCATATCAATCTAACACTTGTTCAAAGAACAAGAGAACTCGTATTAATATAACACTTGTTACAAAGAACTAGAGACACTCATGTTAATGTAACACTTGTTACAAAGAACAAGAAACAATCATATCAATGTAACACTTGTTACAACGAACAAGAAGTCGTGTTAATATAACAGTTGCTACAAAAAACAAAGAGACAATCATGTTAAATAACATTTGTTACAAAGAACAAGAGACACTCATGTTTATGTAACACTTTTTACAAAGAACAAGAGACATGTTAATATAACACTTGTTACAAAGAACAAGAGACACTCATGTTACTGTAACACTTGTTACAAAGAACAAGAGAAACTCGTGTTTATATTACACTTGTTACAAAGAACATGAAACACTTACGTTAATGAAACACTTGTTACAAAGAACAAGAGAACTCGTGTTTATGTAACCATTGTTACAAAGAACATGAGACACTCATATTAATGTAACACTTGTTATATTGACATCAGTGTCTCTTGTTCTTTGTAACAAGTGTTATATTAACACGATTTCTCTTGTTCTTTGTAACAAGTGTTAGATTAACATGACATAATGTTTTTTGTTCTTTGTAACAAGTGTTAGATTAACATGAGTATCTTTGTTTTTGTAACAAGTGTTACATTAACAGGAATGTCTTGTTCTTTATTACAAGTGCTCTATTAACACGACTTCTCTTGTTCTTTGTAGCAAGTGTTAAATTAACATGAGTGTCGTGTTCTTTTGAACAAGTGTTGTTTTAACATGTTACTTGTTACAAAGTACAAGACTCATGTTAATGTAACACTTGTTACAAGGAACAAGAGAACTCGTATTAATATAACACTTGTTACAAAGAACTAGACACTCATGTTAATGTAACAATTGTTACAAAGAACAAGAAAATCATATCAATCTAACACTTGTTACAAAGAACAAGAGACACTCATGTTGATATAACACTTGTTACAAAGAACAAGAGACACTCATGTTAATGTAACACTTGTTACAAAGAACAAGACAATCATGTTAATATAACATTTGTTACAAAGAACAAGAGAACTCATGTTAATTAATAGTTACAAAAACTTGGAACAATAAGTAGGAGACACTCGTGTTAATGTGACTTGTTACAAAGAACAAGACACACTCGTTATAATTTAACACTTTTTACACAGAAAGAGACACTCATGTTAATGTTACACTTGTTACAAAGAACAAGAGACACTAATATTAGGTTAATACTTATTGCAAAGAACAAGAGAAATCGTTTTAATATAACACTTGTTACAAAGAACAAGAGACATTCATCTTAATGTAACACTTGTTGCAAAGAACAAAAAAGTCATGTTAATCTAACACTTGTTTCAAAGAACAAGAGAAATCTTGTTATTATAACACTTGTTAGAAAGAACAAGAGACATTCATGTTAATGTAACACTTGTTACAAAGAACAAGAAACAATCATGTTAATCTAACACATGTTTCAAAGAACAAGAGACACTGATGTCAATACAACAAGTGTTATATTAACATGATTGTTTCTTGTTCTTTTAACAAGTGTTTCATTAACACGAGTTTTATAGTTCTTTATAAAAGTGTTTCATTAACATGAGTTCTCTTGTTCTTTGTAAAAGTGTTACATTAACACGAGTGTCTCTTGTTCTTCGTAACAAGTGTTATATTAACATGTCTCTTGTTCTTTGTCACATGTGTTACATAAACATGGGTGTCTCTTGTTTTTGTAACTAGTGTTACATAAACGCGAGTTCTCTTGTTCTTTATAACAAGTGTTATAATAACGTGAGTGTTTCTTGTTTTTTGTAACAAGTGTTACATTAACATAATTGTATCTTGTTCTTTGTATCAAGTGATATATTAACATGATTGTTTCTTGTTCTTTGTAACAAGTGTTACATTAACATGAGTCTCTTGTTCTTTGTAACAAACATAAAGATGATTGTCTCTTCTTTTGTAACAAGGTTTATATTAGCATGAGTTCTCTTATTCTTTGAAACAAGTGTTATATTAACATCATTGTTTCTTGTTTTTCTAACAAGTGTTACAATAACACGAGTTTCTCTTGTTCTTTGTAACAAGTGTTAGATTAACACGAGTATCTTTGTTTTTTGTAACAAGTGTTACATTAACAGGAATGTCTTGTTCTTTATTACAAGTGCTCTATTAACACGACTTCTCTTGTTCTTTGTAGCAAGTGTTACATTAACATGAGTGTCGTGTTCTTTGTAACAAGTGTTGTATTAACATGTTACTTGTTACAAAGTACAAGAGACTCATGTTAATGTAACACTTGTTACAAAGATCTAGAGACACTCATGTTAATGTAACACTTGTTGGAAAGAACAAGAAACAATCATATCAATCTAACACTAGTTCAAAGAACAAGAGACACTCATGTTTATCTAACACTTGTTACAATGTACAAGAGACTCTCATGTTAACGTAACACTTGTTACAAAGAACAAGAGAACTCGTATTGATATAAAACTTCTTACAAAGAACTAGACACTCATGTTAATGTAACACTTATTACAAAGAACAAGAAACAATCATATCAATGTAACACTTGTTACAACGAACAAGAAGTCGTGTTAATATAACAGTTGCTACAAAAAACAAGAGACACTCATGTTTATGTAACAATTTTACAAAGAACAAGAGACATGTTGATATAACACTTGTTACAAAGAACTAGAGACACTCATGTTAATGTAACACTTGTTACAAAGAACAAGACAATCATGTTAATATAACATTTGTTACAAAGAACAAGAGAACTCGTGTTAATGTAATACTTGTTACAAAGAAAAGAACAAGAAAACTCATTAATAGAAAACTTGGAACAATAAGTAGGAGACACTCGTGTTAATGTGACTTGTTACAAAGAACAAGACACATTCGTTATAATTTAACACTTTTTACACAGAAAGAGACACTCATGTTAATGTTACACTTGTTACAAAGAACAAGAGACACTAATATTAGGTTAATACTTATTGCAAAGAACAAGAGAAATCGTTTTAATATAACACTTGTTACAAAGAACAAGAGACATTCATCTTAATGTAACACTTGTTGCAAAGAACAAAAAACAGTCATGTTAATCTAACACTTGTTTCAAAGAACAAGAGAAATCTTGTTATTATAACACTTGTTAGAAAGAACAAGAGACATTCATGTTAATGTAACACTTGTTACAAAGAACAAGAAAACAATCATGTTAATCTAACACGTTTCAAAGAACAAGAGACACTGATGTCAATACAACAAGTGTTATATTAACATGATTGTTTCTTCTTTTTAACAAGTGTTTCATTAACACGAGTTCTATTGTTCTTTATAAAAGTGTTTCATTAACATGAGTTCTCTTGTTCTTTGTAAAAGTGTTACATTAACACGAGTCTCTTGTTCTTCGTAACAAGTGTTACATAAACATGAGTGTCTCTTGTTTTTTGTAACTAGTGTTACATAAACGCGAGTTCTCTTGTTCTTTATAACAAGTGTTATAATAACGTGAGTGTTTCTTGTTTTTTGTAACAAGTGTTACATTAACATAATTGTTTTTTGTTCTTTGCAACAAGTGTTAGATTAACATGACTGTTTTTTGTTCTTTTGTAACAAGTGTTACATTAACATGAATGTCTCTTGTTCTTTTTGTAACAAGTGTTATATTAAAACGATTTCTCTTGTTCTTTTGCAACAAGTATTAACCTAATATTAGTATCTCTTGTTCTTTTGTAACAAGTTACATTAACACGAGTGTCTCCTACTTATTGTTCCAAGTTTTCTATTAATGAGTTTTCTTGTTCT
The DNA here is from genome assembly GCF_004210375.1 of Tachypleus tridentatus. Taxonomy (NCBI): domain Eukaryota; kingdom Metazoa; phylum Arthropoda; class Merostomata; order Xiphosura; family Limulidae; genus Tachypleus; species Tachypleus tridentatus. The sequence goes on from NW_027467782.1 coordinate 36,336,610, forward strand.
TTATAACAAGTATTACATTAACATGAGTGCCTTGTTCTTTGTAACAAGTGTTATATTAATATGAATTCTCTTGTTCCTTTGTAACAAGTGTTACTTTTAACATGAGTCTTGTACTTTGTAACAAGTAACATGTTAAAACAACACTTGTTCAAAAGAACACAACACTCATGTTAATGTAACACTTGTTACAAAAAGAAAGATACTCATGTTAATCTAACACTTGTTACAAAGAACAAGAGAAACTCATGTTAATGTAACACTTGTTACAAAGAACAAAAAACAGTCATGTTAATCTAATACTTGTTTCAAAGAACAAGAAAAATCTTGTTATTATAACACTTGTTACAAAGAACAAGAGACACTGATGTGAATATAACAAATGTTACATTAATATGAGTGTCTCATGTTCTTTGTAACAAGGGTTACATAAACACGAGTTCTCTTGTTCTTTGTAACCAGTGCTTCATTAACATAAGTGTTTCATGTTCTTTGTAACAAGTGTAATATAATTAACGAGTTCTCTTGTTCTTTGTAACAAGTGTTACATTAACATGAGTGTCTCTTGTTCTTTGTAACAAGTGTTATATTAACATATCTTTTGTTCTTTGTAAAAGTGTTACATAAACATGAGTGTCTCTTGTTCGTTGTAACAAGTGTTAAATTGATATGATTGTTTCTTCTTCTTTGTAATAAGTGTTACATTAACATGAGTGTCTAGTTCTTTGTAAGAAGTTTTATATCAATACGAGTTGTCTTGTTCTTTGTAACAAGTGTTACATTAACATGAGAGTCTCTTGTTCTTTGTAACAAGTGTTAGATAAACATGAGTGTCTCTTGTTCTTTGAACAAGTGTTAGATTGATATGATTGTTTCTTGTTCTTTAATAACAAGTGTTACATTAACATGAGTGTCTCTTGATCTTTGTAACAAGTGTTACATTAACATGAGTCTGTTGTACTTTTGTAACAAAGTAACATGTTAATACAACACTTGTTACAAAGAACAAGAGACACTCATGTTAATGTAACACTTGTTACAAAGAACAAGAGAAGTCGTGTTAATAGAGCACTTGTAATAAAGAACAAGACATTCCTGTTAATGTAACACTTGTTACAAAAAACAAAGATACTCGTGTTAATCTAACACTTGTTACAAAGAACAAGAGAAACTCGTGTTATTGTAACACTTGTTAGCAAAAACAAGAAACAATGATGTTAATATAACACTTGTTACAAAGAACAAGAAACAATCATGTTAATATATCACTTGTTACAAGAAACACTCACGTTATTATAACACTTGTTATAAAGAACAAGAGCACCCGCGTTTATGTAACACTTGTTACAAAAAACAAGAGACACCATGTTCATGTAACACTTGTTACAAAGAACAAAAGACATGTTAATATAACACTTGTTACAAGAACAAGAGACACTCGTGTTAATGTAACACTTTTTACAAAGAACAAGAGAACTCATGTTAATTAAAAACTTTTATAAAGAACTATAAAACTCGTGTTAATGAAACACTTGTTAAAAAGAACAAGAGAAACTCATCTTAATGTAACACTTGTTGCAAAGAACAAAAAACAGTCATGTTAATCTAATACTTGTTTCAAAGAACAAGAGAAATCTTGTTATTATAACACTTGTTACAAAGAACAAGAGACACTGATGTCAATATAACAAGTGTTACATTAACATGAGTGTCTCATGTTCTTTGTAACAAGTGTTACATAAACACGAGTTCTCTTGTTCTTTGTAACAAGTGTTCATTAACATAAGTGTTTCATGTTCTTTGTAACAAGTGTAATATAAACACGAATTCTCTTGTTCTTTGTAACAAGTATTACAGTAACATAAGTGTCTCTTGCTCTTTGTAAAAGTGTTACATAAACATGAGTGTCTCTTGTTCTTTGTAACAAGTGTTATTTAACATGATTGTCTTGTTCTTTGTAACAAGTTTTATATTAATATGAGTTCTCTTGTTCTTTGTAACAAGTGTTACATTAACATGAGAGTCTCTTGTTCTTTTTAACAAGTGTTAGATAAACATGAGTGTCTCTTGTTCTTTGAACTAGTGTTAGATTGATATGATTGTTTCTTGTTCTTTTCCAACAAGTGTTACATTAACTCGAGTGTCTCTAGATCTTTGTAACAAGTGTTACATTAACATGAGTCTCTTGTACTTTTGTAACAAGTAACATAAACATTAATACAACACTTGTTACAAAGAACAGAGACACTCATGTTAATGTAACACTTGTTACAAAAAACAAAGATACTCGTGTTAATCTAACACTTGTTACAAAGAACAAGAGAAACTCATGTTATTGTAACACTTGTTACAAAGAACAAGAAACAATGATGTTAATATAACACTTGTTTACAAAGAACAAGAGAACTCATGTTAATATAAAACTTGTTACAAAGAAGAAGAGACAATCATTTTTAATGTTAACACTTGTTACAAAGAACAAGAGACTCATGTTAATGTAACACTTGTTACAAAGAACAAGAAACAATCATGTTAATATAACACTTGATACAAAGAACAAGAGACAATTATGTTAATGTAACACTTGTTACAAAAAACAAGAAACACTCATGTTATTATAACACTTGTTACAAAGAACAAGAGAACTCATGTTTATGTAACACTTGTTACAAAAAACAAGAGACACTCATGTTTATGTAACACTTGTTACAAAGAACAAGAAGATCATTTTAATATAACACTTGTTACAAAGAACAAGAGACACTCATGTTAATGTAACACTTTTTTACAAAGAACAATAGAAGTCGTGTTAATGAAACACTTGTTAAAAAGAACAAGAAACAATCATGTTAATATAACACTTGTATTAACATCAGTGTCTCTTGTTCTTTGAAACATGTGTTAGATTAACACGATTGTTTCTTGTTCTTTGTAACAAGTGTTACATTAACATAATAATTCTTGTTCTTTCTAACAAGTGTTATAATAACAAGATTTCTCTTGTTCTTTGAAACAAGTGTTAGATTAACATGACTGTTTTTTGTTCTTTGCAACAAGTGTTACATTAAGATGAATGTCTCTTGTTCTTTGTAACAAGTGTAACATTAACATGAGTGTCTCTTTCTGTGTAAAAAGTGTTAAATTATAACGAGTGTGTATTATTCTTTGTAAAAATGTTACATTAACACGAGTGTCTCTGTTATTGATCCAAGTTTTCTATTAATGAGTTTTCTTGTTCTTTTATAACAAGTATTACATTAACATGAGTTCTCTTGTTCTTTGTAACAAATGTTATATTAACCTGATTGTCTTGTTCTTTGTAACAAGTGTTACATTAACATGAGTGTCTCTTGTTCTTTGTAACACGTGTTATATCAACATGAGTGTCTCTTGTTCTTTGTAACAAGTGTTAGATTGATATGATTGTCTTGTTCTTTGTAACAAGTGTTACATTAACATGAGTGTCTCTAGTTCTTTGTAACACGTGTTATATCAACACGAGTGTCTCTTGTTCTTTGTAACAAGTGTTAGATTAATATGATTGTCTTGTTCTTTGTAACAATTGTTACATTAACATGAGTGTCTAGTTCTTTGTAACAAGTGTTATATTAATACGAGTTCTCTTGTTCTTTGTAACAAGTGTTACATTAACATGAGTCTTGTACTTTGTAACAAGTAACATGTTAAAACAACAATTGTTCAAAAGAACACGACACTCATGTTAATGTAACACTTGTTACAAAGAACAAGAGAATCGTGTTAATAGAACACTTGTAACAAAGAACAAGACATTCATGTTAATGTAACACTTGTTACAAAAACAAAGATACTTATGTTAATCTAACACTTGTTACAAAGAACAAGAGAAACTCATCTTAATGTAACACTTGTTGCAGAAAACAAAAAACAGTCATGTTAATCTAACACTTGTTTCAAAGAACAAGAGAAATCTTGTTATTATAACACTTGTTACAAAGAACAAGAGAAACTCATCTTAATGTAACACTTGTTGCAAAGAACAAAAAACAGTCATGTTAATCTAATACTTGTTTCAAAGAACAAGAAAAATCTTGTTATTATAACACTTGTTACAAAGAACAAGAGACACTGATGTTAATATAACAAATGTTACATTAACATGAGTGTCTCATGTTCTTTTAACAAGTGTGTTACATAAACACGAGTTCTCTTGTTCTTTGTAACAAGTGTTCATTAACGTAAGTGTTTCATGTTCTTTGTAACAAGTGTAATATAAACACGAGTTCTCTTGTTCTTTGTAACAAGTGTTACAGTAACATGAGTGTCTCTTGCTCTTTGTAACAAGTGTTATATTAACATATCTTTTGTTCTTTGTAAAAGTGTTACATAAACATGAGTGTCTCTTGTTCTTTGTAACAAGTGTTAAATTAACATGATTGTTTCTTCTTCTTTGTAACAAGTGTTACATTAACATGAGTGTCTTGTTCTTTGTAACAAGTTTTATATCAACACGAGTTGTCTTGTTCTTTGTAACAAGTGTTACATTAACATGAGAGTCTCTTGTTCTTTGTAACAAGTGTTAGATAAACATGAGTGTCTCTTGTTCTTTGAACAAGTGTTAGATTGATATGATTGTTTCTTGTTCTTTCCAACAAGTGTTACATTAACATGAGTGTCTCTAGATCTTTGTAACAAGTGTTACATTAACATGAGTCTGTTGTACTTTGTAACAAGTAACATGTTAATACAACACTTGTTACAAAGAACACTGACACTCATGTTAATGTAACACTTTGTTACAAAGAACAAGAGAAGTCGTGTTAATAGTAACACTTGTTATAAAGAACAAGACATTCATGTTAATGTAACACTTGTTACAAAAACAAGAGATACTCGTGTTAATCTAACACTTGTTACAAAGAACAAGAGAAACTCGTGTTATTGTAACACTTGTTAGAAAAAACAAGAAACAATGATGTTAATATAACACTTGTTACAAAGAACAAGAAACAATCATGTTAATATATCACTTGTTACAAGAAACACTCACGTTATTATAACACTTGTTACAAAAGAACAAGAGCACCTCATGTTTATGTAACACTTGTTACAAAAAACAAGAGACACTCATGTTCATGTAACACTTGTTACAAAGAACAAAGACATGTTAATATAACACTTGTTACAAAGAACAAGAGACACTCGTCATTAATGTAACACTTTTACAAAGAACAAGAGAACTCATGTTAATTAAAACTTTTTAAAGAACAAGAAAACTCGTGTTAATGTAACACTTGTTAAAAAGAACAAGAAACAATCATGTTAATATAACACTTGTTGTATTGACATCAGTGTCTCTTGTTCTTTGAAACAAGTGTTAGATTAACATGATTGTTTCTTGTTCTTTGTAACAAGTGTTACATTAACATGAATGTCTCTTGTTCTTTCTAACAAGTGTTATAATAACAAGATTTCTCTTGTTCTTTGAAACAAGTGTTAGATTAACATGATTGTTTTTGTTCTTTGTAACAAGTGTTACATTAAGATGAATGTCTCTTGTTCTTTGTAACAAGTGTTAGATTAACATGACTGTTTTTTCTTTTTGTAACAAGTGTTACATTAACATGAATGTCTCTTGTTCTTTGTAACAAGTGTTATATTAAAAACGATTTCTCTTGTTTTTGCAACAAGTATTAACATTAATATTAGTATCTCTTGTTCTTTGTAACAAGTTACATTAACACGAGTGTCTCCTACTTATTGTAACAAGTGTTTCTATTAATGAGTTTTCTTGTTCTTTATAACAAGTGTTACATTAACACGAGTTCTCTTGTTCTTTGTAACAAGTGTTATATTAACATGATTGTCTTGTTCTTTGTAACAAGTGTTACATTAACATGAGTGTCTCTTGTTCTTTGTAACAAGTGTTATATTAACATGAGTGTCTCTTGTTCTTTGTAACAAGTGTTATATTGATATGATTTTCTTGTTCTTTGTAACAATTGTTACATTAACATGAGTGCCTTGTTCTTTGTAACAAGTGTTATATTAACAGGAGTTCTCTTGTTCTTTGTAACAAGTGTTACATTAACATGAGTCTTGTACTTTGTAACAAGTAACATGTTAAAACAACACTTGTTTTAAAAGAACACGACACTCATGTTAATTTAACACTTGTTACAAAGAACAAGAGAAATCGTGTTAATAGAACACTTGTAATAAAGAACAAGACATTCATGTTAATGTAACACTTGTTACAAAGAACAAGAGATACTCATGTTAATCTAACACTTTATTGTTACAAAGAACAAGAGAAACTCATGTTAATGTAACACTTGTTACAAAGAACAAAAAAACAATCATGTTAATCTAATACTTGTTTCAAAGAAAAAAGAAAATCTTGTTATTATAACACTTGTTACAAAGAACAAGAGACACTGATGTCAATATAACAAGTGTTACATTAATATGAGTGTCTCATGTTCTTTGTAACAAGGGTTACATAAACACGAGTTCTCTTGTTCTTTGTAACAAGTGCTTCATTAACGTAAGTGTTTCATGTTCTTTGTAACAAGTGTAATATAAACACGAATTCTCTTGTTCTTTGTAACAAGTATTACAGTAACATAAGTGTCTCTTGTTCTTTGTAAAAGTGTTACATAAACATGAGTGTCTCTTGTTCTTTGTAACAAATGTTATTTAACATGATTGTCTAGTTCTTTGTAAGAAGTTTTATATCAATACGAGTTCTCTTGTTCTTTGTAACAAGTGTTACGTTAACATGAGAGTCTCTTGTACATTTTAACAAGTGTTAGATAAACATGAGTGTCTCTTGTTCTTTGAACAAGTGTTACATTAACATGATTGTTTCTTGTTCTTTGTAACAAGTGTTACATTAACTCGAGTGTCTCTAGATCTTTCTAACAAGTGTTACATTAACATGAGTCTCTTGTACTTTGTAACAAGTAACATGTTAATACAACACTTGTTACAAAGAACACGACACTCATGTTAATGTAACACTTGTTACAAAAACAAAGATACTTTTGTTAATCTAACACTTGTTACAAAGAACAAGAGAAACTCATGTTATTGTAACACTTGTTACAAAACAAAACAAGAAACAATGATGTTAATATAACACTTGTTACAAAGAACAAGAGAACTCATGTTAATATAAAACTTGTTACAAAAGACACTCAAAGACAATCATCTTTATGTTACACTTGTTACAAAGAACAAGAACTCGTATTAATATAACACTTGTTACAAAGAACAAGAGACACTCATGTTAATGTAACACTTGTTACAAAGAACAAGACAATCATGTTAATATAACATTTGTTACAAAGAACAAGAGAACTCGTGTTAATGTAATACTTGTTATAAAGAACAAGAAAACTCATTAATAGAAAACTTGGAACAATAAGTAAGAGACACTCGTGTTTATGTGACTTGTTGCAAAGAATAATACACACTCGTTATAATTTAACACTTTTTAGACAGAAAGAGACACTCATGTTAATGTTACACTTGTTACAAAGAACAAGAGACACTAATATTAGGTTAATACTTATTGCAAAGAACAAGAGAAATCGTTTTAATATAACACTTGTTACAAAGAACAAGAGACATTCATCTTAATGTAACACTTGTTGCAAAGAACAAAAAACAGTCATGTTAGTCTAACACTTGTTTCAAAGAACAAGAATTCATGTTAATGTAACACTTGTTACAAAGAACAAGAAACAATCATGTTAATCTAACACATGTTTCAAAGAACAAGAGACACTGATGTCAATACAACAAGTGTTATATTAACATGATTGTTTCTTGTTCTTTTTAACAAGTGTTTCATTAACACGAGTTCTATTGTTCTTTATAAAAGTGTTTCATTAACATGATTTCTCTTGTTCTTTGTAAAAGTGTTACATTAACACGAGTGTCTCTTGTTCTTTGTAACAAGTGTTATATTACACATGTCTCTTGTTCTTTGTAACAAGTGTTACATAAACATGGGTGTCTCTTGTTTTTGTAACTAGTGTTACATAAACGCGAGTTCTCTTGTTCTTTGTAACAAGTGTTATAATAACGTCAGTGTTTCTTGTTTTTTGTAACAAGTGTTACATTAACATAATTGTCTCTTGTTCTTTGTAACAAGTGATATATTAACATGATTGTTTCTTGTTCTTTGTAACAAGTGTTACATTAACATGAGTCTCTTGTTCTTTGTAACAAGTGTAACATAAAGACGATTGTCTCTTCTTTTTGTAACAAGTTTTATATTAGCATGAGTTCTCTTGTTCTTTGTAACAAGTGTTAGATTAACACGAGTATTTTTGTTTTTTGTAACAAGTGTTACATTAACAGGAATGTCTTGTTCTTTATTACAAGTGCTCTATAACACGAGTTCTCTTGTTCTTTGTAACAAGTGTTACATTAACATGAGTGTCGTGTTCTTTGTAACAAGTGTTGTTTTAACATGTTACTTGTTACAAAGTACAAGAGACTCATGTTAATGTAACACTTGTTACAAAGAACAAAAGAGAACTCGTGTTAATATAACACTTGTTACAAAGAACAAGAGACACTCATGTTAATGTAACAATTGTTACAAAGAACAAGACAATCATATCAATCTAACACTTGTTACAAAGAACAAGAACTAGTACAATAACACTTGTTACAAAAGAACTAGAGACACTCATGTTAACAACATTTGTTACAAAGAACAAGACAATCATGTTAATATAACATTTGTTACAAAGAACAAGAGAACTCGTTTTAATGTAACACGTGTTACAAAGAACAAGAAGTCGTGTTAATACAACAGTTGCTACAAAAAACAAGAGACAATCATGTTAATATAACATTATTATTCTATTATTCTAACATCATTGTTTCTTGTTTTTTGTAACAAGTGTTACACAAACACGAGTTCTCTTGTTCTTTGTAACAAGTGTTACATTAACGTGAGTGTTTCTTGTTTTTGAAACAAGTGTTATATTAACATGATTGTTTCTTATTCTTTGTAACAAGTGTTAGACTAACATGAGTGTCTTGTTCTTTGTGATAGGTGTTGTATCAATAGGAGTTCTCTTATTCTTTGTAACAAGTGTTATATTAACACGAGTTCTTTTGTTCTTTTTAACAGCTGTTACATTAATATCATTGTTTCTCGTTCTTTGTACCAAGTGTTATACTAACACGAGGTTTCTTGTTCTTTGTAACAAGTGTTATATTAACATGATTGTCTCTTGTTCTTTCTAGCAAGTGTAATATAAACACGAGGTCTCTTATTCTTTGTAACAAGTATTACATTAACATGAGTGTCTCTTTCTCTTTGTAAAAAAGTGTTATATTAACACGAGTTCTCTTCTTTGTAATAAGTGTTACATTAACATGAGTGTCTTTTGTTCTTTGTTAATAACACGAATTCTCTTGTTCTTTGTAACAAGTATTATATTAACAGAAGTTTTCTTGTTCTTTGTAACAACTGTTATGTTAATATGACCTCTTATTTTTTGTAACAAGTGTTATGTTAATACGACCTCTTATTTTTTGTAACAAGTGTTACATTAACACGAGTTCTCTTTGTAATAAGTGTTACATTAACATGAGTGTCTTTTGTTCTTGGTAACAAATGTTATATTGACATGAGTTCTTTTGTTCTTTTTAACAAGTGTTACATTAACATGAGTGTCTCTTTGTTCTTTGTAACAAGTGTTATATTAACACGAGTGTCTTTTGTTCTTTGATAACAAGTGTTATATTAACATGAATGTCTTTTGTTCTTTGTAACAAGTGTTATATTAACATGATTGTTTCTCGTTTTTTTGTAACAAGTGTTATATTAACATGATTGTTTCTCGTTTTTTTGTAACAAGTGTTATATTAACATGAGTGTCTCTTGTTCTTTGAAACAAGTGTTATATTAACATGATTGTTTCTTGTTGTTTCTAGCAAGTGTAATATAAGCACGAGTTCTCTTGTTCTTTGGAACAAGTATTATATTAACATGAGGGTCTCTTGCTCTTTGTAAAAAGTGTCATATTAACACGAGTTCTCTTTATTGTAATAAGGGTTACATTAACATGAGTGTCTTTTGTCCTTGATAAGAAGTATTACATTAACACGAATTCTCTTGTTCTTTGTATGAAGTGTTATGTTAATACGACCTCTTATTTTTTGTAAAAAGTGTTACATTAACACGAGTTTTCTTGTACTTTGTAACAAGTGTTATATTGACACGAATTTTCGTGTTATTTGTAACACGTTACATTAACAAGTTTCTCTTGTTCTTTCTGACAAGTGTCATATAAATACGAGTCCTTTTGTTCTTTTTAACAAATGTTACCTTTACATGAGTGTTTCTTGTTCTTTGTAACAAGTGTTATAATAACGTGTTTGTTTTTTTATTGAAACAAGTGTTTTTTTAACACGAGTGTCTTTTTTTTGTAGCATGTGTAATATAAACACGAGTTTTCTTGTTCTTTGTAAAAAGTGTTACATTGACATGAGTGTCTTGTTTTTTGAAACAAGTGTTATATTAACACGAATTCTCATGTTTTTGTAATAAGTGTTACATTAACACGAGTGTGTCTTGTTCTTTGTAACAAGTGTTACATTAACATGAGTGTCTGTTGTTCTTTGTAACAAGTGTTATATTGACATGAGTTCTCTTGTTCTTTTAACAAGTGTTACATTAACATGAGTGTCTTGTTCTTTATTACAAGTCCTATATTAACACAAGTGCTCTTGTTCTTAGTAGTAAGTTTTACGTAAACATGTGTGTCTCTTGTTCTTTTAACAAGTGTTACATTAATATTAGTGTTTCTTGTTCTTTGTAACGAGTGTTACATTAACATGTGTGTCTCTGTTCTTTGTAACAAGTTTTATATAGACGAGTTGTTCTTTTTTAACAAGTGTTACATTGACACGAGTGTCTTTTGTTCTTTGCAAGAAATGTTATTTAACCATGAGTGACTCTTGTTCTTTTAACAAGTGTCATATTAACATCTTTCTTTCTTGTTTTTTGTAACAATTGTTATATTAACATGAGTGTTTCTTGTTCTTTGAAACAAGTGTTAGATTAATATGATTGTTTCTTGCTCTTTGTAAAAAGTGTTATATTAACATGAGTGGGGGAAATTTCCCTAAAAACGAGGGTAAGCAGTGTCAGAAATGTCCCTAGCAATGGTGGTAAGCAATGGGGAAAATGTTTTAGCAACGGTGGTAAGGAGTGGGGAAATTTCCCGATGAACGGCGGCACGCACTGTCCGAAATGTCCCTAGCAACGGAGGTAAGCAGTAGGGGAAATCTTCCTGGCAATGGGGTAGGAAATGTGGGAAATGTTCCTAGTAATGGGGGTAAGCAGAATCGGAAATGTCCCTAGCAGGGGGTAAGGAGTGTAGGAAATGTCTCTAGTAACCGGGGTAAGCAGTGCAAGAAATGCCCCCAGCAACAGGAGTAAGCTATTGGGAAATGTCCCTAGCAACGGGGTGTATTGAGTCGAGGAATGTGTGCCTCAGCGGGGAAAGAGTGAAGGAAATGTCCCTAACAACGGGTGAAAGTAGTAGGAAAATGTCCCTAGCAATGGGGTAAGCAGGGGAGAAACCCTAAGAACTGGTGTAAGCAGTGTCCAAAGTGTCCCTAGCAACAAGGGTAAGCAGTGGAGGAATTGTCCCTAGCAATGGTTGTAAACAGTGTAGGAAATGTCCCCAGCAACGGGTGGTAAGAAGTGGGGATATGTCCCCAGCAACGGGTGGTAAGAACTGGGGAAATGTACCTAGTAACGGGGGAAAGAAGTGGGGTAAATGTCCCAGCAACTGGGGTAAACAGTGGGGAAATGTCCCTACAATGGGGTAAGAAATGTCGGATATATCCCCAGCAACGGGGTAAGAAGTGTGGGAAATGTTCCTAGGAATGTGGGGCACGCAGTGTAGGAAATGCCCTAAAAACTGAGGTAAGCAGTGGGGAAATTTCTTTAGCAACGGTGGTAAGAACTAGAGGAAATGCACCTAGTAACGTGGAAAGAACTGGGGAATGTCCCTAGCAACGAGGGTAAGCAGTGTCGGTACTTAGCAACGGGGTAAGCAGTGGGGTTAATTTTCTAGCAACGGTGTAAACAGGTTGGGAAATGTCTCTAGAAACAGGGGTGGTAAGAAGTGGGGTAAATGTCCCTAGCAACAGTGGTAACCACTGAGGGAATAGTCCCTAGCAATGGTGGTAAACAGTATAGGAAATGTCCCTAGCAACGGTGGAAAGAACTGGGGAATGTCCCTAGCAACGAGGGTAAGCAGTGTCGGACATGTCCCTAGCAACGGGGTAAACAGTGGAGGAAATATACCTAGCAACGCGGAATAATCACAGGGGAAATGTCCCAGCAACAAGGGTAAGCAGTGGGGAAATTTCCCCAGCAATGGGGTAAGAAGTGTGGGAAATATTCCTAGGAAAGTGGGTAATCAGAATCGGAAATGTCCCTAGTAACTGGGGTAAGCACTTGGGAAATGTCCCAGCAACGGGGTAAGCAGTGGGGAAAATGTCCCTAGTAACCGAGTGTATTGAGTCGGGGAATGTGCCTTCAACGGGTGTAAACAGTGAAGGAAGTGTCCCTAGCAATGGGGAAATTAGGATGGTAAATGTCCCTATCAATGGGGTAAGTAGTAGGGGAAAATCCCTATGAACTGGTGTAAGCTGTGTCCAAAATGTCCCTAGCAACGGGGTAAGCAGTAGGAGAAATGTCCCTAAACAGTGTAGGAATTGTCCCTTGCACGGGTGGTAAGAAGTGAGGGAAATGTCCCTAGCAACAGTGGTAAGAACTGGGGGAAATGTACCTAGAAACGGGGGAAAGAAGTGAGGGAAATGTTCCTAGCAACGGTGGTAAGAACTGGGGGAAATGTACCTAGAAACGGGGGAAAGAAGTGGGGTAAAGGTCCCTAGCAATGGGTGGTAAGCAGTGTGGGAAAGTCCATAGTAACGGGGGTAAGCATTGGGGTAACTTTCCATCGCAACTGTGGTAAACAGTGGAGGAAATGTCCCTGCAACTGGTGGTAAGAAGTGTAGTAAATGTCCCTAGCTACGGTGGTAAGCACTGGGGAAAATGTCCCTAGCAATGGGGTAAGCACTAGGGGAAATGTCCCTAGCAACCGGGTAAGCAGTGCCCGAAATGTCCCTAGCAAATGGGGTAAGCAGTGGGGAAATGTCCAATGGTTATCTAAAAAATACAACAAATTAACATTTTCAAAGGGAGTCACTTTTTCTGTCCATCCCCTTATATGTAATATTTATGTATGTATATGAATACATTGCTTGGAATAACATGGGAAAAGTAGTTTAAAGTCGACATTTGGTGGCCAGAGTAACATTGGCTGCATTTTAGTAGATTAGTATTTGGTAAAATAGTCACATTAAATTTAGAGAAAAAGAGAGGACGCCATTACATTTGAAAACTGTTGAGAAAATCACTAAAATATTTTTAGTGTTTAATTGATTATTCAATTCACATATAGAAGTAAGTGTATTTTAGGGACTATTTCCAAATATGGAAAGAGGGGAGTGGGGGCCACCGTGTTTGATTCACTAGATAGAGTTTTCTCAGCAAAGAGAAAAGATAAAAGGTCTTTATTTTATATTGTAGCTTTTTAATATTGGTAATTTGAATTCCTAATTCATACAAGACTACAGACTTTGTATTTTGATATCACAAACATCTAACTTGAACCAGTGCTGTTTTCAACATACCACATAAAACACAAAAATTGAACTTTACTGTTTAATTTAGAAATTAAATAATATTTAATATGAAAATCTGAATTATAATGTACAGTTTGATACTAAACTTAAGGAGATAAATTCATAAAATAGTAGTTCAATAAAATTTTGAATGTTGGTCAACAAAAACAATGACATGGCCTTTGAGCCATGACCCATTTCAAAACAGTTAACATGAAATTCAGTTTGCACACAAGACTAGTTAATGCCTGAATCACTCTGAATTGGTAGCATTACAGACAAATTTTTAGAAAAATATTCTATAACTAAGTTTGATTTTCTGTGTACACCATATTTGTAATGTTTACTAATAACTTACATAATTTTATGAAGATGCCCAAAGTATATTTGCAATTATTACATGCATAACATTACACATTAACAGTTCAATCTAACTGCCCAACTCCACAAGCACAAGATTAAAAGAATTTCTTTTAACAAGGCATTTTCATTTTTTGCAAATCAGGATTTGAAAAAAACAAAAATCATTAACTCGTTATACAACATTTATATTTTCTAATTTACTACATAACTTACTTCTCAGGAATTCTTTTTCTTCCTGTAAAAGAGGATATTTTACCACTTGAGCAAGATCTTTAAGAAGTATAATTATAACTTCACTCTCTGCAGGTGGTAAGTCAGGAGAGATATTACTCTCCAACAGATTCCCTAAGTAACTGTACAGTCTCCGAAAGTCTGGTTCACTGTCTTTTTTGGTGTTTCATGATGTTCCTCAGTTTTGCAGCTTTAAGCACCTACAGAATATAAAAGAAATACACAATATAATCGTAAGCTGTTTATCTTTAAAACACACATGGATTACATGAACTTTAACTGAAACTGTTGTAAAAGTTTTGATAAATTGAAAGAGAAATGTAATGATAATAAGATTAAAGCACCAGCCATTTTGCATTATGGCTGGTGGGAAAAGTTATATCAAAACTATGAAAGATGAATATAGTTGAATTACACATTAGTTATAAAAATCATTTAAAGATATTCATTTTAATGTAACTGTGGAAAAATTAATTTTCGCAAAACTCAAGTTATTACAATGCAATATTTGTTGCTGTTGCTGTAACTTAACTAAAGATGAGTAAGGATTTTCTTTATGAAAACTGATTCATAATACATAAATACTTGTGGTGGGACATTACAATTTAACTAACTCTCTTGATATAGGTTTGGTAATTCTGACTAACCATATAACCAATATGAAAGTATCCATACTCTAACTTTTAATGTGATATGTGTATCTTTATGAAATTTGGCAAGCTTTTAGAAAGCACTGCATGCTTAGTACACACACACACACACATAAACAGAATATTTACTTAAGCTTGTAGTTATGATGACAATTCATTTGTGGGGATGTTCAACAGAAGGGTTTTGAGAGTAGTATCTACTTGAAAGTTGTTTGAATTATAAAGATGTAAAATTTGAATTAAATAGACCCAACATTTGAAGTTTTTAGATTTAGAATACTCACAATGTTAAAGTAGATGGGAACAAATAAACATAAAAAGAAACTGAAAAGTATAAAACCAAAAGCTACAACACAGGAACATAATAAATTAGACTACAAGAAATATATCACCAAATGAAGCTGAAGTACAATTCAGAACAAGAAAATTTGTAGATTTGAGGAACAAAAATTAGTGCAAATAAAAAGACAGGCTCTAAAGAACACACATTCATGAAATCATTTAATTTAATCAAAGGAGTGATTTTGTTAGGAGTAATGTTATGTTAAACCTGTGAAGCCAACAATGGTAGTGACATAAAATAGGTTAGAGGAAGATATATCAATAATGCTGTTGTATATTCTTGGGGGAACAACTCAGACATATGTTATAAAAGGACATACTTCAATCTTGTTATCTCATTATATATATAATTAAATAATTTCAAAACTGTACACACCTCTTGATTTGTAAACTGGGTGATTTTTAAAGTGCTACAGAAATAACTGGGGTTATGCGCATGAAAAAAAACATACACTAGAGAAAATAAGAGACTTTCGACTGGATGAATGAATATAAATAAAGGTTCTTAATGGATAAAAAGAGACTGTACTTAATTATTCTACCTTTCTTGTTCTGTGCTGTATATGTAGTCAAAATTATTCAGAATTTCAGAAACCCTGTAAAAAGTTAATAAAGGATACTAGGTAGGAAATACAAAACTCCCAAGAGAGATTCCATCTGAAGAACAATAAAAATACTAAATGATGTAAAGAACAAGATGCAGAGTCCATGAGACCTTACACAGATAGCCAAATGTTAAATATGTTATATAACCTGAAATCCAATTAAGGTGGTCAGAAACACCTTGATAAACAAGACATATGAGGTGCACAAACAAATTCAATGGAATGAATAAAGCAAGACCTGTGGAACATGAGCCATTGCAAAATATAAAAACTAATGTTGATCTCCTTGGAAATATTACATTTTTCACACCAGAAACAGACAGCCTTATTGGTGAGTTAAAAGAACTACAAAAAGAAAAAGGCATAAAACAAAAAAAGAATTGAGGTCAGTCAGGCTAGGTAACATAATATAAGAAAAACAGCTGTGACTATCTCAGCCCAAATCTCTGGTAGAAAGACTATTAAGGTGTCAGTACAGAACCTTTCTAAAAGAAAAAATAAGAGTATGAAAAAAATTTGAAAAATGTCAAATCATCTTAATCTTGAAGTTAGTAACAAAATACAACATATCTTCAGAGGAAGAATGGAAACAAGATGCACAAGGTTCAAACAAAGACAGGCAAATTAATACCAGGCTTACATCCGATGATGACATCTTGGTACCAAAGAAAGATGTATGAAAAACACAAAGACATGAAGACTGCAACTGAAACAAAACAAACCATAATCATGAAAATGGTATATGAAACATGAAAAAAATAAAGATGCAGACAAGTTTGAAAAAAATAAGACTTCAAATTCTGTATATAACAGCTAGCCATTACAGAAGATTTATCAAAAGTAATGGAACAGGATTTCTTTGGGACAGGCAAGAAGAATGAAAATCATTAAGGAGCAAGTCAGCATGAGGCAATAAGATTTGGACAGTGGAATTAACTGATTTTATCTTACCCATTACTTGAGAATGAAGATAAAATAGGCAGGTTCAGAGAAACAAGTTTTTTTCCAAGAAAGACTCCCAGTACCCACTGCTACAGAAGATGGACTTAGAACTTTAAACCAGTAAAGTATCAAAAATGTGCAATGTTGACCCTAAGGCACGGAACATGGGATGACCTAAATACCTGTTTAGACTAGCATGATGTGATAACAGCCAAAACAATAGAAAAACTGCAGCAAATAAAGGCAATGAGATCAAGTTCAACTATACTTTTTGAAATATATCACAACAAAGTTTTTGTGAATACTATAACATCTCACTCAGTTCAATTGAAAAAAAACAACATGAAATCCTGATATTCAATTGAAACAGAATAAATCTTTGGAAGAGTGATTTTAAAATGAGATATCAAAAAAGATTGCTGATCCTAAAGCTAACAGTTTTTTTTACTACAAAGAGCTATTACCTCATGTGTACTATCATGCATGTTCCTGCAAATGCCAGAAGCCTTGAACAAAGTTCCCATCCCCTTACGTGCATCAACATATACTGCACCAGTCTTTAATGTAATCATCATAAGACCATAGCTCTCCATGCAAGTAATCATGGGAGGCAGCACTCAGTGAGAAACCACATCCATTTCAAGCAGAGAATGTTCTTTGTGCAGCTGAAGTTATAGGGGAAAAGATTGTGAATAAGAATCTTTTGGTGAGTGCTAATATGTCACAAGCTGATCAGATGGCAGATTATTCAAGCATGTATAATCTCACAGGAAGATAGCTGGACATAAGTGTTTAGAGTTGCTAGACCTATATGTCAGGTCATTCCATATTAGAGGAATACCTACATGAGATATTACAAAAAATTAAACAAAAAAAGCATACAGACCCACGTTCTAAAGTAAACCCATGACTCATCCATCTTGTTATAATCAACTTACTTCATAAAACAGCAGATACCTGAAGTACAATATCAGGTAACACCCCAATCCTACTTTCCAAGCAAAGGATGTGTCCACTTAGTATTGGAATATTGGTATTCCATTTAATGAGGAACTCTATGTCGAGTTCCCCAACCCACTAGAAGAATTTGAGGGAAATGGAACTTGCATGGGGGAAAACACAGGAGGGATACATGAATCATTGTTAACAGGCACATACATCTGCAATTAGATGTCACACTGAGAGACAGTACCACGGATTACCATGACTAAAGACAGCAGACACACACCTAGTGCTGTCCTTCATATTTTTGTCAAATGTTGAATAGCCTGGAATATATATTTATAATATATATGTGCGTGCGTGTGTGCACCCATAGAAATCAATGAATAATTATGCACAAAGCCTCAACAGAAGAGCTTAATACTTTTAGTACTTCTCTCCACTTTCTGTGAATTTTCAGCAAATATTTCTTTTGAGCAAACACTGGGCACTTAGTGTGTTCTATGATCTTAATAATACATAATGTTTGAATGAGGTCATTATGAAAAAAAAACAATGCAGAAACGTAAACAATTCAAATTAGAGCCACGATGATGAGTGAATATAGGCAATTGGAATGAGACAATGAATAAAGGAGAGGATGGAACCAACACAGAAGGGAGGAACTGAAAACTAAATATTTCACCCACAGAAGATAAACCAAATGAAGCAAAATCATGATGTGGAGGAAATGTCTGAAAACCAGGACTGGTCATCCATCACAAGGAAGAGTATCTGTAGAGTGAGAAACTGCCCATCAGAAACAGGAAAACCAAAGCTGAATCAAATAAGATAGGATGATGTTTGGCCAACAATTTTCCAACTTTGTGGGAATAATAAAAGGATGAAAGTACAACCTCATGGTGGGATGAGGAATTGTCTCAAGGACTTTACACAGGTGAGAGGGAAAGTAAAAGTTTAGCAAAACCTCTGAGAAAGTCCTGAGGAACTGAACAGGCATAGAAAAGGCGATTCATCAGAAAAAAGAGTTGGAGAACAAAGCTCCTACAAAACTGGAGCCAAGGGGTTGCTTCAGAAACAACTCATCTCAAGGACCTGAAATGGCTAACCCTCAAAGAAGACAAACCATACAGTAACAAAAGAACAAAGAACAGTAGATGAAGGGACCAACAAGGCCATATGTAATGAAAACCTGTTGTGGTCCTCTGGTCCAAAAGGTAATTTACTAAAGGTAGAACAGATGAAGAGCAGCATCAATACAAACTGCATCATTTAAAAAATACCCCAAAAAAAGCACTAAAAAGGAAAGAAAAGTAATATAATGCTTTACGAGTGTAAAAAAGGCAATAGTACAGCAGAAACTACAAGAAACATGCAAGATGCTTATGGTGGAGTCTCAATGAAATAAAATGTTGAAGATGGTTTCAAAAGTTCAGTTTGTCCTGTTGAGTTTAATGATAACTCGCTGCAGGCTGCGCTTGATAAAGACTGTGCTGTAACAGTTGAAGAACTAGCACGGAAGTTTAATTCAACCCATTCAACAGTTTACTATCATCTGCAACAGCTTGGAAAGATGTCAAAGCTTAAAAAATGGGTCCCCCATGATTTGACAAAAGCCAACCTTAGAACAAGAGTGGACATTTGCACTTATCTGCAATCTCATGAATGTAACTCACCTTTTTTGGAAAGGTTAGTGCCTGGAGATGAAAAATGATTATTTTATAAGAATGTTAAGCACTGCAGAAAATGGCTCAGTACAGGTAATTGTTAAAGTGCAGCCCAAAATGGGCCTACACCATAGGAAAGTCTTGTTAAGCATTTGGTGGGATATTGTTGGTGGGATCCATCCACTTTGAGTTGCTGCCACTCAATGTAATGATTACATCAGACTTCTGTTGTCAACAGTTAGAGCACTTGAATGTTACACTGAATCAGTCATAAAGGTGTTGTGTTATACCAGGATAATACATGGCCCCATACAACAAGGATCACATCTGCAAAGATTGAAGAGCTAGACTGAAAAAAAACTTCCACATCCTACTTATTCTCCAGACCTTGTCCCATCCGATTATCATGTATTCCAAAGTTTGCAGAACTATCTTGATGGAAAAGAGCTTGAAACACACAATGCTCTGTACAGTAAACAATATAATACATCACTTTTTTGGCTTTCCATTGATTATAATAATTCGGTATAAAATATCAGCAGGAGAGAGCTACTGGAAATTTGTAAAAGAGAGAATGCAGTAGGTGTGCATGGGAACTATGTCTGGTTTTGTATCTTGTGGCTCCATATGCAAATAAGATTAAAGGCTATAAAAAATAGACTTTACCTTAGTAATATCTGGATTATAATGAGAAATATATGTGCAACTTTGTACTTCTCAAGAGTTGTAGCAAATAATTAAAAAAGAGGGAATACTTGAGAATAATGTCACAATTTTCATACCAGGGAAAATTAAGGCTTTTGTAAATATTTTGTTATATAAACAAGAACTTAATATTTACAAGATATTAAAATTTGATTCACTGACTATGTTTTCATGCCAAGATTATTTGTATATAATGTTAATAAAGTAGTTTAATTAAATTGTGAATGTAAGTCTAAAAGGTCGTGTACTTTTACCTACCTGAAGGAAGAGGGTTAAAAGAA
The DNA here is from genome assembly GCF_004210375.1 of Tachypleus tridentatus. Taxonomy (NCBI): domain Eukaryota; kingdom Metazoa; phylum Arthropoda; class Merostomata; order Xiphosura; family Limulidae; genus Tachypleus; species Tachypleus tridentatus. The sequence continues at coordinate 36,357,048 of NW_027467782.1, forward strand.
AAATTTAAGATAATTTAAATAAAAGTTCTAACCGATCAATCAAACATTTTTTGTTGTTTCTGAAAATCAAAATATCATGTAAAACACGAATCATAAAAAATGAGTTAGTGTTCAAGAGTCAGAGCTCATGAGGATTACTGTGCATCTTGCCTTCCTATTAGTGGACGGCTATAGTCTAATGGTAATTAAATCACATACCAGCATAATACTCACTGACACACAGTGAAGTGAGAGCTTTATTCTAGACTTATAGCATGTGTAGGAATTTACACAACAGTGTGAAAAAGGGTAAGAGTTCTTTGTTATGCAGAAAGACAAATTTATGAAGATAACACCAACCCATAAGTATATAAACACTTTTCTGGACACTGGTATTGTTGAAAAGATTCAGAACCCAAAGGAGATAGAGGAAAAGAGGTTATCTACAAAGTTATAGAATGTCTATACAAAAGACACAGATTAACAAAAGACTGAAAACATAAAAGATGAAACTTAGAATCATAAACAAACTCTTCCAGCTAAGTGTTGGTGAAATTCAGTGTAAACCACGTACTGAGCAAAAACCTGCTAATCAACCACATAATTAAGGCAATCAATGCTATGTGGAAGATTAGTTAACAGTTTGTGTGTGTGAAGACAGAGAGGTAAAGACAGACCATAAAGAGAGAGCTAAAAGCTATAAATCATTCCAAAACAACAAAATCAAAGATGAATGAATCAAGGACAGGTAAATTTTAAAACTCCCATCATGGAACCAAAACTTTGACAAAGGAACTATCATGAGATTCTTACAAGTTCTATCATTGAAAGAAAAATTCAGATAACAAGTGAGATAAGAAAGATATAAAACAGTCTTCAATCTCCAGAAATTTCTCCCGCCAAAGATGTTCAGAAATTTTTTGTCACATTTGTTAAGAATTTGAATTGAAACTCATAAAGGCTTTCAGGTCTATGTGATTGAACTTACAACTTTAACTTGCTTCTGGTGAAACATGATTTCTAAAATATAATCACTTTAAATGCAAGATTTTCTTTGTAACCATACTGTATTGCTTCAATACTCAAGGAACTTACTTCTGCTATGATCTTGAGTAATCATCGTTACGGAAGAAAATATGAACATTCTTTTCACAATATCTCCCCAGGATTCTATTGGAGCTTGTTTTCCTTCAATTTGTGATTGATCATTCATTTTATTTTTTCCCTCGCAGCTCGCATTTTCTTTTCTTAACATTGGATCTAATTTCCATCAATTCTGAGTTTTGTGAAAAATAAAACTGATGAAAAGTTACACTTCCCTAACCTAATCAAGTTCACACTGTAACAGTTCTTGTAAAGTAGTTTGTTAATAAAAACAGTATTTCAAACACTAGTGTGTTAGCCAGCTTGAAGAATCATATTACTTGGAAAAGGACCTCACCAGCAATGGTTATAGTAGACGTAGTCTGGTTGAGATATTACTATACGATTTTTTTTATTTTACTCAGATGTTTTTCCTTTTGTACAATGATGAAGCCACTGACCTTCTAAGTCAAACACTTTGAAACAGACAGCTATGTTGGTTAAAATGCTGATAATATTACAAGACTGAAAACATAAGACACTAAGTCAATAAATCTGAGAAAATGATCAAGAAAAATTTACAAAACATAATCATAGCAAGCAAATACAAACTCACTCTTTTTAAACTACTCAAAGCTAACACGCCAACTTTGTACAGGCCTCCCAGTTTTGTTATTTACTAGACAGTTAATTTACTATATCAAGGTTCTATTAATTTCAGATATTGTTATGCACTGGTTACAATTAATTTACATTTCTAGAATTCAAACTGAAATACAACTACATAAGAAATGAAATATCACAGTTTTAATAAATGATAATGTGATGCAATAATAGACTATACACATAACATTTTTAAACATTTGGGAAAAATTTATATAATCAAATAGCAACATTTGTACTTTTATTTAGCAAGTTATTTCCTAGTATAGAATATTCTCTTGAAAAGAAATTTTTCTTACATGTATGTGCTGGGTTTTAAAATATTCTTACATTTGAAATCAGACATAAAACGATAACTTGAAAATAAACATTTCTATAAAATTATTTACAGTATGAGTGAAATTGGCATGTTCCAACACCAAAAATACATTTCTGATAGGTACTTACCTCTACTGAGATAATATCTTTTCCTTCTCTATGCACTGAGACTAGGCAAGTAGAGGTGCACAGAAAGAAGGGAGGATGGAAGCACAGAGAATATCTATTAGAAATGTATTTTCAGTGTTGGAAAATGTTAACTGATTATATAATATCTTACCCTTACTCATATAATAACAATGAAAAGGTGGAAGGAGAGGTGTAAAAGTTATCTAAACAAGCATCCTCTTTGAATGTACCCAAAGGGAACTCATGAACTGTGACACCCTCTACAATGGAAACATGTAGGGGCACACCCATGACAGACTGTATCCCTTATGTACAAGGATATTCTCTACTCAAAATAAAGATATGCTTCTCTAAGTTCAGGGAAAATTGTGCACAGTCCAAAACCCAAGTAATGGAAATGGACGTGCAAGATGGTGCAGTATGACTGAAGTGATAAAAACCATACATGGTGGGTTATCTACAGTCCAAAACCAGACAGTATCAGGTATTTCTCATCCACTCTGCATTAGACGGATCCACACCAACAGAACACCACTGCTCTACTTTCCACTGAGTAAAACTGGTTACACTCAGGAGGAAGTCTCTGATCCATGACCCCAGCAACTAAAAACTAGCAAATGACAAGAACTCCCATACCCTACTAAATAAAAGGGGAGTAAAAACGCACTGGGAGGTTGGAGGAACAAAACACCTTAAGACAATGCAATAATTTAGCATGCAACCTTACTTTTAAAAGGCTTCCAGTCCTGGTTTATTAAACTAAAACCAGAAAATGGGCAGTTATTCCAACACTAGTTTGCTCATGACAGTCCATGAGCAGGTATGGTTTGAATTGGGTTTTGTTTAACAAATAAGATACCATGAGAACAACCTCTAGTGGTCTTTTGGAACATCCCATCTCAACAGTGAGCATTACAGACTTGATTGGCTGCAGGATGCAAATTTATATTTTAGTATACCTTGTTGGGCATCCACATGCCACTGAGTAGGTTACTGAGGTGTAGAATAGAGCACCTATAAAGGTAAGAGAAAAAAGATAAATGATTTGAGGTTGCAAGTCTTTAGACTTGCCCTGTCCCATCAGGATATATCAATTTAAACAGATTTATCACACACTTCACTTTAAACTCTGAAATTCAAGGAGTGGATGTATTATTTGAGAGTTGGAAAATACTTACACCTGGCAGGGGGTAGGTTAAATCATGAAGTTGTGACATGTCAGGTAAAGCATAACTGCTCCTTGGCATAACTGAGAAGTAAACTTTCCAGCATGAGTTACAAAATCTGTGAATGGAGTGAATTAAATATTTGCTCCCAGATCTTTCAGCCATCAAGTAAAAGTACAGCAAAAGCAACCAGGAAAATACCCAAAACATTTGTCTCATATATGTTTCCATTTCACTACAAGTAAGATATCTAACAGCCTCAACTGAGAATGACTCCTCCCACTCTGATTATTGTACAACACCAGATATGGGATGGGAGAGACCTGATTTGGCTCTATGCCAAATATAATAATCCTAGAATTCACAAGTTAGCTTGTCAATAGGAAAAAAAATTATGAAAATAAACTAGAAAACACATAACATTCAAAGTATCTCTGAATGATCATAATACTAGGAAACCCAACAGCAGCTCTTTGTAGAGAAAAGTTATAACATTATCTTAACAAGACAGATACAGTACAAAGACAGAAGACACACTGACAAAGTTGGAAAGTGTCACAAGATCGATATTGCTAAGAGCAATTGAGTGGAATACAAAGGACTAGAGCAAGTGATAAAAAATCAGACCAATGTTTAGACAAGCAAAGAAACCCTAGCAGTCATGGAATAGTTGCAAGTCACAGAGGAGGTAAGTTTTGTAATATTCTTTGAACATTCTTCCATGTTTCAATAGAAAGATAGTCATTAAAACAGCACATACTATTATTTCAATTTAAATGTTTAAAGCATTACACAAGTATAAACACAATGTTATAATATGTATTATTTCATTGACATCAGTACTACTCTCATGAAAAAGGTGTGTTCATTTGTATAAGGTCTAATTTGAACCATTTGCATTTGGCATGTTTATGAGGATACATGCGTAAATTACAGAGAAACCTACATTTTCATAAAGCAATTTTTTTAATATTTTGAGACAAACATTTTAAATACAGCTTTGTTTTTACAACATAATGCACACAAACTTACTTAATCTCTGTTTAATTCCCAGTTTTTACAACTTTCTCAAACATCACCAAATTTCCAAGACCATACCTTCTTAATCCCTTAAGGAAGACTTTCTTTTCACTGTAAGAAAATTAAAATTTCAAAATTATTTTGAGAAAAATCTAACTGTCAATTTAGATGAAACCACTAATATCTGTGCTTTTTCTAAAAATATTAAAAACAGAAACTCATTCTTAACATTCTTCTCTAATAAACTGAACTAAAAGAATAAACTTGGAAAATATTAAAAACATATATTAACAGCAAAAAGTATAAAATGTATATATACAAAATGTAAAAAACTTCAACATTAAAAGTAATAAAGTTTTATTTTAAGCTTATTATATGCAAACAGTCCTTGAAAATATTGCTTTACAGATTTTACCTTTTGGAATAATTTATTGATACCGTTGTAAGTACTATTAACTTGTTGCAAAATCTGGTTATATAAATACAAAAGAGAAAAGTGATGCTTTAGATTTTAATTTAATGCTTTATATGCTTGAGTGGACTTTATTACCATGTTTGTTTGTCTTATGTTCTTGTAAAATAATATAATGAATACTGCAAATATTTTATATGTAAAATATAAATAATAACTAAGCTCATTACAAATATGCTGAAAATTAAAAGTTTCCTACACTGAAAATGCATTTTTAATGGATACTTATCTCTTTCACATAATAGCTTTTCTCAACTTGCATTGAGCTCTATGTGCACAGTTTTGTTCTCCACTAGCATTGATGTTTCCACCTATCTTTACATGTGATAGAGCTTTACCGTAACATGCAAAACCCACCACCAACAGGATTATCACAAACCCTCTTTGTACAGATGACTCTATTCTTTAGTCGCCTGATCTGGCTATCCAAGGAGTGTTAAAGTAAAATTTTAGGCTCATCTCATTTGTCAGCCGGACACGTATTTTTGGTATTTGATTCACTTGTCATGTGCGTATGAACTACTGAGAAAGACATAGCTCGTTCCCAATGTTGAGTAAAATTTGCAAAATGACTGATTTGACAACATTCACAATGACCAAGTTCAGCTTATGGGCAAGTCAATGTACATATAAAGCCTATAGCATGATCTCTTTTATTCTTTACTAAACACAACTACACTTGTCACTCATTGCACTGACATCAACATGCACTGAGTTGTCAAATTTCGTATATCAATTACACTTTATACTAGTCCGCCTGGACATGTGCATTTGAACTTTCTGCTGTCATGAAACCAGTAAATCCTTAATGGATTACTCATTCGAAGAAATATCTTATAACAACTAACAATTGCTCCCTTCTAGACAAATCTTTGAATTCATCTACCAAAATGGAGAATAGGTTTGCATTTGCTACTTTTTCCTTGTTTCATCTAAAATGATATCTGATATAATTTCAAGTAACGCATTTTGTAATGTGTGATGATTATACTTCGCATTAGCTTGTTCTTCTGCCAGCTTGGATCGCAGCATTTCTGAATATTTTTTGCAATAGATCCAATACTGTTATGAGATTGACTTCATTAACCTCATAATTTGTCTCTCAATGTCTCCTTTGTGCAGTGTTTCGACCACTGTTAGTTTGACCGTATCCGCTACAGTTTTGATGTATTAACGATTTGTACTCATCGTTTCTTTATGTATTAGATGTGATACTGTATTTTTTTCGCCGTTTTACTTTTTTGTATGCAGCATATCTGCCTTTACAGTCAACGTGTCACTCTGATTTATTGTGGTTAAGTTTTAAGTTATTCTTATATGAATCACCTGTACACTTTTCCAGCTCTTAAAGCTGTCTTATACGAAGGCACTCTCTTCACTTGTTTGTCGAAAATGTGTCGTTATCGGATCTCTAAAATTGAGATGGAAAACAGCTGACAGTCTAACACTGCATTTTGGTTGGATGTATACTTCATCTGATCTAAGTGGCTGTTCATAGTTCAAATATATTAAAGGAGCATCATTGAAGCATATGAGAAAATTAACTAGATTTTAATGTTTGCAGACCATTAAATTTTAATAATATTTATTACGACATACACATCAAGAGAAATATAACTAAAGCAGTTTGACAAAACAGAACACCTGTTTTTGCGTGTGAATAAAGGTCGGTCAGACTCTGCACATACATATTTCCATATACATTAATTTCTCATGTAAAGTCCTGTCAAAATATTTCAATATCAAATCCTTGTCGTCTCGCACATCAGACAAGTATACTCTACAAATTGAGCTGAAGGTTTAATCAGCTAACATTTACTTATAAGGTTTTTTTTATATATCTTGAACTACCTTTTCTTTTCTACCAAAATCACTGGTCGTCATTAACAGTTGAATCCAACATTAACTTTCTCTAGAACTTTAATAACTTCAGTTTGCCCAAGCTGTGTATTGAGAATTTCGACTGGTTTGCTGAGATTCATCACTGCTGGGACAGCAGTAAGTCTACAGATTTACAACGTTAAAAAGAAGGGTTCGATTCCCCTCGATGGACAGAGCAGATAGCTTTGCTATACGAAAAACACAAACACACACTGCCAAGATTTTATTACAAGACAAAGAGATCGAACGATTAACGTGAGACATCAGACAAACATATCACTACTAAATTTGGCTTTATAGCTGAGAAAGATTTGTAATAAATTTTCAACTAACAAAATATACCGACGATGTAATAATCGGTTGGTTTCAACATAGCATTCTGGAGACATTTTACTGTATACCATCTCTTGTAAGCCCAGAATGCCACTAACTTTCACTTATGATTTTTTAATTAAATGATTATTTGAACTGCTGATCAGCAAGATTGTTTATTTTTTGAATTTTGCCCAAAGCTACTTGGACTACTATTTTGCCATAGAATAGTAGGATTAACCGTCATATTATAACGTCCCCACGGCTAAAAAAAACGAACATGTTTGGCGTGACGCGGTTTCGAACCCGCGACCCTCAGATTAACTTTTAAGGACTGTGAATATTGTTGTAAGCGTTGTGCCGTTGGATTCTTAGAAGAACAAGGACCAGAAAAACGACGCCAGGTACAACTCTGTACAACCCTCTACAATGGAAACATGTAGGGGCACACCCATGACAGACTGTATCCCTTATGTACAAGGATATTCTCTACTCAAAATAAAGATATGCTTCTCTAAGTTCAGGGAAAATTGTGCACAGTCCAAAACCCAAGTAATGGAAATGGACGTGCAAGATGGTGCAGTATGACTGAAGTGATAAAAACCATACATGGTGGGTTATCTACAGTCCAAAACCAGACAGTATCAGGTATTTCTCATCCACTCTGCATTAGACGGATCCACACCAACAGAACACCACTGCTGTACTTTCCACTGAGTAAAACTGGTTACACTCAGGAGGAAGTCTCTGATCCATGACCCCAGCAACTAAACACTAGCAAATGACAAGAACTCACATACCCTACTAAATAAAAGGGGAGTAAAAACGCACTGGGGAGGTTGGAGGAACAAAACACCTTAAGACAATGCAATAATTTAGCATGCAACCTTACTTTTAAAAGGCTTCCAGTCCTGGTTTATTAAACTAAAACCAGAAAAATGGGCAGTTATTCCAACACTAGTTTGCTCATGACAGTCCATGAGCAGGTATGGTTTGAATTGGGTTTTGTTTAACAAATAAGATACCATGAGAACAACCTCTAGTGGTCTTTTGGAACATCCCATCTCAACAGTGAGCATTACAGACTTGATTGGCTGCAGGATGCAAATTTATATTTTAGTATACCTTGTTGGGCATCCACATGCCACTGAGTAGGTTACTGAGGTGTAGAATAGAGCACCTATAAAGGTAAGAGAAAAAAAGATAAATGATTTGAGGTTGCAAGTCTTTTAGACTTGCCCTGTCCCATCAGGATATATCAATTTAAACAGATTTATCACACACTTCACTTTAAACTCTGAAATTCAAGGAGTGGATGTATTATTTGAGAGTTGGAAAATACTTACACCTGGCAGGGGGTAGGTTAAATCATGAAGTTGTGACATGTCAGGTAAAGCATAACTGCTCCTTGGCATAACTGAGAAGTAAACTTTCCAGCATGAGTTACAAAATCTGTGAATGGAGTGAATTAAATATTTGCTCCCAGATCTTTCAGCCATCAAGTAAAGTACAGCAAAAGCAACCAGGAAAATACCCAAACATTTGTCTCATATATGTTTCCATTTCACTACAAGTAAGATATCTAACAGCCTCAACTGAGAATGACTCCTCCCACTCTGATTATTGTACAACACCAGATATGGGATGGAGAGACCTGATTTGGCTCTATGCCAAATATAATAATCCTAGAATTCACAAGTTAGCTTGTCAATAGGAAAAAAATTATGAAAATAAACTAGAAAACACATAACATTCAAAGTATCTCTGAATGATCATAATACTAGGAAACCCAACAGCAGCTCTTTGTAGAGAAAAGTTATAACATTATCTTAACAAGACAGATACAGTACAAAGACAGAAGACACACTGACAAAGTTGGAAAGTGTCACAAGATCGATATTGCTAAGAGCAATTGAGTGGAATACAAAGGACTAGAGCAAGTGATAAAAAATCAGACCAATGTTTAGACAAGCAAAGAAACCCTAGCAGTCATGGAATAGTTGCAAGTCACAGAGGAGGTAAGTTTTGTAATATTTTTTGAACATTCTTCCATGTTTCAATAGAAAGATAGTCATTAAAACAGCACATACTATTATTTCAATTTAAATGTTTAAAGCATTACACAAGTATAAACACAATGTTATAATATGTATTATTTCATTGACATCAGTACTACTCTCATGAAAAGGTGTGTTCATTTGTATAAGGTCTAATTTGAACCATTTGCATTTGGCATGTTTATGAGGATACATGCGTAAATTACAGAGAAACCTACATTTTCATAAAAGCAATTTTTTAATATTTTGAGACAAACATTTTAAATACAGCTTTGTTTTTTACAACATAATGCACACAAACTTACTTAATCTCTGTTTAATTCCCAGTTTTACAACTTTCTCAAACATCACCAAATTTCCAAGACCATACCTTCTTAATCCCTTAAGGAAGACTTTCTTTTCACTGTAAGAAAATTAAAATTTCAAAATTATTTTGAGAAAATCTAACTGTCAATTTAGATGAAACCACTAATATCTGTGCTTTTTCTAAAAATATTAAAAACAGAAACTCATTCTTAACATTCTTCTCTAATAAACTGAACTAAAAGAATAAACTTGGAAAATATTAAAAACATATATTAACAGCAAAAAGTATAAAATGTATATATACAAAATGTAAAAAACTTCAACATTAAAAGTAATAAAGTTTTATTTTAAGCTTATTATATGCAAACAGTCCTTGAAAATATTGTTTACAGATTTTACCTTTTGAATAATTTTATTGATACCGTTGCAAGTACTATTAACTTGTTGCAAAATCTGGTTATATAAATACAAAAGAGAAAAGTGATGCTTTAGATTTTAATTTAATGCTTTATATGCTTGAGTGGACTTTATTACCATGTTTGTTTGTCTTCTTATGTTCTTGTAAAATAATATAATGAATACTGCAAATATTTTATATGTAAAATATAAATAATAACTAAGCTCATTACAAATATGCTGAAAATTAAAAGTTTCCTACACTGAAAATGCATTTTTAATGGATACTTATCTCTTTCACATAATAGCTTTTCTCAACTTGCATTGAGCTCTATGTGCACAGTTTTTGTTCTCCACTAGCATTGATGTTTCCACCTATCTTTACATGTGATAGAGCTTTACCGTAACATGCAAAAACCCACCACCAACAGGATTATCACAAACCCTCTTTGTACAGATGACTCTATTCTTTAGTCGCTCTGATCTGGCTATCCAAGGAGTGTTAAAGTAAAATTTTAGGCTCATCTCATTTGTCAGCCGGACACGTATTTTGGTATTTGATTCACTTGTCATGTGCGTATGAACTACTGAGAAAGACATAGCTCGTTCCCAATGTTGAGTAAAAATTTGCAAAAATGACTGATTTGACAACATTCACAATGACCAAGTTCAGCTTATGGGCAAGTCAATGTACATATAAAGCCTATAGCATGATCTCTTTTATTCTTTACTAAACACAACTACACTTGTCACTCATTGCACTGACATCAACATGCACTGAGTTGTCAAATTTCGTATATCAATTACACTTTATACTAGTCCGCCTGGACATGTGCATTTGAACTTTCTGCTGTCATGAAACCAGTAAATCCTTAATGGATTACTCATTCGAAGAAATATCTTATAACAACTAACAATTGCTCCCTTCTAGACAAATCTTTGAATTCATCTACCAAAATGGAGAATAGGTTTGCATTTGCTACTTTTTCCTTGTTTCATCTAAAATGATATCTGATATAATTTCAAGTAACGCATTTTGTAATGTGTGATGATTATACTTCGCATTAGCTTGTTCTTCTGCCAGCTTGGATCGCAGCATTTCTGAATATTTTTTTGCAATAGATCCAATACTGTTATGAGATTGACTTCATTAACCTCATAATTTGTCTCTCAATGTCTCCTTTGTGCAGTGTTTCGGACCACTGTTAGTTTGACCGTATCCGCTACAGTTTTGATGTATTAACGATTTGTACTCATCGTTTCTTTATGTATTAGATGTGATACTGTATTTTTTCGCCGTTTTACTTTTTGTATGCAGCATATCTGCCTTTACAGTCAACGTGTCACTCTGATTTATTGTGGTTAAGTTTTAAGTTATTCTTATATGAATCACCTGTACACTTTTTTCCAGCTCTTAAAGCTGTCTTATACGAAGGCACTCTCTTCACTTGTTTGTCGAAAATGTGTCGTTATCGGATCTCTAAAATTGAGATGGAAAACAGCTGACAGTCTAACACTGCATTTTGGTTGGATGTATACTTCATCTGATCTAAGTGGCTGTTCATAGTTCAAATATATTAAAGGAGCATCATTGAAGCATATGAGAAAATTAACTAGATTTTAATGTTTGCAGACCATTAAATTTTTAATAATATTTATTACGACATACACATCAAGAGAAATATAACTAAAGCAGTTTGACAAAACAGAACACCTGTTTTGCGTGTGAATAAAGGTCGGTCAGACTCTGCACATACATATTTCCATATACATTAATTCTCATGTAAAGTCCTGTCAAAATATTTCAATATCAAATCCTTGTCGTCTCGCACATCAGACAAGTATACTCTACAAATTGAGCTGAAGGTTTAATCAGCTAACATTTACTTATAAGGTTTTTTTTATATATCTTGAACTACCTTTTCTTTTCTACCAAAATCACTGGTCGTCATTAACAGTTGAATCCAACATTAACTTTCTCTAGAACTTTAATAACTTCAGTTTGCCCAAGCTGTGTATTGAGAATTTCGACTGGTTTGCTGAGATTCATCACTCGCTGGGACAGCAGTAAGTCTACAGATTTACAACGTTAAAAAGAAGGGTTCGATTCCCCTCGATGGACAGAGCAGATAGCTTTGCTATACGAAAAACACAAACACACACTGCCAAGATTTTATTACAAGACAAAGAGATCGAACGATTAACGTGAGACATCAGACAAACATATCACTACTAAATTTGGCTTTATAGCTGAGAAAGATTTGTAATAAATTTTCAACTAACAAAATATACCGACGATGTAATAATCGGTTGGTTTCAACATAGCATTCTGGAGACATTTTACTGTATACCATCTCTTGTAAGCCCAGAATGCCACTAACTTTCACTTATGATTTTTTAATTAAATGATTATTTGAACTGCTGATCAGCAAGATTGTTTATTTTTTGAATTTTGCCCAAAGCTACTTGGACTACTATTTTGCCATAGAATAGTAGGATTAACCGTCATATTATAACGTCCCCACGGCTAAAAAAAACGAACATGTTTGGCGTGACGCGGTTTCGAACCCGCGACCCTCAGATTAACTTTTAAGGACTGTGAATATTGTTGTAAGCGTTGTGCCGTTGGATTCTTAGAAGAACAAGGACCAGAAAACGACGCCAGGTACAACTCTGTAACCTACACCTAGGATCCTCGTCATGTATGGGTGGGTGGTGATGACAAGCTGCTTTTTCTGTAGTCTTACATTGCTAAATTAGGGACGACTAGTGCAGATAGTTCTAGTGTAGTTTTGAGCGAAATTCAAAGCAAAACCTCTAGGCTCGGCATGGCCAGCTGGTTAAGCCAGTCGACTCGTAATCTGAGGGTTGTGGGTTCAAATTCCCGTCACACAAAACATGCTCACCTTTTCAGTCATGGGGCGTTCTAAAGTGACGGTCAATCCCACTATTCGTTGGTAAAATAGTAGCCCAAGCGTTGGCGGTGGATGAGGTTAACTAGCTGCCTTCCCTTTGTCTTACATTGCTAAATTAGGGACAGCTAGCGCAGATAGCCTCTTGTAGCTTTGCGCGAAATTCAAAAAAAAAAAAAAACCTCTTAAAAGTATGCGAGACCAAACGTGGCACACGTGCTCAGGTACATCGCGAGAAACATTGTTGAATCTCCATACTTTCTTCTGCCCCCCCTTTTTTTTTTGACAAATCCAGAGTCTAATACAAATGTTAAAAATTCACAATTTTCTTTAATATGAACGTAATCTTATCCGACTAGCTGTGTTGTCTGGAAGACGTATAAGCACTTCTATTGCTCACTCTTCTACAGAACGGTACATTCGACACTCCGACTCACCCACGCGACAACCGTATAGACCTGATAGCATTGCTACCGCCCGTGGATTGAGGACTTTCGGAAAGGGCTTCTTGCCCTTCGAACTTTATTGTAAGCATCATGAACGTGGTAAATGCCAGAATGGCAACATTCTGAATTAATCTGGATAATTCTCGTTTTAAAAATATTTCTTTATTGTTTTATTTTCAGCAATCACAGTTTTTGATCAGCATATCTTTAACCATGTTGAACAAAGTGACACCATTTAACTTTATCGGGAAAATTTGATTCGTGTGTTCGCCATTGAGAAAATGAAAACTATAGCCTTGCCAGATATCTCGTGCGTCCAAGCACACGAATTTCTTCGCCTTTGCTGAAAAATGGTTGAAGAATTTGTAAACGTGGTGACAAATTACGTGTTTCAATTGCTAAGATATTGAAAAGCAAATGAGCGAAATTCCTCAAATAATAGCGACTGTCGACAATACCAGAAATATTTTCCGTAGCAATTACTCAGTTCTCAGTGTAGATGATAATTTACGTATTGCCGAAACTTAATCGATGATGCACGAAATTTTAAAACTGCAGAATTAGAAAGTTCAAAATGAATTCATGAAATGTCCATTAAGATTTAGTAAAGAAATGAACATAGCTATAAACATTTTTCGAAGTCAAGTTTAGTGGCGGGGTACATGGAAGTAGGCACCTCCGAGGTTCAATCTTTCCTTGCAAAAATGTATTAAGATTAGGAAGGCAGGAGAATGCATAATATTTAATAAATAACTCCCAGAGCTCTAAGGCGAGCTCTGGATCCAAGCAGTAACAGGTGAGCTTCAGGCGCACATTTCGTCGCTTCGTTAGGTTAAATAAATCTTGCCCCTCCCCATTATTAAATTGCCTCTTATTTCACTGAAGTCTAAAGTTTTAAAACTAGAAACTGGATTGTGCATTATTTATTTGTGATCGATTTCTTCTCCCAAAACGTTTCAAAAATAAAATAAAAATATGTAGTACTTCTACATCTAAAGTGCTTTGGAATTTTATTTTTGGTTTGTTTTTATTTTAAATAAACAGACGAACTATCATTTAAACATCAAGGTGATGTAAAACAATAAACAGAACTATTTTCAATCCTGTAAAATATCCAAAAGGGTATTCACCAATAAAATTAGTCTGTAAATATATTATTCTGACTCTGGCCTAGAGTGGCCTAATAGTTAGCATATGAGGCTGTAAATACGAAGATTTATGGCTCCCATCGGTTGCGGACAGCGAAGAATATACCAAAAGTGGACGGTTATTGTTGTTGACTATCAGGTTAAAATTAACCCTTAGTGTAGATTTGCGAAAAAAACTCTATAAACTATCTCAATTCGTATGTTTGATAAGTTTACAGTTACGAACGTACTTGAAAAGGGGCCCGGCATGGCCAGGTGGTTATGCACTCAACTTGAAATCTGAGGGTCGCGAGTTTGAAATCCCAACCACACCAAACATTCTCGCCCTTTCAGCTGTGGGGACGTTATAACGTGATGATCAATCTAGCGTAGATAGCCCTCATTCACAAATTCATAACAAAAGAACTCTATGAAGATGTTATTTGAAAAATCGTTTTTTTTACAATAAAACTAGAAATACCCTCCCTCCCACACAGATAGCTCTCGTGTAGCTTTGCGCGAAATTCAAAACAAACCCTCCCTCCTCATCCCTAGTGGTACAGCAGAAAGCCTGTCGTCTTGCGATCCTGAAAGAAATAAGTTTTCCGTACCTATGATAGACGGAGCACAGATAGTCCACTGCACAGTTTTATTGCTTGGCAACAAACAAACAGTTTTTTGTTTGTTTTTTTGAAGGAGGCGTATTTTTCTCACTAAATTTTAGTGCATATCTTTATGTATTAAAATCTGAAATATTATCGAAGAAAATACAACGCTAGAAACTGGGTTTCGATACCAGGGGTGATCAGAGCACAGAAAGCCCTTTGTATAGCTTTGTGTTTATCTTCAAACTTCATACAAACAAATAAGTTTGTTACTCAGAAAATGAAAAAAAAATCTTAAACAAAAATAGAGTTAAACGTACTACTCTTATGAGTTTGATACAAAAAGTTATACGTTGGAGACAAAAGTGTCTAATGGTGTGGTTTTGCTGACAGTTTGTAAAGTCTTTATTTAAAAAAAAAAACATCTTTAACGACAACTAAGTATTTCAGATAGTCACTTTTCTTTTTCAATTTACCTTATTCCCACTCAGATTTGGAAAAGGCTACTCGGGTATTTTGTATTAGACAGGGATTTTTTATACTTGAGTAGTTCACCCTGATGTGTGGTATAGGACTGCATGGTATCGTTTCGTTCACGCTATAATTATTTGTTTGTTCCTGAATTTCGCGCAAAGCTACACCAGGGCTATTTGCGTTAGCCATTCCTAATTTAGCAGTATAAGATTAGAGGGAAGGCAGCTAGTCTTCATCACCTTACGCATACTCTTGGGCTACTCTTTTTACCAGTGGAATTGATCATCACATTATAACGCTCTCATGACTGAAAGGTCGAGCGTGTTTGGTGTGACGGAGATTCGAGCCCATGACCCTGAGAGCAAACCTAAAGGGACGAACATGTTTGGGGATAGGGATTCTAACCCGTGACCTGTGGATTGCTAGCAGAAGCATAGTCGGAAGAGAGGCAGTCCTCTGAAAAGTGTAGGAATATTGATCACATATTATTTTTCAGCTTTTATGTATAATAAACTTGTTTTGTATAATTTAATAAAAATAAATTCATTTGATTTATTTTAATGACCATTTTATTAAACATTTAGATCAGTCTCAACTTTTCAATTTATTGACCTCCTTTACCTTTTCTTATCCCCTTTCAAATGTTAAACATGGCTGCTCTACTGATTGCAAGTAAAGAGCCCTAACCATTAAACCCCAATTTCAGATGGATACTCTCTTTGTTTCAAAAAACGAGTAGGTTTCTTAAAGTGAAGACAATCTTCGTGTCTCTGGATCAAAATACGTCACCGAATATGTTCCACCTTTCAGCGGTGAGGGCGATATAATGTTATAGTCAATCCTACTATTCGTTTGTAAAAAGTGGGTCAAGAACTGGCTGTGTTTGGTGTTTACTGGCCACCTTCCCTTTGTCCATCACCCTAAATTAGGAACAGCTAGTCAGAGAGTGTCTTTAGTAGTTTTGGACGAAACTCAATTAACAAACAAACAAAATAAATGAACATCTTTACTTACGGCGCATTAAATGCAACTTGACTACAGAATGAGATCAAACACAAACCAGTAGATAACAAATAACCTCGGACGAAATAAAGACTTCTACTTTTAGCTGCTACACTATTTTATCTTATTATGAGAATGCTCTACAGTAGGACTTGTGCTACAATTAATTTATTTGGCCGTTTGAACTTGTTTTAAATTATGATCTTCCAATCCTTGTTATTAGTTTGATCATCGAAGTAAACTTCAACTTTAAACGAATTCAAGTTGTAAAAATATTTTAAATGTAAAATGATGTAGGGAAAACAGTGCCAAGAAGAATCCAAACAGCAATACAAAGTTGATAGAGCTACACACAGGCATCCCTACATAGCTTTCAATATTAGTTTAATATTACCCTGTAAAAGTGCACGAGTACAAAATCGCTACTAGGTCGGTCGAATTGATCGGACGTGATCAAGATATTATGATAAACAAACTGTATATCAACAATTAGGAATATATAACTGCAGTAATATTAAAGTATGCATTGTATAGTGTCATCTAAGTACAATCTTTATGTGTTTGTTTAAAGTTAAGCACAAAGATATCTGTACTCTACTCTCCATAGATATCAAAACCCGGTTTTTTCGTGTTGAAAGTCCGCAGACATAGCGTTCTGATACGGCAGAGCAGAGATAAATTATGTATAGCTGTATCATTTCTACATTATTTTTGTGTTACTTTTGTTACTGCCATCCCTACGTTATTTTACATTTGTTTTTATCACTTGTTTTGAGACATTTTCCCACTGACTGAAAGTCAGTGTAGTCTTTAAAAACGTGGAATAAAATTTAATATCATGCCTACTGATTTTGTTACTCCTTCACTTAATACATAGTATAGGGATTAGCTCCCTGAAAACGCCATGGCCAAGCGCGTAAGGCGTGCGACTCGTAATTCGCGCCCGCGTCGCGCTAAATATGCTCGCCCTCTCAGCCGTGGGGGGTGTATAATGTGACGGTCAATCCCACTATTCGTTGGTAAAAGAGTAGCCCAAGAGTTGGCGGTGGGTGGTGATGACTAGCTGCCTTCCCTCTAGTCTTACACTGCTAAATTAGGCACGGCTAGCACAGATAGCCCTCGAGTAGCTTTGTGCGAAATTCCAAAACAAACAAACAAACCCTAAAACGCAACAATTGCATAGTGTTCGAAGCATTGAGCATGTTGCAGTCATCTGATGTTCATTTGTTATTGACTGGTAATTCCTGTTTCACCCTGCACTTAAGTTTTGAAGTAACACCAGATTTCCGTAAGAAAACTAATTTCAAGGCGTAATGAAAATATTTTACACTAGAATTAGCCCGGGATGGCCAAGCGTGTTTAGGCCTTCGACTCGTAATCCGAGGGTCGCGGGTTCGGATCCCGGTCGCACCAAACATGCTCGCCCTTTCAGCCGTGGGGACGATATAATGTCTCGGTCAATCCCACTATTCTTTGGTAAAGGAGTAGCCGCTGGGTGGTGATGACTAGCCGCCTTCTACGTGTGTGTAGAGAGAGGGGGAGATAATCTTGATTTGGTGCCGACTGACTCACCCACCATGGAGTCTTACAAGCTGACATGCTACACTGTCGTATTTAAAAAATGCAGCAACATTGGGATATAATGATCTCTATACGCAAACACAAATTCTAGACATAACGTCCTCAACATCCATTAAAGACATTTGACATTGACACTCAGTAGACCAACCAACTGATTTGTAGGAAGTCACTTCATAACTTTCCGACTGAACGAATTAAAAGTTTTAAGTAGTGTCTTGCAGTGACCCAGTTATCATTCTACTGTCAGGACCCTTTAAGCTATATGTAACTAATAATTAACTCTAAATAATTTGCTTACTACGCTATTTGAGCTGTACAGGTAATAATTATGTGAAGAGTGAATAAAATTAAAATATTAGATATTTTTTCTAATGACACTGATATAAGTGTGGGTGTTACCTCTAGAACAGTACAATACGTATGGCCTCAGTCGATGTTTTGTTGTCCCAAACCCACTACTTAGATGGAATCACCAAACAAAAACGCTAGAAGGCTTGAGGAGATTGTCCTTACGAATGCACCCAAATTCAAATCATTTAATAAAAGTTTGTGACAGCTTCTTTAGTCGTGAATAGGGAAGTGGTATCAATATATAGCATGTTCAGTGAAGTAAGTACTACACATTTCAGCCAGTGATGTTACATAGTATCCTGACAAGTACAACATAATCTTGTTTATCGTGTCAGCTTTCAAAGACAAGACCTGTTGGACAGAGTTTCATAATCCAGACAAACTGAGATCCCAGACATGCAGAAAATGTGAGGGAATAAGAAATAGGAGGAAAATCACTCTCAATCATGTCTCGACCAGCTAGATGTCCAGACACAAACATTTTAAGAGGCTGTATATACCAATATGAAACTGGAAAGTTCAAGCAGCAACCTGGGAATTTAGCTGATTTATGTGGTATAACAGTTTGAAGTAACAATTAACAAAGATACATTAATGGACTTATGTTATCGTAAGAACAAAATGTACTGATAGGTTTAAAACAAATATAAAATTAGTACATTATAGAACGTATCTACTTTTTATTTGTATTTATTGTAAGAGTGACAAGCTGGACATTTAAATGCAACTATTCATTCTTTTTACTCATCAGTGTGAATCACCTGCACATTTCCAAATTATTTCCACTGTTGTATGTCCCACAAGCAGTATAACAGTACGCATAGTTATAAAATTTATTATTATCACTTCATGGATAGGTTTTTAGCACATTTTTTCTCAACCTCATTAATATGGAATCTGCAATTCAAATGCAAAAAAGGAAAAAACGTTCTCACTACACAAAACTACTTTAAAACATGAATTGCAATATATTTCTTAATATCTCTCTTTTTTTCTTTGTTACAATCCAGAGCCAAGAATTGACAAATCGTAAGATATATTTCAAATATGTATGATGTCTTTTGGCTTCTGCTGGCTTTCATTGAGTCTCAGTTGCCAGCTTGTTAGCATAACGAAGGAAATTGTAAAGAAGTTTATGCCAAAGTCCAGGGCTAGTTAGATAAGCCGGATGGTTTCCTCTGGGGATCTCAACTCCTTGACTTATGGCTAACAAGCATAACAGAGCGGAATTTTTCCCACGATCATACTCTCCAAACACCACCAACGTAGGAGTGTAAAATATGATAAAAACTATTGGTAATTTTCTAGAAGACTAACATTGAACACCAGACGTGTTTGTAGAGGTCGGGGGAGATAATCTTGATTTCCAGAAGACAAACAATAAACACTAGACGTGTAAAGAGAGGGGAGATAATCTTGATTTCCAGAAGACTAACAATCAACACTAGACGTGTGTGTAGAGAGAGGGGAGATAATCTTGATTTCCAGAAGACTAACAATAAACACTAGACGTGTGTGTAGAGAGAGGGGAGATAATCTTGATTTCCAAAGACTAACAATAAACACTAGACAAGTGTGTGTGAGAGAGAGAGGGGAGATAATCTTGATTTCCAGAAGACTAACAATAAACACTAGACGTGTGTGCAAAGAGAGGGGGAGATAATCTTTATTTCCAGAAGACTAACAATAAAAACTAGACGTGTGTGTAGAGAGGAACTTGTAGGACCTTGAAGGGAAGAAGAGGATTCTATTGGTTGAGAGGCGTCGGAGGCACTGAAACACACCACTTTGGTTGTAAAGTCCTGTAGCTGGGTGAACTTGTGATGCTTTCCCCTAAAGTCAGTCATGTGATCCTGTTGGGCAGAGGTAAACTGAGTACTGCTGTTGAACGTTCTCAACGGGTATTATGGGCAGTAAGTCTGATGCTAATGTTTGGGTATAACACTCACAAAACTATGGCATAGCGACACTGTCCTAGTTGGGTAGTGTCCATGGAGGGTGGGGTCAATGGGTAATGAATCATTCTGTATTCCTTATGGATAATTAAAATAATGAACATCAAAATAAAATAAAATTCATGAGTAAACGATCAATTATAAGGACAAATGGCCCCTTTTCATTCAGAAGTAACCAAAGAGGCTGATTAGCTCTTCTGAGTTTGTCAAAAAGCTACAATATGAGGAGACCTCAGCTGAAATATCTTAAACACAAGATAGCACAGTCCTCATGAAATCAAAGTCCATTGGTGAGCGCTCTAATCACCAGGTCGTGATAAGTCTTAGTTGTAGATGAGTCTTAATCCAGTGACTAATATATCATTGAAGTTGCAAGTGGATAATAATCCAGTAACTCATGAAATATAGACTATAGCTTATGAATTATTACTTTATAACAAGAATCAACAATATATTCAAATGAATAACATCCCAGTAACAGGTTACTAATAAGCCAGTAATAGATGATTGGTTTGAATTTTGCTCAAAGCTACACAACGGCTATCTACGTTTCCATACCTAACTTAGCAGTGTGAGACTAGAGAGAAGGCAGCTTGTCATCACCACCCACCGCCAATTCTTGGGTTACTCTTTTACGTGGAATTTTAAGTGGGATTGACCGTAACATTATAACGCCCTACGGCTGAAAATGCGAACACGTTTGGTGCGACGGCGATTCAAACCCGCGACCTTTAGAGTACCTTAACCACCTAACCATGCCGGTAACAGCTTAAACATGTATAGAGTAACTGATGAATCATCACTCAGGGACAACTGAAACATATAGGGTAACGGATGAATCATCACTTAGTGACAGCTGAAATATACAGTGTAACTGATAAATCATCAATCATTATCATTTGAAACATACAGAGTAACGGATGAATCATCACTTAGTAACAGCTGAAATATATAGAATAATGGATGAATCATCATTCAGTGACAACTGAAACATACAGGGTAACGGATAAATCATCTCTTAGTAACAGCTGAAATATACAGAGTAACGGATGAATCACCACTCAATGACAACTGAAACATACAGGGTAACGAATGAATCATCACTTTGTAACAGCTGAAACATACAGAGTACCAGATGAATCATCAGTCAGTAACGGTTGAAACATATAGAGTATCAGATGAATGATAAAATAATAAATCACAAATCGTTTTGAAAATAAGGAGCCAATATTTGTCTCGAGAATACTAAAATTTTATAAAATGCAAGCTTATTTGCATTATAGATAACGAATAATTGTTTTGTTTATATTTAATACAAGTTTATTTCTATCGTTTCAAAAATATACTGTTTATCTTTAGTTTGACTGATCAAGAAATGACGAGAAACAACACATACCTAGAGGAATGCGAATATAGGTTAACAGTAATGTGAAATAAAGTAAGTCTGAAGTGATGTGTGGCTATTGATGTGGGGGCTTGATTGTGATACTTTATGGAGATAAATGTTTGGAATGGCTTGTCTCATAAATAGGTAGTGCAATCACATCTCTAGGCTGGACTTCAGCCTTTGATTCTATGAGATGCAACTCTGAGGTAATGATACGGTCATAACAATTTGTATCAATTATTCAACTTAGTAGAAAAGGAGCTATCCATCAGAGTTGATAGAGGATAATTTAAATGGGTAGTGTGTACCATTTGTACACTAAAATATACCATCACATGGCTCTGGCAGATCTTCTTTGACAAGTTCATTTAAGGACTATCTGGAGAACCAATGAAGGATTACTTGAGTGTGAGAGATTTACTTACTCTAATAAAGTTAGTTTCTGCTTTGATAAGGTTTAAAGTAACAACTATGAACAGAAATCAAGAGATCAAACTTACAACAGCAGCTAGTGTGGTGGTACCTTTGACAAAATGTCCTACTGATTGAGTGTGAGCTAGGCCAAAGGTTAACTAACTACCCAAACGCCTGGTGTTGCAACACAACCCATCAGTTTCCAGTGAGTAGGTGTAACTTTCATCGTTCTACTATGTTATGGTCTGTGTGGAATGAATGCTGGGTCACTTTAAAGTGAACTGTATGTGCCTTATCCTACAGAAAGGTAGACGAGACTATCAGTTTTGATCAACAACACAGCAAATACATTAGAATCAACATGAAGCAGTAGTTACTACTTTTTCAAATTCAGAAAGCTAGTTAAATCTAAGACCACTACATACTTAAGGAAATTCATAAGACGGCTTGCACCTAAAGTCATATCTTGTTAAAAGTTATTAGCAGGGTTGCCTGTTGGGAAATCTGAATTGAAAAATACCATAGTATTTTCTTGTTATTAATAAAAAGGAGGGTTAATACTCTCTGAACAACTCTAATGACAGTGGGTTCTTGAATGTTAGGTGCATTTCTATATGGTCCAGAATGCTAGAATCTGGACAATTTTTATAAAAACCCTTACCATTGTCACTATGTAATTGTTTTTGAAAGTTTACTAGTAATGAAGGATTTTTTTTTGTTTTTTTTAAATCAAACAGGTTTATTTATGCTCATCTGATGGGTTGTATAGAACGATACTGTATTTTCAACCTTACATTGCATTAAATAATTTTAATTGGTGTTAGTGAAAATATGAAAATTCATAGTCTACATTTTATGAATGGAACAGCTTAAAAGAGAAAGTTACCTCTATGAATTGTTTGTACAAAACTGTAGATAACTATAGGAGAGAATACCTAGATTTAGACTATAGCTTCATTGGACTGTTTACAGTAGTAGTGTATTATTTTTAATTCATTATGTTCCTTTGCTTCAAATGAATGAAAATTTTTCCTATTGATGTTGGTTACACTTCAAATTGTACTTAAAAGTAATAACAAAGTGGGATGTGATTGTGAAACTAGTACATTTCAGATTTTTCAAGTTTGGGATACAGTGTTGTAGAACTTGTATTTTTGATACAGTAGTAAGAGTACTAGTCTTACTGCTGCTAATAAATTGTTTAGAAGTTTGTTAAATGATCTTTGTTCTTTACTTATAGAAGAATACCACTTTTGTGAAAACTTTCCTAGAAAAATTTGACTCCCAAAATTTGTGATTATGCTTCTCAAAATCTTACATTTTATAAGCTGTACTCATATATGTAGAATATTGTATTAGTGTAGTGGTGTTTATCCTTATGGAAGTTCAATCTAATACAGTTTTAACTGACATACCAAACTTGTACGTTTCTGAAAATATTTTGCAGGATTATTTAAAATCACAATTAAATGATTATGTAACAATAACATTTGTAATTTATTTGTGTATTCCCCTTACTCTGGCTTTGCATGTAAAGTTAAGTCCTACATCCTGAGAAAGTAAGTTGTAAACTGACATTTGTTGAAAATGTGGTTAGTAAACCAACTACTACTGTTATTAATACTATACAAAAGAAAGTTCAGAGGTATTCAAAGTAATTATAGAAACATTTTAGGTAGAAAATAAGATTTAAATGTGTTAATTAAAATTTACTCTTACCTGTGGTTAAGAAGCTTGTAAAACACACTTTAGTGACTTATCATTAAAAGTATTTATAACTGACAAAAGAATAACAGAAAGTGACTGGTATCTGCAGTTAACTCAAGCATTAGTTACATCATATAATACAGATTTTCTACCTAGAGTAATTTGCCAAAGCAGTCAGTGCTATTTTTTAACTCTTAGTGTATTATTTCACACGTAAAAATGTCAAATTTTAAAACTACCTGCAAGTGTTAGTGTGTGAAAAACAAACATCTAAATACAACTATGGGTGATGTTATATGACTAGCTTCAGTAAGAAAATTACAATGCAAATTCATCTGTTCAACATGTTAGATGCTCACACACATTTGCAACACAAACTTGTATGTATTTTATTAGATATTGTTCCAGTCATTCCTAATAGTTTATTTCAGTGTTCTTGACTAGTCTGAAAGTGAATAGTTACTTTAATCAAGTTAAAATGGCTTTTTGGAATCACTATCAAAGTGGAATAAAACAGTTTACCAACAGGACAACCTGCATTTGTTTTCTATCTCTATGTTTGAAACAATGCCCCCAGTGAAGTATAAAGTGCTGTTTATTATTTCAAAAAAAAAAGAATAATTTTTTTCATACTCCAAGACAGATTCAAGTTACATTACTTGCCTAGCAGATAACTTCAATGATTTGTAGAATAAATAGTTAACAAAATTTAGTTAAAAACTTATAAATGGATGAAATTTAAGATTGAGCAATGTATCTAAAGTTAAGGCAAAACAAAATTAAAATCAGCATTGCATCATTATTTCAATGAGTTACAAGAATATGAGATTAAAAAGTTAACATTTCTTTTAGCCAGTCACTGGCATAATTCACCAAACAGCAAAAGTATACACCAACTAATCTAAAACTAATATTTCTTAATATTGAAAAAAAAGGTAAACATGTAGAGTAAATAGTAAACAAATAATGCTACCTGTAAAAAACAAACTTAAAAATGTCACAAGCTACTCAAAAATAAGTAAATTATTAAATAAGAGACCAAAGTTATTACTATTAACAATTCAGTGCATGTATTATATAAATAGTTGCATGTGTAAGAGGAGCCTTATCAATTTTCACTACAGACATTTTATGTGCAAGTATTGTTCTTCAACACAGAAATGACTATTTCATCATGCATTTCCTTTAGTTGCTGATTAAATATTTCATATTTATCTAGACTACCAATAAGGGCTTGTGAATAAATAATACAGGGTGTTCAGAAAGTCACTGTGCACTTATATATTTATTAACAGACATGCTTCAATATAGAATACAGGAGGTAAATATGAATGACAATTATAAACAATGTTGAAAGTGACCACCGTTGTCATCAATACAGACTTGGATCCTTCTTATTTTGTTTCTAAACACCACTATCAGTTGCTGGCTTGAAATAGACTGAATCAAATATGATTATAAAACTGCACAGTGACTTTCCACACACTCTGTATATCAGTGGCAGAAAACTAATTCCATTTTGACAAAGGATGCTATCCTTGTGTTAAAACATTGAATTCTGGATCTATTCTTCATTTTATAGGTTTAGTAGCACCATTAATGTATATTAAGATTTATGCATACATTTTTCTTGATCACTTATAGATACACTATTAGTTTAGATAATATTTGAAACCTAAATTATAAAACTCCCAAGTATTTCCAGTATTTGTACAAATACTGGAAACAACTAGTGGTGCTATCAGGTATATCTACTAACAAGATTGAGATGCATGTTATCTAGTTTAATTTAGAATTTATTCATAGCTAAAAGCATCTAGGTTTTGGAAAACATCTATATTTTGACAATTCAGTTTATTTTAATTCTAATCAGGTAACAATTTAGTGTATTGAGGGTTCTCCTATAACCACTTCTCATAACATTAAACTTGCAAGTCCAAAAATTAAGTGCTATGTACTTTTAAGTCTAGCATCCATTTAATTAGTTATTGTATGTTTGTATTTTTGTTGTTTGAAAAAAACGTGTTAAGTCTTCTCTCCTTTCAAAAAGGGAAATTATTTTTTAAGGAAGCTTTGGTGATAGAACTGGGAGATGCTCATTGTGTCAAACAACAAACAGGTTAATCAAAAGACATTTTACCACAAAATATTTATGCAATACAATAAATACATTAAATAATTAGAAAATGATATGTATTTCAAGAGATTATGTATTACAACCACTATGTTGTTTGTTTAATAACTAAACAAAACAATGATTAACAGTCTACCAAAAAACTCAAAAGTTAGTACTTCTATTAAATATCACTCATTTTATAGAAAATACATTTTTTATCCTACACAACTAAATCCATTATTTGAAGTACAATTTACTAGATTTTAATTAACAAGACTGAATAGAGTACTTCAGCAAATACACATTTTGCACAATCACAGTAGAAAGGAAATTCTTCTATAAACAAATCTTGACATTCATTGAGGATGTTACTGCAAGAGTTGATTAATAAGATACTGTAGGTTTGATTTATCTTGAATTTCAAAAAGCATTTGCTAAGGTCACTCACAAAACAACTTAAATTAAGGGTGGGTGTGGGAAAATGTTATTAAATTAGATAGAAATTTAGCTGGAGAGTAGAAAGCAAAGAATAGTAATAAGTGGTGTTAGATCTGACTGGATCACAGTGACAAGTAGTGTACCTCAGTGATCTGTGCTGTTTGCAATTTATATTTGATGTTGACTCTGGAATGACTAATAAAATAATGAAGTTTACATATGAAATTAAGATTTTAGGGGTGGCTAACTGTATCAAAATATCCTGCACTGGGCCAAATGTTGCAAATGATGTTTAAGTATCAAAATGTAAGGTGATGCATGTAGGTTTTCACAATTCAAATTACTGTTACAAGTTAAACTAGAATACATTAGATACTGCAGTTGAAAAGAAAAGGAGAGTGTTGTGATTGAAAATCACGTACCTCATCTAAGTAGTGTATTGTAGCTAGCAATAGAGCTAACAGAATTTTTTCAGTAGCATCTACAGAAATACTGAATAGAAGACAAGGGATTTTACTGTTGTTTCACTGTACAGATCACTTATCAGACTTCATTTAAAGTGCTTTAGTTTTTGTTTCCCTTCCTCCAAAGACATTGCATTGTTGAAAGAAGTTTAGAGAAGAGGCAGTAGGATGATGCCAGAGGTTGTGGAACTGTTCTATGACTCCTCAGTCTCTAAAGTTGTTTTCTTGGGAGAGAGATGGGTCAGAGGTGAAAATTTGATACGTTTAAGATTAAGGGTGCAGATCCAAACTGTTTAGCAGTGAAAACAAGACAAGGGGCATAGGTTGAAATTGTGGCAGAGTGGGAGTCATCTGCAATTTTGACAGTTACTTTCAAACAGGGTGGTTGATTTTTGGAATGAGTTGCCTTTAAACAGTGGAAGAGGTAGAAACCTTCAGAGTTCAAGAAAAGGTTGGATGAATACACAAGCAGTAAGAGGTGGTGATAATTTGTAGGTGCAATGGGACATCCTTGGCAGGCTATGCTAACAAGTTTCTTTTTTTGTCCCTTTAAGATTTTACTTTAAAGTAAAGACTTTTGCTTGAATACATCCAATATTTTGAAAGGAAGCTTGCCAAATTTGTTTT
>NW_027467782.1:36384935-36462075 GCF_004210375.1 Tachypleus tridentatus
ATATAAAGTTCTTCGTGAAGAATGTAACCAGACCCTCTGTCAAGTAATGAAAGTGACTTAGAAGCTGTGGGTAGAGGAAAAAGTAACGTAGACACTTTCCATTATCCGGCTGTAAAACAACAAATCGTTGTTGAGTATTTTTAGTTTATGATCTGTCTCAGTATGGCAGCAGTTTGAAAGTTTAAACAGATTTTATCGGATGATTATTCAATTGCAAAATTGAAGCACACACACTGTGTTGCATCTGATAGTTGATTACTACAACTGTAACTTTTTAAACGTACTATGTTAGTTCCTTGGGTTGAGTATTTACAAGTACAGGTTTGTAACACATTGTGTCACTTCATATTTTTGACTATTATACTGTCTGAACTGTGTAACAAGTCATCTGACTACATTGCGTCTCCACTACACTATAAATTACTTGTACTGTAAATAAACATCTTTCAACATTAGACTTGATTTGACATTTTCTTTGAGCTAAACTTTGAAGAAACACTTGTATTAAAATGTGAAAAACCAACCAACTCC
This sequence comes from Tachypleus tridentatus, assembly GCF_004210375.1. NCBI lineage: Eukaryota > Metazoa > Arthropoda > Merostomata > Xiphosura > Limulidae > Tachypleus > Tachypleus tridentatus. The sequence goes on from NW_027467782.1 coordinate 36,385,467, forward strand.
AAATACTCCCTCGATGTAAAGTAATTTCTCATCAATAGAAGGCGCCTCGCACGAGTGAGCACGAAAAAAAACACATCAGTTCTAAATGTTCGAAATCTGGGTCATATTTTACTCCGTAGTCACAGAGAATGGGGCCCCACAAATGATACAAGAACAATAAACCTGGGTATTAGTGAGTGTTATGTTAAGGTTTTGAAAATGTATGTGAAAAATAAAATAATTATGATAATAATCGGCTTGTAATACTCGCAGTAACTACGACCACGATTTGTTTGTGTGTTTATTTTCAGCCCAAAGCTATACAATAGGCCATTTGGGCTTTTACATCGAGGGAAATTGAACCTCAGATTATAGCGTTGTAAATTGTAACCATAGCTTTTACCCACTAGAGGGCAGCACCATCTAGAAGTTTTTATGAAGTCTTTGTCTAATATTTCTTAAAGGTATACCTTTCTTGATAAGAAAAGAAAATAGTCCTCGTCGACGAAAGGATATTTCAGAAACAAATAGTTCACGTGGAAAATTAAGAAAAATATGATTTACTAGCACAAATACTAACTGCTTTATATAAAAGAAAAACTTTTAATTTAAAGAGAAAGATAATAAAAATGTTTCGATTATAGAGTCTTTTATTTGTTCCCCTGCCTCTCTTGTCAATGAATCAGTTTCTGGATTTACAACAGAAGGATCGGGTTTTTATTCCTCACAGGAGATAAGCTATGTAATGCCCGGTGTTTAGCTTTGTTTTAAAAATCGAACGACTCGTTTGTACGTTTTAGCACAAAGTTACAGAACAGGAAATCTCTGTTGGATTCGCTGCGAGAATCGATTCTCGAGTTTTAATGTTAACACGGCCTGAAATTCTTGAAACTGATAATTCCAATCAAGCGTATGTTTATGTTTGTGTATTTTTCTTTTTGAGAGTCGCATCGGCCTATCTGCTGACGACGGGAATCGAACAGCTGATTCTAGCGTTGTAAATCCGTAAACTTACCGCTGTACTAGCGGAGGACCCTACCAACAGAGGCTGTTTGTTAGATATTAAAATATTCTACAATATTTGTTTCATACAACTTTACTAATAAGACTGAGAACAACGTTTCGGCCTTCTTAGGTTCACTATAATGTAGTCTTTTAATTTGGTGACATCGTATGCTTATTATTTAGTTTGATAATTTTATTTGTCGTTGGCCCTTACGCTAAATTACTGACAAGAGGAAACACAGTCGATCGGCTGCGCTTGTCGTCCATCATAAGGAATAAACTGTCACTCTTATAATGGGCCTACATCTTGCAGTGCAAGAAATGTTTTGTTTATTGTACAGATCTGAAATGCAGAGCTCTACCGTAGGACTAACCTACTCTGTAGATATGTACCATCCCTTCGTACTAAAATGGACACAAATTTAAAAAGACGTGAAAACCTGTTTTAAACCACTCAAATGTAACGGCTTATGCCCAAAATAAACTTCCATAATCACACCAGTATTTACAAAAATCGGACAAACATTTTACTTACAGTTGATATTTCATTCCACAGAAAAACAAACTTCACTTGACGATAATAATCGTAAATATTCTCTGATGATTAGTCTATAATTACGTAGAAAACATTTAGCACAAACGGAAATTGAGTAATTTTGTCGATGTCAAGAAAATTTGTTTGGAACATTTATGTAAAAGCTACACGAGGGCTAGATGTCCTGAAATATGAATTGAGAGACTGGAGGGAAGGCAGCTAGTGAACAGCACCCACCACCAACTATTGGGCTACTCTTTTACCAACGAATAGTGGGATTGACCGTCACATTATAACGCCCCCACGGCTGAAAGGGCGAGCATGTTTGGCGCGACGGGGATGCGAACCCGTGACTCTCAGATTACAAGTCGCACGCCTTAACACGCTTGGCCATGCCGGGCCAGTGTAATAAAGTAAAGTAATTTGTCCAAATACAAAACAAATGTTTTAAAATACGATTATAATAACATTGGATTATCAAAACGTTAGCACCGTCTCATAAGTTCTAAATACAACTATTAGAAAGAATTGTTACCAAGTAAGCGAAAAACTTCGCGAGCAGTGACGTACGTTCATTCAGTGTTTGTGGTCAAAATACCATGGTTCTTTACCTGGAAAATTTACAGTGAAGAAAAATTTGTAAAAATTACTGTTTTTAATAGTGTTGTAATGACGCAAAAAACTACCATTCAGTGGATACGATTCGATAGTAAAAAGGAATTATGTACCATATCATAACAAGTGAAGAATTATGAAACTTAATAAGGTAACTGAATAGCGAAATAACAAATTGGCTTTATTAAGTAGTCAATGGAAAGACTGTGTTTGTGTTACATATCCTTACAAGTTAAGTGAATCGAAGTTGATTTAACTAACTGTGTTTTACTGAGTTGTATAATATGTAAATTATCGTAAAGAAAACGTTGAGATTTTTTCTTATATAGTTCAATAACGTATGTTTGGAATGAAAAGCCAGTAGGTTTCTTGCTATATTGTCTAACAATGTAAATATGTTGGAAAACCTAACTGATTTCCTGTTATATAACTATATAGTTGGAGTTATTGCATAACTCTATTACTTGTCTACTAGTAAGGAGCTCAAATAATATAATGACCATTATTTTTCTTCGCTAATTATCTGTTTAAACTGTAAAGAAAAATATATATACAGTTGACAAATTGTAAAGGTTGTTATCAATGTTTAATATGAAAATATATTATAAATGTAAGAAATATATTATTTATTTAATTGTTATTTTAATATGTTAAATAAAGATTATTTTTTAGTTTAAAGAATTATACACGTTACTATTATTATTAAGTTACATTTGAAGTTTTCTTTCGGTTTTTTGTAATCGATACAATGTGTAAAACGGTTTTAAAAACAACTCTCTCTCTCAAGGTTACGTTCCCCTGGGCCTCCAAACCTACAGTTGTAAGATATCCTTGGTGGATGGAAGAGCTAACACTAATTTCGATTTGTCTTATTGCTTTGTGGTAAGCTACATGTTATCTTCCAGTTCTTGATAATTAAAGTATGTGGAACAGGGGTGAGAGAGCATCTGACCTCAATACCCAATTATCTTTTAATTGAATAGTAGGGTTGGATATTTGAAAATGTCAGTGCCCCTTTGGTAGTTAATTTGTGAAAATACTAATATGAACCTAGTAAAGCTGAATATGTTTAATTAACCTTATTTATGAGGTCAAAAAAACTTTTCAGTTATAGTTAACACTTCTCACCAAACTTCTATATGGTGATTTATCAAGTGTTTTTGTAAATTTGTTTGTTTACGAAAAAACAAAAACAAAAAAGACAACTATTTAGAGTTGATCTTTATTAGTATTGTTTATATAGAAAACTGAAAGACAAAATCGCGTTTTATTTCTCATTTATTTTTTGTTATTGTTTCGCATTATTTGCTGTTTCTGCAACGTGAATGAAAAAGCCCGGGGCGAATGGAAAGCCCTGAAAAACCGCGTCCTCGGGTCTTGTGGAGTTTTTGCCTATACAATGCTAGAAGACCAGGCGCTTGTAACTGAAAAGTTCACCCCTACTGAATTAGATATTTTAGAAGCTGTTTCAATGATCCATGAATGTGAGAAGGCCCCGACAAATAAGTTTAATAAAAGAGAAAATAATATGATGTTAAAGCAAAAACTGACACAACCAACCATCTTGCAGACAAAAAATGCCCCCGCTAGTACAGTGGTAATTCTACGGATTTACAAAGGTAAAATTAGGGGTTCGATTCCCCTCGGTGGGCTCAGCAGATAGCCTGATGTGGCTTTGCTATAAGAAAACACAAACACCCATACAATAAATGGAAAGTACACAATAGAAAGGAAAACAGAAAGAGCGGAAAACGTGAGCAAGCCTGCTTCAGGTTTTGATAAAACTAAATCAAAGAAACGCGTTAAGACAATCGTGAATGATGACAAACCTAAAGAGACATTAAACTCTGATTTACTGACAACGGTTCGTATTTTTAAAGTTCTTTTACTTTATAGTACTCAGTATTATACACCATAAGTATATAACCATTAAAACAAGAATCTGCTCTTTATATTAAACTTTCACTTCCTACAAGTTTATTTATACCTACACATATATATATATATTGCACTGAGCAACTGAAATATAATGGAATTAATAGTACATTATTAATGCTAATGCAAAATTACTGTTATAAAATAATTACAACCATTCTCATATTTAATTTCTGTGAATATCTGACATCTTATTATCTGTATCTGGTTCAAAATTCAATTAATTTCTCATTTATCTTACGTTTACGATTAATATTTAGGAGAAGTGAGTTCACATTTTAGAGTTAAAAACATTTCACTTTAATGTAATGTATACTGTGTCAAACTGTGTGACCAATATCATATCGATGTTGCATGCTTACAATCAGTGTTGTTAAGATCCTGAGGCATCCACAACTACTGAAAAAGATGCATTCAGAGAATCCTTAATGTTCAGAGTAATTTGAATACATGTAATTCTTCCAAAAGAGACCGATACATGTTCGCTACTATCGAGGTCTGATAAGTCTGTACCCAAGTTAAACTGGTCAATCATCTCTTCTTCAATATCATTACACGTGGGAAGACAATTATCATCCATTCAGCTGAAGTCAGAACCAAACGTAAACATATATGACAGCATATTATGTATCGTCTTAATGACATCTGGAAAACATAAAGGTCAGAGTGTCCATTCGTGATTTTTCATTATCACACATATTTCCACCACTGATATAAAAGTGAGTTATTTTGTGTCTTACTATAACTAAAATATACCTTGTCTCAGTAGTATTACCAAACCTCTTGTGTTTTTAACCGTACATACACTGAAATGACGTTCGGTTGCAGCTACGAACATCTGATTCTGTTTTTAACAGTTATCACATAATTGTAGCGAATCGTTAGATAACGGTAACTTACTTAAATGTGGACTTTATTCTTTTTAGTCCAGTACCAGTGTATTTGTACCATTTTGTTACAAGTGATTCCACCATATCTTGTTAATAACACTTTGAGACATATTGCATCAGTGTTTGTTTTTATAGTCAGCCAACTTTCATTGGTCTTACAGACATTTAGTGAAATATCCAGCTGTCTTCTTTTGGACTTTACTGAGATTATTGAATATTTTAAAGTACTATATAAACTGTGTGATTTACTACAGTGTTACAACTATGATAAGACAGTTTGAAAACTCTTCCTCTTTATAGTCCTTTGTAGTTCAGATTGCATAACTTTTCATGCTTAATTTATATAACGTAAAACCTTTATGTTATTGTTACTATGTTAAACGTGCAAAAAGAGTTATTATATATTATCCATTCAAGCCTTTATTGGTGACTTTCAGTAACTTGCATTGAATGATTATTATATATTGTATATACATATATATATATATTTATGTATTGTACATCATCAGAGCTTGTAGCTGATGTTCTACAATTATATTTAGATAATAAAGAATAATAATATGAAGCTTGTAGTTCTGTATCGGAAGAAACATCGAGAAATAAAACGGTTCTTCTCTCCTTTTTTTTTTTTTAATTTCGCGCAGAGCTACACGAGGGTTATCTGCGCTAGCCATCTCTAATTTAATAGTATAAGACTAGAGGGAAGGCAGCTAGTCATCACCTCCCACCGCCAACTCTTGGGCTACTCTTTTGCCAACGAATAGTGGGATTAACCGTATCATTATAATGCCCCCACGGCTGAAAGGGCGAGCATGTTTGGGGCGACGGGGATTCGAACCCCGTCGAGTTTTATTTCCTCATATTTCTTGTTAAGTTTTTATTAAACAAAATTCACATGACCTTTCATTAAAATTTCTTCTTAGAACGTCCTGTTATATAGCTTGTATAGTACATACGTATATGTTTATAATTCGCTCTAATCATATATTTTGTTGCCTACGCAGTCACATATATCCTTATGTATTTGGTTTTTTCTCAAAATCTACTATTGTTTATCACCACACGAAATGTTTTTAAATTTATTGTTCAAGACGAACATTTGGCTAAAAACACTTTAACCTCTCAAACGTTCAATGACATATATAATCGTATACATCTCAATTTAAGCAAAGGACTTCAACAGAAACAATCAACACATAAGTACTGATTTTACGTTTCTGGTATCCTTCACACAGTTAAAGTGGTAGTACAGTTAATGACATTAGTTCGAGATTTAACAGAACAACTCCGATGGATTAAGTCGATAGGATAATGGAACGTAATGCTTAAAACAATGCTTGATATGTACAAATAGCGTATTAGGAAACGAAATTATTTGTACAAAGCGGTTGGTACTAGAGAAACCAGCTACTAACCCTCTAGTAGCACAGTGGTACGTCTACGGACTAGTACTACTACAAACCGGATTTCAATACCTGTGGAAGGCAGACCACAAACACATACTAATATTGTTTACATATTAATATTTTAAATGTGTTAGTGTCCTACAAAACCTGTGTATCATGTCGTATTTTAGCTAAAGTACAAAAGCGATGGAACGATAAGATAAAGCTTTATTTGCACTAAATAATCTAAATGACATTTAGTAAACAAACAAACACACGTAACCGACAAAGTATATTGTAATAAATGTAACTGATTAAATAAAGCTCAACTGGTGCACCGCTGACTGTACATTAAAACACTTAGAAATATATTTAGCGATAACAGCAGAATATAACAAGAACAATAAGTATAGTTGTAAAACTATATCTTAAAATGTGTGTGTATGTGTGCCACTTTGGATGAAATGTAAAAATATAAATAATTTAATGCTGTTTCATTTGAGTTTGTTTTAATTATGCGAAAGTTAACTTAAATGCAGTCCATCAGCTGTTACAGCGGTAAGTCTTCGGATTTACAACGCTAATATCAGAGTTCGATTCTCCTCGGTGGACTCAACAGATAGTCCAATGTGGCTTTGCTGTAAGAGAAAACACACACACACTTAAATGTAATTCAAACCTGCTGACATGTATGTAACAAAGGTTTAAAATAATTTGTTATTTTTAAACCGTCAACCTATAATGATGGAGTATTCTGAAGCTTCAAAAATAGAATGATAAAGGAAAATTCTTCATTGCGAGTAATAGAAGCTGTTATACCAAACAAGAGGTTCAGAAGAGATGACGTTCTGCAATCCCGCTGATTAAATGTATTAAGATATCACTGACGAGGCCCGGCATGGCCAGGTGGGTTAAGGCGTGCGACTCGTAATCCAAGGGTCGCGGGTTCGAATCCCCGTCGCCACAAACATGCTCGCTCTTTCAGCCATGGGAACGTTATAATGATACGGTTAATCCCACTATTCGTTGGTAAAGAGTAGCCAAAGAGTTGGCGGTGGGTAGTGATAACTAGACTAGCTGCCTTCCCTCTAATCTTACACTGCTAAATTAGGGACGGCTAGCGCAGCTGGCACTCGAGTAGCTTTGCGCGAAATTAAAAAAACAACAACAAACATATCAATGACGAATGTCGTAAAAAAATAAAGAAATCGGGATGGTAATAATGCAGACAAGGTTAGTGTCTCAGAACTAAGTAAAGGAAAATTTATCTTTTGATGAATTCGGATCTCATGAAACATTCCAGAAACATAAAACATTCTAGAATTCTATCACAAACTATTTTCTAAATCTCAACCTTCCTTTCAACTTCTTGATATAAAAGTGAAACACGAAGATGATCTGGTTAAAGCTGAAGACGTTTGGAAAAACGAATTTCAAACTCAGAAACGTATTTTTATTGATCGAATGAGAATAAAGTATTTGCAAAAGTTTTGTGTTGTTGGATTTAGTTTCAAAAATAAATTGCTATTGTGTTACTATTTACGTATTAAAACGTGAATCTATCTTTTAAATTACAGTATTATTATTACATTTTATAATTATAAAGTTTTGTCTTGAGAATTTCATATTATGTAGATCATAGATTTAACGATGATATATAAACTGTTGGCCCAGCATGCCCAAATAGTTATTGCGCGCGATTCATAACCTTACGGTCCTGAGTTCGAATACCCGTCACATTAAACATGCTCTTTCTATCAGCTGCGGTCAATCCAACTATTCCCCAAAATAAAGTTGTCCAAGAACTGGCGATAACTAGCTGCGCTCACTCTCGTCTTTCACTGCTAAATTAGGGACGACTAGCTCAAATAGCTCCTGTGTAGCTTTCTGTGAAACTAGAAAAGCAAAACCAAACAATGAAAAGTCCGTGAGTACAACTACTTCATATGGACAGAGGTCATGTTTTCAGTCCTGTATGTATGAGTGTGATTGTCAGTTAAATTTCTCAAAACGGCCGATTGCACTTTTCGAGGGTTGGAAAACATTTAGACTGTTATCTAACTGACTAGTTTGTGTAGGGTTAAGGTCACAAAAATACAAAGAAAGAAACATTAACATGGAGATCGATTTTTCACGTTATTTTCGCTCTGTGACTGAGTCAGAATAGTCACATTTTGATGAATAATGGTGAGCACTTTTAGAATATTATTCCTCATTGTAATATCAAAAATGGTTCTTATCTGGTTAATAAAGACAGACACATGGAGACATTTTCTATTTGGAGTCGAATATGATCAACTCTGCGTTGCGGAAGTATTGGCTATAGTGAGTGCCTCTCTCGTTAGAAATGCATTAAACACACAACCCTTTCCTCAACCAGAAGCGTGGTACTTACTGTTTAAGGAGATAGCAAATAAAGAAGGAAGAAACCCTGAAACTGAGTGCTGTATCAAAATATGCATTCTGTTTGATGGTAACGCATTTCAGGCAAGACTTATAAGCAGTCGAAGAGACATAGGATTTTGGAATGTCCTCACCAACTTAAAAGTAATCATAACAAACACACACTGACTGTTTATTTTGTTTCAGATCACGTTATACAATCTTTTACTATTATGTGTTCGAGACTCTCTTCCTGACCCTTGTGATTTCCACGAAACCATCACCACCTTTTATAGCATCAATTCCTATTGAGCTTTCATAAATGGACTTGCCTCAACAATAAGTCAATAGGTCCATCAGTATTGCGTCTGTAATAACTGTAATTACAAGTCTAACGGCCTGGAGCTATGAACATGAAATCAATAAAGGGTAAAATAGTTGTTGTTGATGACATGTAGAAGAGTGGTCGAGTTACTCTCAGGATCTGAAAAGAGATACAATTATGAGGTGAAGAAGGCGACTCACGTAACTCACCCATTAACTTTAGAGTTTCTGATGATGATGGATCATTTATAAACTCTAAATTATAACGACATATTTCATAACGAATAAACTTAGTATTCCGAAAATTGTTTAATTTAGAAGCTTAAAATCAAGAGAGGTCCACTTCAGTCCATACTTTTGAAAGATAAGCTGGACCTACATCATAGTAATTCTAATTTATTTTAACATCACTGAATTCTGTAACTCGTTATAAATATTCCATAATTAATATTTCATCCAAGACAAGTTTGTCTGTTTTGGGCCCGGCATGGCCTAGCGCGTAAGGCGTGCGACTTGTAATCTGAGGGTCGCGGGTTCGCGCCCGCGTCGCGCTAAACATGCTCGCCCTCCCAGCCGTGGGGTGTATAATGTGACGGTCAATCCCACTTTTCGTTGGTAAAAGAGTAGCCCAAGAGTTGGCGGTGGGTGGTGATGACTAGCTGCCTTCCCTCTAGTCTTACACTGCTAAATTAGGGACGGCTAGCACAGATCGCCCTCGAGTGGCTTTGTGCGAAATTCCAAAAACAAACAAACAAACTATTGTTGTTGTATCTGCGCTAGCCGTCCCTAATTTAGCAGTGTAAGACTAGAGGGAAGACAGCTAGTCATCACCACCCACCGCCAACTCTTGGTATACTTTTTTTTATAACGAATATTATAACGCCCCCACGGCTGAAAGGGTGAGCATGTTTGGTGCGACTGGGATTCGAACCCGCGACCCTTGGATTACAAGTCGAACGTCTTAACACGCTTGGCCATGCCGGGCCTTATCCAAGACAAACGATCAACTTCGACTTGTTTGTGCCCAACATTGTTTAACTCGCTTTAATTATTTCAATAAATATCAAACCTCCTTACATCACGTCTTGTTTGTTTCTTTTATCAAGACACACAATAGTGTGTCAGCCAAAACAACCTTATTAAGAGAGATATTTTACGATTTTTCTTTGATAGATGAAACTATGTAGAATGGACGGCAACAGACTGTTGTGGAGACACAAGTGGAGAGGACGACGTTTCAAAAGGCGGAAGACGTTCGAAACGTCGTCCTTTACATTTGTGTCTCCAAAACAGGCAATTCCCGTCCATTCTACAAAACTTACGATTTTTCCACTTTATGTAGCTCGGACTTTGGTAATCCAAACTATCTAACATTGTCCCTGAACATTTAATTTTGGATTCTTACTATTTATACCAAATTTCAAGGAAATCTATTAAGAAATTTGCAAGATATATATCCTTAATGTTGATTAAAGGACGGAAACTTTGTATGGTATAAAAAAATTACTCTGAGTACAAGCTACATGTGTAAATATATCCAACAAAACTGACACACAATTCAAAACAGAAATCCACCGAAAAATCACCCATACTGGACTATACATTCCTTAGGACTCAGCACATGAAACAAAACAAAAACTCAACATACTAAGAAACCAAATAAACACAGCCATAAAACTATGCTCATCAGATAAAATTAACGATGAATTAGACAAAATAAAGCAATACTTCATCAACATCAATAAGTTTCCTCCACAAACCGTAGAAAACATTATACGCACACACCTAGACAGAAAGCAAAATCAACCAACTAAAGTAAATATATCTCACGAATCAAAAAATCACGAAACCATATACTGCTGTATACCATATATTCCTAACATCAGCAAACAAATAACCAACATTTGGCAAAAACTAGTAACAAAATATGACATTCCAGTTAATACCAAATTTATTCAAAAACCAGGCACAAAACTGAGTTCTATACTATGTAAAAACTACACTGACAAACACCACACCAACATTATTTATAAAATACAATGTGATAACTGCCACGACTTCTATATTGGAGAAACAAGTGGAAAAATGGAAACCAGATTGAAAGAACATAAAAAGTCACTTTCACACGTTTTCGAACACTGCAAGTCAAATAAACACAACATAACCATAGAAAACACTCAAATACTAAATAAAGAAACAAACATAAACAAACGCAAAATTAAAGAAGCCTTACTTATACAACAACTTAAACCCAAAATAAACCAATATAAAGGAACGCCTTTATACCTATATTAATATAATAAAATAAATAAAATTATATATTCAAGCATCTAATACCGCCCTCTACATTCCGACACTCAGTTACACTACCCCTTTCAAACATGTGGTCAGCTTCCGGTCAGTTACCTCTTTCTTTGTGAACCTGACAATGACCGAAGAAGGTCGAAACGTTGTTCGCTCTTCTATGTAAAATATTTTCTCAACCCAAACGAGCCGTTTTTGCATATAAATTTCTCGACATCACTGACTATCAGTTCAAAGTTTTACTACAGCTTCTCTTTAGAATAAAGGTAAACCTCTCTTTTTATTGTTTTTTTGTCATTCGGACTAAAGACGGTTAGTTTAAAAGTAAAGCATTGAGTGAAAGCACGTGCAAATACATAACCAGTGATGTCGTTGTTGTTCTTTATGTTATTGGCTATTCTTTGCAATTTTTTCAGCACGAATATTCTAGAGTTTATAAAATTATTATAATTAAAGAGTGTTCAGCATCATATGATATTATCTCAAGTTGTAAATAACGATGGTTGATTTGGCTGTACAAGTAATAAGTGTAAATTACGATGGTTGATTTGGCTGTACAAGTAATAAGTGTAAATTACGATGGTTGATTTAGCTGTACAAGTAATAAGTGTGAATAACGGTGGTTGATTTGGCTGTACAAGCATTAAGTGTAAATTACGATGGTTGATTTGGCTATACAAGTAATAAGTGTAAATTACGATGGTTGATTTGGCTGTACAAGTAATAAGTGTAAATTACGATGGTTGATTTGGCTGTACAAGCATTAAGTGTAAATTACGATGGTTGATTTGGCTGCACAAGCAATAAGTGTAAACTACGATGGTTGATTTGGCTGTACCAAAAAACGCGGCCTTGCTAACTAAGGAATTATTATTTTTCACATTTGCTACAGAACCAATGTTTTCAACTACTACATAATCAGATATAGTAATTTTTCACAAGTCAGGTTTGTTCATGCTTTCCCTTGATTAATCAAATACTTAGCACCATATAAACTTAAGATTGTAGTTAAACCACATTGATGCTAGTACCAACTGATTTGATATGAATTCTAATTCCAGTTAAATAAACTATATACACGAAGTGCCAGTGTTACAAATTCGATCAGATTAAATGTAGTTTTATTTTATAATCATTTACGTCAATTATTTGGTTATTGTTTGTTTGTTTGTTTTTGAACTTCGCACAAAGCTACACGAGGGCTATCTGTGCTAACCGTCCCTAATTTAGCAGTGTAAGACTACAGGGAAGGCAGCTAGTCATCACCACCCACCGCCAACTGTTGGGCTACTCTTTTACCAACGAATAGTGGGATCAACCGTCATATTATAACGCCCCCACGGCTGAAAGGGCGAGCATGTTTGGCGCGACGGGGATTCGAACCCGCGACCCTCAGATTACGAGTCGCACGCCTTAACCCACCTGGCCATGTCGGGCCTGGACAATACAAATTGCAGCCATGCCGGGCCACATTATTTGGTTAATATATTCACATTAATGTTTGTTTTAAATCATTAGTACGTTAGAAACAAACAAACTCTCCTGTGAATAACTTTGATAATATTAATACACTAAAGGTCAGTTTCTCAAATATCAGACGTTAAGTGAAGTTAACATTTTTTCTCACGTGTCTGCTCTTGATATATCAACGTGTTAGTGCTTGGTAGTTCATTCATCATACATTTTATAATGCGAATTCCTTTAATTTCCTCTCGTTTACGCTTGATAATGTGAAACCATTAATGCCTTCTTTCTTTGTAAACAACATTAATAATATAAGCACATTAACGCCTGTTTACTATGCACTATGCTTTCGCAACGTTAGCGATTAGGTGTCTGTTTTATAAAATATTAACGATGACATGAGAGAGAATGACTGGAGTTTTTGTTAGATGAAACGTTACATTTGTAGCCCACACTTGTACTGACTTACAGAAAACGTCGAACCTATTATTATCAGTTAATACGAGTTCTGATCTTGTATAGAGTCACTAGTCAGAATGGGGCGCTAAAGTAATGAACACAGTACGTTCACTCTTAGGTTTTCTACATGTATTCTTAAGCCTAGTGTACAAACAATATTCATGCACTGTCTAATATCAGCTGCATTGTTATAATGGGTGTATTTACACTGTTCTCACTTGTTGGACAAGGAAAACGAGCTTAGAGATAAAACTAGTACACTCTTAAGTTTAGTGAGCTATTACTTTTTAACTATTATATAAACAAGAATAACATGAGCCTAATCCCAAAAAGGTTGCTAACAGTCACTTTAGAACGTTATACATGTACGTATATGGAAAATTGTTTTCTTTCGGGCTTTGACCTACAGAATTGGAAGTTATTTGTCACGAGTTTTTAAACTTTGAAATTTTAACTATCCAAAGACAACAACAGTGAACTGTATAAAGCATAGAAACTTTAGTATCTTTATATAATAACATATATTTTTATAACTTATATACATGTATCAGCTCTTACTGCAAGTTATTCTTGTGAAAATATATCACTGTATTCATGTTGTAATTGCGATGTTATAAGTTACATATGCTATGGCACTTTCAAATTTTAACACTGTTTTAATCTTTGTAATGCAACCAGTTTAAAGCTAAACGTTTTCATCTCGATTTATTAGAACGCTATAATCCGAGATTCGGTGAGTCGCGGTGGTCAGAGCAGATAGCTAGCTCAGTGTAACCTTGCTCTAAAACAAATAGTCAAACAACCAAACATATTCATTGTAAAGAAACGTAGACGTAGCAATATCACTGATTATACAATACAGAGTTAGATGAGCAGGAATATTTTATTTCTTTTGAACATGAATTTTATCATGTGTGTCGAAGCATGATAGAAAAATAAAGTATCCTAAACCTTTGTACTTCGTATACAGTGTGCCAGTTACAAAGGGATTAGGAAAAAAAATCTGTATTTTTTTTCTGATAAAGCAGAAATTTTTTTATCACAGAAGATAAATAATAAATACTAAAATAGAATCGAAATCAAGAAAATGTGGACATCGCATGTCTCAAGTTGCTGGATAATGACACGAATATCCATGCTATCGAATACAAAAAAAGGAGACCTTAGCCTTCGTACACTACTAGATTGTAGAAAGCATTCAGTAAGGAGTATTGTGCTTTGAAATTTTGCAATGAAATTAAAGTGCAGGTCTATCGCTAGCGTTCACAATCATCATACAAAGTGTGACTGAACGTGGCGACGTGGACAATAATTATATATATTAAGGCTCTCAAATCGCTTTAAAATAACGTATTCAGCCTCAGGTAAACATGTAGACTTAAATAAAAGATTTAGTTAGATGACACAACCACTGCAATTGGTCGTCATATAGTGCTAATACACCAACGGAGAGGCTAATGCTAAAAGAAACTCCCTCAAAATAACGTTCACATGATAGTACTGTCTATTAAAGATAATGAATACTTTATGACTGTAAGTTATATATCTGATTTTAAATAAAATAAATATGGTAGCATTATGACTTATTTATTTTTGTTCTTTGGAATTGTAGTCGGATAGTGCGAGTTTGATATTTTTTGTTGTGTTCTTGAGCACGATAATTTATTCAAATTATTTGATTCATTCATTTGGTTGATGGGTACAAATTCAACTTATTACCTTGTGCTCAAACAAACCAGAGTTTACTTAAAAACTGGGGATTTAACCTTGATCATAGGACTTTTGTAACACACGTACTTGTTTCGAATTACACGACATTAACTACTTGTATAGGAAGAACCATAATTATTTAAATATCTGTTTTGTGTATTTGTATTTCAAATAAAAATGTGCCGAATGTATGTGTTTGTAAGAAATCTCTTTGCATCGTTCAGTGAATGCGTTTAGTCATAACATTTTTTTAACAGTCGGAAACAAACTCTTTCTTGAATGATTTTTGAAAATTTTTCAGACATAACGCGAAGAACAGCAGAAGTTCACTTTCTAATTTTAATCAACGAAAACTGGTAATATTAAGTTTATCCTGAACAGCCTTTGAATAAAACATTAGTCCTAACCTTCCCTGCGGGTATTAAAATTGGCAAAATATCTCATTGTATAACTTTATGTTGCAGAATAATAATAAAAAGATGTTGTTAAAATATATTTCTCTACATTATGTTCAAAATAAATATAATAACAAGAGTCAATATTTCGAGAGACAATAATTACTGTCGTATTATGTAAATATTAAAATCGTGTGAAGTGAAGGTTTGTTTGTTTTTGTTTTTTGAATTTCGCACAAAGCTACTCGAGGGCTATCTGGGCTAGCCGTCCCTAATTTAACAGTGTAAGACCAGAGGGAAGACAGCTAGTCATCACTACCCACCGCCAACTCTTGGGCTACTCTTTTACCAACAAATAGTGTGATTGATCGAAACATTATAATGACCCGACGGCTGAATGGGCGAGCATATTTGGCGCGACCGGGATGCAAATCCGCGACCCTCAGATTACGAGTCGCACGCCTAAACACGCTTGGCCATGCCGTGCCAAAACAGACGCAATATCATTATGTAAATGTAACATAAAATAAAATAATTACGATTGTTTGTTTTTGGAATTTCGCACAAAGGTGCTCGAGGGCTATCTGCGCTAGCCGTCCCTAATTTAGCAGTATAAGACTAGAGGGAAGGCAGCTAGTCATCACTACCCACCGCCAACTCTTGGGCTACTCTTTTACCAACGAATAGTGTGATTGACCGTTCCATTATAACGTCCCCACGGCTGAAAGGGCGAGCATGTTTGGCGCGACCGGGATGCGAATCTGCGACCCTCAGATTACGAGTCGCACGCCTAAACACGCTTGGCCATGCCGTGCCAAAACAGACGCAATATCATTATGTAAATGTAACATAAAATAAAATAATTATGATTGTTTGTTTTTGGAATTTCGCACAAAGGTGCTCGAGGGCTATCTGCGCTAGCCGTCCCTAATTTAACAGTGTAAGACCAGAGGAAAGACAGCTAGTCATCACTACCCACCGCCAACTCTTGGGCTACTCTTTTACCAACAAATAGTGTGATTGACCGTGACATTATAACGCCCCCACGGCTGAAAGGGGCGAGCATGTTTGGCGCGACCGGGATGCGAATCTGCGACCCTCAGATTACGAGTCGCACGCCTAAACACGCTTGGCCATGCTGGGCCAAACAGACGCAATATCATTATGTAAATGTAACATAAAATAAAATAATTATGATTGTTTGTTTTTGGAATTTCGCACAAAAGTGCTCGAGGGCTATCTGCGCTAGCCGTCCCTAATTTAACAGTATAAGACTAGAGGGAAGGCAGCTAGTCATCACTACCCACCGCCAACTCTTGGGCTACTCTTTTACCAACAAATAGTGTGATTGACCGTGACATTATAACGCCCCACGGCTGAAAGGGCGAGCATGTTTGGCGCGACCGGGATGCAAATCCGCGACCCTCAGATTACGAGTCGCACGCCTTAACACGCTTGGCCATGCCGGGCCAAACAGACGCAATATCATTATGTAAATGTAACATAAAATAAAATAATTATGATTGTTTGTTTTTGGAATTTCGCACAAAGGTGCTCGAGGGCTATCTGCGCTAGCCGTCCCTAATTTAGCAGTATAAGACTAGAGGGAAGGCAGCTAGTCATCACTACCCACCGCCAACTCTTGGGCTACTCTTTTACCAACAAATAGTGTGATTGACCGTGACATTATAACGCCCCACAGCTGAAAGGGCGAGCATGTTTGGCGCGACCGGGATGCGAATCTGCGACCCTCAGATTACGAAGCGCACGACTTAACGCGCTTGGCCATGCCAGGCCTTTTAGGAACTGATGCATCATGTAAACTCTAGCTATGGAACTTTAAGCCAAACAGTACCGTTTATTCGAAGAAATAACTTAAATATGATAATAATAAATTTAAAATTTCAGTGAAAGAATTAAACCTAATAATGAGTACAATTTATCCCCTTTAATGAAAAATGATTTTTCGTATTTCGTTTAAAATCTTCATACATTTAAACGTTTTTCTTTAGCTTACGGAATTATTGGGCTACTTGGTTTAATATTATCCATTTAAACATCGTAAACTTAAGTATTATTGTTTTCACATGGCCTTCTGAATAATAAAAATAAATCTTTGTATGTGTGTGTGTGTGTATTTTCTTATGGCAAAGCCACATCAGGCTATCTGCTGACCCCACCGAGGGGAATCGAAAACTTGATTTCAGCGTTGCTGTCGTTGTAAAATATTTATTATTTCCTTTCAATGATTCTCCTGGTTTCTTTTTTTTTTCGGGATGGGGTGGGGTGGGGTTGAGTGAAGTGTGGTGATGGAAGAAAATCAGTCATTAAATAATCTAAATAAAGGGAATTTTGGTAATTTTTAGGATTAAGAAAATGTTACTTCATCGAAATCCGTATTTCATTGTTAAATCTGCATCAAAACAAAATAGCTTTCTCCCCGTGGCTTCCAAATGGCTTAAAGGCGAATGTGATTAATATGTGAAGTTTGAAAACATTTGGTCCATTTATACCTTTCTTTAATACAAAACCAAAACTAACACTTGAAAGAAAGAAACGTTCTTGCTGCTCGATTGTTCTTATTTATTTTAATGACACTTTTAAAACTATTTCTCCAGCACAACGTTCGTGTATTTTACAGCTATTTCAAACTTTTTTATGACAGGAATGTTTTATAAAACTGCCGTACGTTCTCTGTGATCATTTCTAACCAGCAGTAGTGTATATAGTATTGAAATATTTCGTACTTTTAACACAAATAATTTTCAAATATTTTGAAATTTAATGTTCATAGTGTTCCTTACCCAGTGGTAAATTATTAACAACACCAATAAAGGACACAGTGCCCAACAGTGGCTCGACGGTATGTCTGTAGTGACTCAGCGGTATGTCTGCGAACTTACAACGCTAAAAATCGGGTTTCGATACCTGTGGTGGGCAGAGCACAGAATGCTCATTTGTGTAGCTTTGTGTTTAATTCAAAAACAACAAGAACGACACAGCAGTAATTATAATGATCATTACGGCAGACATTGTGATCTACCAAACAGTTATTGTGGATTCATTGTTTTTTAAAAGTCAATGTAACAGGAAAAAACTTGCACCTCAATCTTTTTTGAACTAATAAAAAATTATACAATAAGGTAAAGAGATTGTTATATATAGAAAGAGGAGATGACAGTAACTCAGAAATGTATCAACATCAATTATTTTTGTAAATTTTAAAATTTAATGTGGAGTTCATTATCTATAGAAAGACATAATGACCGTACACACGACGTTATGTGGCTGAATGTTGTGGTTTCGAAGATTATGGGCTAATTTAGAGTTAACTTCAGGTGCAGTACAACCATGTATCATTAAGTGGTTTATAATTTCTAATAATACACGAGGTCTTGAAGACTTAACCGTCACTTACATCCAGAATATAATCCAGAAATAACCAACTTAGGACTCTAGGCCATGTGATACACTTAGAAACCTTTTTATAATATATAAAATAGATTGATTACGCAATATGGCAGGGAATCTTTTGAGCGATGAAAATATAGAGGTGTTGTCATGTATTGTTTAGTCTGTAATGATAAATTATTTCCGAAATACAAAGGGTCATATCAAAGGTCATCCTTTTTAACAGGAATGACTATGAAAGGTTGCTCATAGACGTTCGTCATGAAAATGTCTAGTGCGGTCATAAAAAAGGAAAATTTGGTTTGTTTGTTTTTTCTTGATACCTGCAACCCTGTCCGCTGTGGAGAATTTTAGAATTGTGAATCCTTATACGTACCACTGACTTACAAGATGACTAAAAAAGGACATATGAATGACTCCACAAAAAAATATGTTTACCTGTGATTGGACAATGGAAAACTACTAAAGAGATCTCTGCAGTGTATGAGACGCCAGCTTAAGTCGAACTTCAGTAAGTCAAATGTTTTAAACAATGAAAACAAAATAGAAATTGACAACATCAAGGCAGCTCGAAATGCATTTATAGAAGGTCCAAATAAGAAAATGTTCGTTAGCATAGTAGAGAGCAACTCAAACTGAGGGCAATGAATAACTTGGTCTGGTTTGATGTATAGTAGTTCACCTTTTATTCGTTGGACAGTAAGTGACTGGAGGTTGTGGTTTGATATACAACAGTTCATCCTTTTATTTATTGGACAATAAATGATTGGAAGTTGTGGTTGGGTGTTTTAGTGTTACACCATTTTGTTTATTGTACAGTGATAGATTGGAGATTGTAGTTTGATGTGTGGGGTTTCATCCTTTGATTTATTGGATGTGTTTGTGTGTGTGTTTTTTCTTATAGCAAAGCCCCATTGGGCTATCTGCTGAGCCCATCGAGGGGTATCGAACCCCTTATTTTAGCGTTGTAAATCTGTAGACTTACCGCTGTTCTAGCGGGGGCTTTATTTATTGTACAATAAGTGATTGGATGTTGTGGTTGGATGTTTAGTATTGCACCTTTTTCACTATTGTACTGTGAATGATTGGTAGTTGTAGTTTATATGTTTAGCTTTTATATTTTTTACACTTGGACAATAAATGATTGGTGGTTGTAGTTTAATGTATAGTGTTACACCATTTTCACTACTGGTAAATAACTGGATGTTATGGTTTGATGTGTAGTGTTACACCCATTTCACTATTAGACACTCAATAACTGATTATTGCGCTTTGATGTGTGGTGTTGCACCCCTTTCATCATTCTACAATGAATGATTGGAAGTTGCCATTTAGTGGGATGTGTTTTATCATTTTCCTTATTGGAGAGAAAGAACCCCACTCTAAATTATGGTTTGATGGATGGTATTTCACTTTTTTCTCTATTGACAGAAATTCGAATTCAAGTGAGAGTGAAAATCACTCGAGACGATTGGCCTCTATGTGTTGAGTTACTTTAATGGCGAAAGTTTCTGGAGGTGATATAATAGTGTGGGTGGTGAAAGTAGTTGTGAAAAGAATTAAAGTGTTTTATTTCGTAAGAAGAGTAACATTCCATTGAATACACAAGATCAAGTCCACCACAACATTACCATTGTTAATTTGACAGTTAGTTTGTTTGAATTTCGAACAAAACTACACGATGGCTATCTGCAGTAACCATTCCAATTCGCACGCTCAATCCATTTCTAGCCACACCTTTTTTTTCCCACTTAAGGTGTTTTTTTTATTGATTTTAAAGTAAACACGAATTACTTAAAACCTTTCAATAAAGATACACTTTGAAAAGATTATTTATTCGTGGACTAATTAATATAAATGTTTTAAAACAACGTTGTAGATAATTTAATCAAAAAATATGATTAACTAACCTCGTTGAATCTCAACAACTTTGGAGATTCTAATTATTTTATTCTAAGTCAGTTATAAAGACAGCATAGTTATCTACTTTTATATTTATTATATTATCTCTGCAGGACAGTTTAATTTTGAACGCTTTTTCTAAGCCAGCAAAACATGAGTTTAAATAAATATATTGGTCGTAAGACAGTTGTGTTAGGCCTAACGTACTTTTAATATTACATCTTTTGTGAAGAGTGTGTTTAATTGAATTCACACATTGCTAGATTAGAAAAGACACTTATATCCTAACACTTAGAGAATAAACAATATCATATAACACATATCATGCATTATTATTTACATTTAGATTTTGGAAACTTTTATCTCTGAGTTTGTGATTTCTGCTTAATTATAAAGATAATTAACCTCAAGGAAGAATTTAAAAATCCAAAAGTTTACTTTAAATGTATCCAGTAAGAAAAAATAAATATTTACTTATCTAACGTCATTTTCTTCAGGATGTGTATTGAAATGTTTCAGAACATATTACTTTTACATGATCGGACTACCGTTTGCTTATGCTCTGCCCATCACGGGTATCGAAAACCGGTTTCAGGACGGCTGGTATGGTGTTGACACTTTTACCAAAATAAGGCGGTGAACAACGTTTCGACTTTCCTACATTTTAAATACAAGTGTTGGCCTGGCATAGCCAAGCGTGTTAAGGCGTGCGACTCGTAATCTGAGGGTCGCGGGTTCGAATCCCCATCGCGCCAAACATGCTTGCCCTTTCAGCCGTGGGGCGTTATAATGTGACGGTCAATGCCATTATTCGTTGGTAAAAGAGTAGCCCAAGAGTTGGCGGTGGGTGGTGATGACTAGCTGCCTTTCCTCTTGTCTTACACTGCTAAATTAGGGACGGCTAGCACAGATAGCCCTCGAGTAGCTTTGTGCGAAATTCCAAAAACAAACAAAACAATAACTACAAGTGGATTTCTTGTCATTACGAAACCGTTTTATTATCGGTTTGAGTCCACAGACATATAGGACTACTGAAGACAGACTGGAAAAACAAAGAGTAAGACACTAAAAGACCTTTTTATAATATATAAAATAGATTGATTACGCAATATGGTAGGGAATCTTTTGAGCGATGAAAATACAGAGGTGTAGCCATGTATTGTTTAGTCTGTAACGATAAATTATTTCCAAAATATAAAGGGTCATAACAAAGGTCATCCTTTTTAACAGGAATGACGATGAAAGGTTGCTCATAGACCTGATTGTTTGTTTAGAGTTTAGTCTATGTTATTCATATATGAAATGTATTGTGGTTAAGATCAATATGTTAATTTATATCTTACTCTATTCAAGTAGAAAGTGCAATAATTATTATATTTTGGCCGATTTATGCATTTTAATATGTTAGTAGCAATATCCTTTTCCTAAATTTATTTAGCTATGTTCATATCTATTTATTTATACGGAGTTTTCCACCAAAAGTTAAAGCGTAAGATTAAACCTTAGAGAAAAATTTGTTATAAAAAGCATATTAAATGAACATTTGATATCCATGTTTACTCGAAAATTATGATTTTACTGCAGTATCTCTTTTAAGTTTTAGTTTAAGAATTTCTTTTGTAATATTTGCCGCCTTTAAACTTTTGGTTTGTCTTTGGAACACCATTAAGTTTACTGACAGTAATTAACTTAGGAAGTTTATAACTTTAAGAGAAGAAAAAGTGTTTGTATTCAATCTCTTAATATAAACGTTAAGTACTTTAAGATACGTCTTTATGCGAAAAGACAAACAACTTAAAATAGAGAGGGACTTTCCTTTTTTTTCTAAAAAATAACAAGAAATAATTAAACTTGTAATACGTCTGAAAGAACCTTTTTCTATTATTTGAAATACAAAGCAATAAATTGAGAGTACTTAAAGCTGTTTTTTACGTTCTGGAAAGGAATGTCTACACATTAGGAACGTTTTTCTCAAATATGAAATACCTTCATGTCACGTAATGTTATATAAAAATATTACTTTTGTTGAAATAATATAATGAATATTAGCATTGTTGAAATAATATAATGAATATCAGCATTGTTAAAACAATAAAATAAATATTAGCATTGTTGAATTAATATAATAAATAACAGCATTGTTGAAATAATATAATGAATATCAGCATTGTTGAAATAATATGATAAATATTAGCATTGTTAAAATAATATAATGAATATCAGCATTATTGAAATAATATAATGATTATTAGCATTGTTGAAATAATATAATGAATATTAGCATTGTTGCAATAATATAATGAATATCAGCATTGTTGAAATAATATGATAAATATTAGCATTTGAATATATAATAAACATTAGTATTGTTGAAATGATAAAATGAATATTAGCATTGATGAAATAATATAATAAATATTAGCATTGTTGAAATAACATAATGAATATTAGCATTGTTGAAATAATATAATAAATATCAGCATTGTTGAAATAATATAACAAATATAAGCATTGTTGAAATAATATGATAAATATCAGCATTGTTAAAATAATATAATGAATATTAGCATTGTTGAAATAATATAATGAATATTAGCATTGTTGAAATAAAATAATAAATATCAATATTGTTGAAATAATATAATAAACATTAGCATTGCTGAAATAATATGATGAATATTAGCATTGTTGAAATAATATAATAAATATCAGCATTGTTGAAATATAACAAATATAAGCATTGTTGAAATAATATGATAAATATCAGCATTATTGAAATAACATAATGAATATTAGCATTGTTGAAATAATATAACAAATATAAGCATTGTTGAAATAATATGATAAATATTAGCATTGTTAAAATAATATAATAAACATTAGCATTGTTGAAATAATATAATTAATATCAGTCTTTTTGAAATAATATAACAAATATAAGCATCGTTGAAATAATATGATAAATATTAGCATTGTTAAAATAATATAATGAATATCAGCAATATTGAAATAATATAATGATTATTAGCATTGTTTAAATAATATGATGAATATTAGCATTGTTGCAATAATATAATTAATATCAGCATTGTTGAAATAATATGATAAATATTAGCATTGTTGAAATATAATAAACATTAGTATTGTTGAAATGATATAATGAATATTAGCATTGATGAAATAATATAATAAATATTAGCATTGTTGAAATAACATAATGAATATTAGCATTGTTGAAATAATATAATATAAGCATTGTTGAAATAATATGATAAATATCAGCATTGTTAAAATAATATAATGAATATGAGCATTGTTGAAATAATATAATGAATATTAGCATTGTTGAAATAATATAATGAATATTAGCATTGTTGAAATAATATGATAAATATCAGGATTATTGAAATAATATAACAAATATAAGCATTGTTGAAATAATATGATAAATATCAGCATTATTGAAATAACATAATGAATATTAGCATTGTTGAAATAATATAACAAATATAAGCATTGTTGAAATAATGATAAATATTAGCATTGTTAAAATAATATAATGAATATTAGCATTGTTGAAATAATATAATGAATATTAGCATTGTTGAAATAATATAATAAATATCAGCATTGTTGAAATAATATAATGAATATTAGCATTGTTGAAATAATATGAAAAATATCAGCATTGTTGAAATAATATGATAAATATCAGCATTGTTGAAATAATATAACAAATATAAGCATTGTTGAAATAATATGATAAATATTAGCATTGTTAAAATAATATAATGAATATTAGCATTGTTGAAATAATATAATGAATATTAGCATTGTTGAAATAATATAATGAATATTAGCATTGTTGAAATAATATAATGAATATTAGCATTGTTGAAATAATATAATAAATATCAGCATTGTTGAAATAATATAATGAATATTAGCATTGTTGAAATAATATGATAAATATCAGCATTGTTGAAATAATATAACAAATATAAGCATTGTTGAAATAATATGATAAATATCAGCATTGTTGAAATAATATAACAAATATAAGCATTGTTGAAATAATATGATAAATATTAGCATTGTTAAAATAATATAATGAATATTAGCATTGTTAAAATAATATAATAAATATTAGCATTGTTGTAATAATATAGTAAATATTAGTTTTGTTTATATAATATAGTAAATATTAGCATTTCTTAAACAACAATAAATATAGGTTTAGTTTAAATATTATAGTAGACATTAGTATTGTTTAAACGTTACTATCTGAAGATTTTAAAAGAATTTATGAGTGGAAGGTTATTGTTTATTATTTTTTGTTATCGTTTAAGCACAAATTTGCTCAATTTTATAAAAAATATCCTAATTTTAGAGCAATAAGCGTAAATAACGATGTTCGCTACGGTTGTACCGAGTACGTACGGTTTATGACAATATTCTATTAATCTGTATTCTCTGGTGTTACTATGAAGGAAGTCATTAACACTATTTTAGAAAAGAGAAATTATCCCTATATATGTTGAAGAATTTGGTTGGTTCAGTAAAATGTAAATCTTTTCCATATAATACGGTTGCGATCCTAAAGTTATAGAGTGTCACTCTCTGATTTGGTGTGGCTCGTTAGTGTGTATTAATATCTAATCAAACACACCTCAGTTGTGAAAAGAAAGTGCGGTCGAAAAAGTATTAAAGAAAGTCACCAGTGGCGGATAAACTTATAATAAACATTAATAACAATTTTACAGCCAATACACATTCATTAGTCAGCCATTCTGCGATTTTCGTTCAGCTTTGGGCGTGATGGTGAATAAAACAATGTTTTGTTTGTTTGTTTTGGAATTTCGCAAAAAGCTACTCGAGGGCTATCTGCGCTAGCCGTCCCTAATTTAGCAGTGTAAGACTAGAGGAAAGGCAGCTAGTAATCACCACCCACCTCCAACTCTTAGGCTACTCTTTTACCAACGAATAGTGGTATTGACCGTAACATTATAACGACCCCACGGCTGAAAGGGCGAGCACGTTTGGTGCGACCGGGATTCGAGCCCGCGACCCTCGGACTACAAGTCGAACGCTTTAACACGTTTGGCCATGCCGGGCCGTTAGGTTCAATAAATCACGTTGTTTGAAGAAGTTTATTTACGTTAACATAATATCTGATAAAACAGATATTAAAAATATGTTATACTGTGTTACTCACAAAGTTTTTTTCTGAAAACTTAAAAACAAAGATGTTCCAGAATTGTATGTTTGATGTTGAAAAAAAAACACCCTAATTTTAGGGACAAAGAAAAATATCTTTTTTGTTTTATTTTTATATACGCATTACCTATTCTTAGATTTAGTTCGACTGACCTTATGTGTCAGTTAAACTAAGTTCAGCTATTAAAACAACTCAACATTTCCGATAAAAATAGACGTAAAACACTGTAAACATTTTATTTTTTATTTGAGTTTTTACAGTAGAAATACAATATATACAAAGATTTTATCTAAAATTGTAAACTAAAATAGAATGACTAGAGCTGACAGGAACATTTCATATGTTACGTTGTTTAATTACACATTTTGTTCGACTTGCAAAGCAAAAATTCGCCGAGTAATTTCATCACTAACTGAACAATATAAACAAGAATTATTTAAACACACACAGCAGAAATATTATGACACGGGATTCATGGTTTCATAGTAGAGTGAATTCGGTTTGTCGGTTGATGGTATTAGCTTCTGCTGGTACATTTGGATTGTGAGTAGCTTCATTTATATGCAAAAACGGCTCGTTTGGGCTGAGAAAACACTTTACATAGAAGAGCGAACAACGTTTCGACCTTCTTCGGTCATCGTCAGGTTCACAACAAGTGGGTTTCTCGTCATCACTGTGAGTAGCTTCAGTTCGTGTTCCGAGCCAACTAGCTGCTTTCCGGGTTTAGATCTCGTTTTTGATGTCCATTTTGGTCATTTTCCAGAGGGATGAAACACGAAAGAACGACAACATAAAAGGGAAGTCCGGTCTCATTTGTGACAATAATAATTTTTGTGCTTTTGACACCCTAACAGTGTCTACCACTTATAATATCGTGAGCTGGTGTTTTCCGTATCCATAATTGTGCAAGTTCACACATATCTTCTCCAATAACACGGACCAATTAAAGCTAGAATTTTTAAGTTACGATAGCATGAATTCAGTAAATTAATTTAGAGTATTTGTGTTTCCGTTATGTCACCAAATATTAACACAGATAACATACCTTCACACCGTGCATGTTGTGATCGTCCGTAAGTTAAAAAGTATCTCAACCATTTTACTCAAACTCTATTATACTGATATATGATGGATTAACTAATATTGATGGTTAAATGTGGTAAGTACATGTGTCTATACAAAATACGTGTTATTTTTAGAATAATTCATTCATAATAACTTGAGGAAGTACACAAAGAAACAATACAAAACATGAACAATATGTGAAGTAAACAAGTGTGATAACATAACAACTAAGGCTGACGGTGGGAAACATATCAGAATCTATTAAATGTTTTACATACATATATACTATTGATAAATTATAAATAAAGTTGAACCTCAATGAAAACAAAATCATTGTTTATTACAACCCTTGTCTTTTCAGAAAGTTCATTTCGCTCAGAACATTAAAGAACATTAAAAAGGCAGTAAGCTAACAGAACTCGTCGTCAACTCTTTGGCTACTCTTGAGTGATCTGTTGATGTATATGACTGTCACACTTAGTGTAGCCACGGCTACAAGAAGAAGTTATGAACATATTTTTTTAAAAAAGTAACGTATGAAAATAATTAGTTTTTGAAACTGATAAAGTGGAGGCAGAATACAAAAAGAACAAATTACAATAAAGTCAAGACTAAGTAATAATGTGAAGTTAAAGTGTGTGTGTTTTGTTTTAACAAAGGCACATCGGGATATCTGTTTTGTTTTAACAAAGTCACATCGGGATATCTGTTTTGTTTTAACAAAGTCACATTGGGATATCTGTTTTGTTTTAACAAAGCCACAGCAGGGTATCTGTTTTGTTTTAACAAAGCCACATCGGGATATCTGTTTTGTTTTAACAAAGCCACATTAGGATATCTGTTTTCTTTTAACAAAGTCACATCGAGATATCTATTAAGCCATCTGAGAGGAATTGAACTCCTTATTTAAGCGTTGTAAATCCGTAGACGTACCACTGTACCAGCGAGTGAGGGGCTGAAGTTAAAGTCTCTACTATGTAAGTAGATGTTTATATGAAATAAGTTTGGACACGTTCATGCATTTTATTCAACTGGAATTCAGAAATGATTTTATGTCTTTTCAAAAGATTAGTAAAGCATGGTATTATATTAACTTTAAAAGTGAACCAGTACCTTGTCGCTATATTTAGACATGTTTACAGCTAAAGCAAAACAAGAATTGTTATTTCTATCTGTAGAAAACCAACAAGAATTTTAAGCAATGTTCACCTATCGTTATACTACTACGAAAAGATAGAACGTTTAATGTATTTAAGAGAAAATGTCCAACATGGTCGCTGATGAAAAGCAGAATTTTGTTTTGAAATGTTACGATATGTCATAAGATTTATCAAAAAATGGCCATCTAAGGACTTTTGATTTGTTTGGAATTTCGCGCAATGCTACATGATGCTGGTATGGATGTAAGTCTAAAATAATATAAATACATAGCCCTAGTGAATATATTGGATGTTAGTGTAAAATATTATATATAAATAGCCCTAGTGAATATATTGGATGTTAGTGTAAAATATTATATATAAATAGCCTTAGTGAACTCGTTGGATGTAAGTCCAAAATATTATACATAAATAACGTAGTGAATACATTGGATGTAAATTTAAAATCACATTTATAAATAATGTACTGAACATATTGGATGTAAGTGAAAGACGTATAATGGGTGAAAAATTAAGCTTTCTTTCTTTCTTTGTTTGAGATAAAGCTTTCTGCAACCTGTTCACCACGGGTATCGAAATTCGGTTTCTAGCGCTATAAGTCCGTAGACATTCTGCAGTTTTACTGAGGGGTGAAATTATACGAATACAGCTTTAAAAATAAGAGAACATTATAAACAATCATATAGCATTACAAACCATCATATAACATTACAAACAATTATATAACAATACAAACCATCATATAACATTAGACAATCATATAACATTACAGACAATCATGTAACATTACAGACAATCATATAACATTACAGACAATCATGTAGCATTATAAACAATCATATAGCATTACAAACCAGCATATAACATTACAAACAATTATATAACATTAGAAACAATCATATAACATTAGACAATTATATAACATTACAGACAATCATGTAACATTGCAGACAATCATATAACATTACAAACAATTACATTACATTACAGACAATTATATAACATTACACACAATCATATAACATTACAGACAATCATATAACATTACAGACAATCATGCAACATTACAGACAATCATGTAACATTACAGACAATCATATAACATTACAGACAATCATGTAACATTACAGACAATCATGTAACATTACAGACAATCATATAACATTACAAAAAATCACATAATATTACAGACAATCATGTAGATTATATATGAAACAAAGAATAATATGTTTGTTTCTAATGCTTAGAAAACAAGTTGTTACTGTTAGCCACCATTTGATACCACCGGTGGAAAAAAAACAAATTGTTTTCAAAATACAGAACATGGAAATTAACGGAAAAATATTGAAGACGATACATAGAGAAAGAATAAATACAGTAAACCTTGACAGATATAAGATGTTTGGATGCAAAAATAAACATTAAGATATAGTGACACATGATGAAGAAATGAAATACATGATGATAAAACTGGTATAAAACATATTGTTTAAAGTTTGAGACAGATATAGTGACACATGATGAAGAAATGAAATACATGATGATAAAACTGGTATAAAATATATTGTTTAAAGTTTGAGACAGATATAGTGACACATGATGAAGAAATGAAATACATGATGATAAAACTGGTATAAAATATATTGTTTAAAGTTTGAGACAGATATAGTGACACATGATGAAGAAATGAAATACATGATGATAAAACTGGTATAAATTATATTGTTTAAAGTTTGAGACAGATATAGTGGCACATGATGAAGAAATGAAATACATGATGGTAAAACTGGTATAAAATATATTGTTTAAAGTTTGAGACAATTATAGTGACACATGATGAAGAAATCAAATACATGATGATAAAACTGGTATAAAATATATTGTTTAAAGTTTGAGACAGATATAGTGGCACATGATGAAGAAATGAAATACATGATGATAAAACTGGTATAAAATATATTGTTTAAAGTTTGAGAGAGATATAGAGACACATGATGAAGAAATGAAATACATGATGATAAAACTGGTATAAAATATATTGTTTAAAGTTTGAGACAGATATAGTGACACATGATGAAGAAATGAAATACATGATGATAAAACTGGTATAAAATATATTGTTTAAAGTTTGAGACAGATATAGTGACACATGATGAAGAAATGAAATACATGATGATAAAACTGGTATAAAATATATTGTTTAAAGTTTGAGACAGATATAGTGGCACATGATGAAGAAATGAAATACATGATGGTAAAACTGGTATAAAATATATTGTTTAAAGTTTGAGACAGGTAGAGTGACACATGATGAAGAAATGAAATACATGATGATAAAACTGGCACAAAAGTCAGCAGTACGAGTGCACAAATCTTGAACATCGAGTAAAGTTTAATTTGTTAACATTCTCAATCGATTTAGTTCTGAAATTTAACACTAATTGTTAAAGACACTTTCTGAGATGTCGCTAAAACAGATAAAATATAACAATAAACAAGATTTAGTAAATATATATTTTATATACGTTTTATTTCAGTTGTGGAATATTCAATTTAAAATGTTTCATTATAATTAGAGTTATAAAAAAACATTCAACCGCAACTCATGTTGTTGATTTTTCAGAGAAAACTACGTTGGGCTACATGCGGAAAATCGAACCTCGTTTATCAGTTTAGACTTTTCGCTCTTCCACGTGTAACCTCTAAATCGATCAATTGATCTCTTATAAGTAGTCAGAAACTCTTTAAACATGGTGTACAATATTCTTTGAGTTTATATCCTCTCGTAACACGCAAGAGAAACAAAATGATAAAATGTTCGCAGACCTTAACTGAATATTTACATTTTATTTGTCTGTGATGACGAGAAACCCACTTGTTGAGAAATTTATATGCAAAAACGGCTCGTTTGGGTTGAGAAAATATTTTACATAGAAGAGCGAACAACGTTTCGACCTTCTTCGGTCATCGTCAGGTCACCTGGTCGAAACGTTGTTCGCTCTTCTATGTAAAATATTTTCTCAACCCAAACGAGCCGTTTTTGCATATAAATTTTATTTGTCTCTTTTGGATATATGTGAAAACTACACGAGAGACATCTGTGCTTACAATTTTGAGTTGTTAGATTCAAAAACACAACAAAAACCAGCAACCGCTGGAAACTCTTGGATTTATCTAATCGAATAATGAAATTTAAATGTTACTCCTATAACACATCTATAGCTTCAAAATACGATGTTTCGATAACGGGACACGAACCAATAACTCTTTGCTCGATAGCCCCTTATATATATGTAATGTGGAAACGTAGCTACAGTCATTATAATATTACCGTACCTGTGAAACTAAACAATAGATAGTAATGGTGCTAATCAAATGTGTTTGTAACTACAATGTGTATTTATGGAAAAAGAAATTGTGAATATACCATTATAAAATTCAGTGATCTGTTGTCTGAGTCTGATGTATAAAATCGGGTCACATTTTTACTACTATGGAATCAATATTAATTTCTGTACAAAGTATGGTTAAGTAGCTTCTTGTAATGGTTTCACATCTAATAAACTTTCATACAATTTAATCGATAGTTTCAGTAGATATAATTCTCATCATTTACTCACCACTTTGTGCCCCCTAGTGGGGCTAAGGTAAGCTTACGTACTTGAAATAACCTGCAGATTGTTAACTCATTCTATAAGAAGATCGTATTCTGTGTCGTATAGCTTTAGTTACCATGAAAGTTTATGGTTGAGTTAAATTTCTGAAGTTCAGGATTAAACTTGTCTATTTTATGCTCTTTGCTAAAAATAATTTTACACTACATAGAATGTATAGAAAATTATATAAATATCAAAACATTTCTTTAACACTATTTGAATGGTGACTGCTTTACTCGGGTTATAGAAATATTCGCCTAATAATTAACATTTTTTATTATTTTATTGTTTTATCTATTATTTTTTTCAGTGGTAGCCGATTTTTCTCTCTTCTGTGTCTTTTTTTCTAAACGAGTTTATAGTTTTATTCTTTCATAATAACGATATTTTAAAGTAGTTAATGTGTGTGGTTCAAACTGGTAATTGTAACTATAAATTTATCCACATAGCAGTATCCAAATATACTAGGGTTCTGTGCACTGTTAACGTGCCTGAGACTTGTGGCTCCAAAATCCCCAAAGAAAGAAAAATAGCTTCAAGAGCTGGCGGTAGGTGGTGTTGACTAGCTGTCTTCCTTTTGAGCTGCCACCTTGCAGATTCACACCTCTAAAAATCGGGTTTCGATATCTGTGGTGGGCATAGCTTTGTGCTGTATTCTAAAAGCACGACCTTCTGAGTTCTAATTTACCGGACAAAATTATATATGGATGATTTACGTTGAAAAACGTAAAGTAGAGAAATCACATTCATTGTATAGAGCTTGTTATAGAAACAAGTGTTCGCGATTTTACTTAAATTTTTTACCAGTTTCTATGCAGCTTTGGGAAGCATACAAGTAACAAATATAAAATGAAAAATGTAATCGCTACTAGTAAATATTTCACAAGTGTGTTAAGGCGTTCGACTCGTAATCCGAGGGTCGCGGGTTCGAATCCCGGTCGCATTAAACATGCTCGCCCTTTCAACCGTGGGGACGTTATAATGTGACGATCAATCCCACTATTCGTTGGTAAAAGAGTAGCCCAAGAGTTGGCGGTGAGTGGCTTTGACTAGCTGCCTTCCCTCTAGTCTTACACTGCTCAATTAGAGACGGCTAGCGCAGATAGCCCTTGTGTAGCTTTGCGCGAAATAAAAAAAACACAACAAAATAATATTTCACAATCGGTATTAGAAGATTTCAAGCAACAAAACAGTGAATATTGTACGAATGAAATACATTTGTTATAATAAACGAATTATTTAGTGTAACATTATCGGTAAGCGTCTGTAACATTGTTGGTCCATATCCAGCTGAAAAGATATAAGATTATATCTAAACGGTGGGGAAAACTTATGGTTATGACTTCGAAATACACTTATCACTATACCCCAACTCATAGCCGATAAGATAAAGGATAGTTAATTTATATTCCAGGATTTGTTTATAACGATAGTATCAAGTTGTGCTTTTGTTGATTCTGTTAATTAATTAAACAAGTGAATTTTATTAATCAGCAGTAAACATCTAAAATATATATATATATATATATACTGCAGCGAAGTTGATGTTCGAAAATATATACGAAACATTGAATGTTAATAAGAAAGCATTATGAAAACTACATATAACGTTACAGTGAATGGAATCAACACTTAAATAGCCTAATTTAGGCTTAATATCTTATTGATTACCATAGATATTTTAAACTAATAATGAGGCAGATTTTAATGGAATATCCTCATTTATTATCCAATTAGGTTTAACTTTATTAAATAAAGAGGACATAATATGTAAACCTCTGCATATAATAAAATAAACACTTGCCTCAGGCCAGTAGGACAGTTTACATAAAATTTAAATAAAACTTCTCTATATAGAAATTCTGCTTAGCTTTATTCGTATTACACTATCCTACAGGTCAAAATATAGCAGACAGTATTCAAACATTGACACCTTCAAGCGACTGTCGACCCTCTCGGCTGAATCGAAGCGGAAGAACCACTGTTTAGGCCCGGGTTACAAACTAAGGCTCATTCTGAAACACTAATAGAACCTTTTAAGATGGTTTTTGAATATGGTTCAGCAACTCCAATATATTACACTTTTTCTCTAATTATCCTGAAAGTACACTTTCTAGCACAAAGTGCACGTTCCATTCAGTTCAGTTTTCCACAAGAAATAGCTTCCATAAAAACCGAATCTATAATAAATTTTACTCAAACATAGGCCATTGGTTAAAGTTCACACTAATACATTATTGATCCTAATGATTCACATTGAGAACCTTAATGTATTATTATAGCTTTCATTTCTAACTCTCAAATTATCCATTTTATTTGAAACCTATCATTATGGGCGGCGGTTCACGAACTGAGTAAGGAGTTGAGTCATTATTGTTCTAGGTGAACCAGGGATATCAGTGACATAAGCTGACAATTTGATGTTTATCTTCTTGTGTGTGTTATCCTGATGCTATTGTGGACCCGTAAACAACAAGGACATGGACATATAAAGAACTTTAAGTGAAATTTAATATACCTTAACAATTAAGATATGATGTCTTACTGCTATTGTTAGAAACATTTAGAAGCAGACGTGTCTTTTGTGATATCATGATTCAAACAACCAAAATAACCTTGACCCAGTTTAGTATTCCTCACCCATTGCACGTGCTTTCAAAGCTCAATAAAATGGAAACAAGTGTCGAAAACTCTGAGTAACAAAACCCTGACAAAATAACGGGTTACAAAATCACACACGTAGAGAAAACGAGACATTATTTAGAGTGATGTAACATTTCTTAAAATTACAGCGATACTTACAGAAAGTAAAAGGGGCATAGTTTACTTATTTAAGCAGAATACGTAGGGTTTAGGCGTGAGTATCCAGGAGTATCCACAGACTTTACTTAACGTGTTCTAAAAAACAAATGACCTCAGAAAAGTAACTGCCATAAGGACACCCGTGGCGTACTATTCATCAACCTAATCTGTACACTCATACACTTCGTTTCAACTTCGTAAAGCGGAAATTTCGAAAATTCTCTCAACACTACGTAAAGTTATGTGCTTTAATTCTGGTCGATCATTTCAAAATTAGAGAAAACATACAATGAGCAGAACTCGCCGCCAACGCTTGGGTTACTCTAATGAAGTAATGGGCAAAATGCTTGTAGTGTAATACGCTAACCGTTAGGTCATTTTTATCGCAGTCAATGCCTGCTTAAAGTTCTACTAAATTCTACTGTCGTTCATTTGACTGTTGATAGAAGACTGCCAGTGCATTTTTACTGCCAACAAAGACTTACCATAATAATCATTCCATTTTAAGGGTTGTGGTGAATATTGATATGATATTATCGGAATATTATGAAAGCAACTATTATCTTGTCAAAAACCTTGAACAAGAAAATTGCATCATGAAATTGATACCCTTACAAACGTAAATAATAATAGTGTACGTAAAGAATAATATTGCACGTAAGTAATAATAGTGTACGTAAAGAATAATAGTGCACGTAAGTAATAATAGTGTACGTAAAGAATAATAGTGCACGTAAGTAATAATAGTGTACGTAAAGAATAATAGTGCACGTAAGTAATAATAGTGTACGTAAATAACAATAGTTTACATAAATAATAATAGTGTGCATAAAGAACAATAGTTTACGTAAATAATAATAAGGTACGTAAGTAATAATAGTTCACGTAAATAATAATAGTGTACGTAAATAACAATGGGGTACGTAAATAGCAATGGTATACGTAAATAATAATAGTGTACGTTAGTGATAAGTGTACGTAAATAAGAAGAGTGTACGTAAATAATAATAGTGTACGTAAATAATAATAGTGTACGTAAATAATAATAGTTTACGTAAATAATAATAGTATACGTAAATAATAAGTGTACGTGAAAAACAACAGTGTACGTAAATAATAATGGTGTACGTAAATAATAAATGCACGTAAATAATAATAGTGTACTTAAATAATAATAGTTCACGTAAATAATAATAGTGTATGCAAATAACAATGGTGTACGTAAATAATAATAGTGTACTTACTTGTTATAGGTCGATACACTTGTTTTACCAACAGTATTACTCAGTTACTTTATTTGTTCAATTATATAAACTTGTTCGTTGTACAAGAAAGTGTTTTGTTTTCAGAACATAATTATTTGCACCGGCAGTCATTTATTATGATACAAAAATATCGTGACACCTGTTACACATGTTGGTCCAGGTAGAGGTTGTAATCTTAGTTTATCTTGCATTGTTGGAAGGTGAACGTAAAAGAAGAAAACACAGCTGTAGGTCTATGGGCTTATAACGTTAAAATCGGGTTTGATACCCGTGCTGAGAATAACGTTGTGAAGCTTTGTGCTCAGCTTCAAACAAACAAATTAAAGAAAAATAGATAATTGTGACTTGTAACTTTCTAAAGGTTCCGGAGATGAAATCGATTGCATAAACTTGAGAAATTAGATAATTTTGGTGGCTTGTTTTTTAGGTAAGAGCAGAGCTATAAAAGCGAATATTTGCAGTTGTCCACTACTTGTATTGATACTGACAATCTAGTATTTCAAGCCTGTAAACATACTGTCCTTTGAATAATTTAATAATATTTTTAATGCTAATTTCTACAACCTAAAATGATAATTTCAGACCTTACTTGACTGTATTATCACCTTATAACTGATGGCTTTTATGAAGTGAAACTATTGATACCATATGACAAACCTGTTTATGAATTGAAATAAACTATAAATTGTATTATGTTTCACGTAGTTTTATGAGATATGGACATTTAAATTTTCTTAAAATTAAATATGTCGCTCCAACTTTTGGTTAAAGACAAGATATATAATCCTTATTAAAACTTACTAAGAAATTGATTATTCAAATAAAACTACTATATTAAAACGAAGTTTTGAAACTTTCTTAACTTTAACAGTTTATTTCAAGGTTGATTTACATATAATATAATTTTCTTAAGAATTATTCCGTCCACAACTTTTACAGCACAATAATAATTTCTTAATAATGAAAAAAACTTTCGATTTATTTACTAAGTTCAATACTTGTTTCTATTATGGCAATTGGCTAACATAAATATGCCATTTAAATCTTATATAGTTGACTACAACAAAGTTATATTTTATGATTATGGCAATAACTGTGATCAAATTGATGGAAGGATCAAACTATGTGATAAAATTGATGAAATGAGTGTCTGGTCAAACAATGTGATCAAATTGATAAAATAAGTGTCTGATCAAACTATGTTATCAAATTGATAGAATGTGTGTCTGATCAAACTATGTGATCGATTTGATGAAATGAGTGTTTGATCAAACGATGTGATCGAGTTGACGGAATGTGTGTCAAATCACTCTATGTGATCAAATTGATGGAATGTGTGTCTGATCAAACTAGGTGTTCAAATTGATGGAAAGAGTGTCTGATCAAACTATGTGATCGAATTGATAAAATGAGTGTCTGATCAAACTATGTGATCAAATTGATGGAATGAGTGTCTGATCAAAGTATTTGATGAAATTGATGGATTTAGTGTCTGATCAAACTATGTGATCAAATTGATGGAATGTGTGTGTGAACAAACTATCTGATCAAATTGATGGAATGTGTGTGTGATCAAACCATATGATCAAATTGATGGAATGTGTCTCTCATCAAACTATGTGATCAAATTGATGTAATGAGTGCCTGATAAAACTATGTGATCAAATTGATGAAATGAGTGTCTGGTCAAACAATGTGATCAAATTGATAAAATAAGTGTCTGATCAAACTATGTTATCAAATTGATGGAATGTGTGTCTGATCAAACTATGTGATCGAATTCATGGAATGAGTGCTGATCAAACTATGTGATCGATTTGATGAAATGAGTGTTTGATCAAACGATGTGATCGAGTTGACGGAATGTGTGTCTAATCACTCTATGTGATCAAATTGATGGAATGTGTGTCTGATCAAACTAGGTGATCAAATTGATGGAATGAGTGTCTGATCAAACTATGTGATCAAATTGATGGAATGTGTGTGATCAAACCATGTGATCAAATTGACGGAATGAGTGTCTGATCAAACTATGTGATCAAATTAATGGAATGAGTGTCTGATCAAACTATGTGATCGAATTGATAAAATGAGTCTCTGATCAAACTATGTGATCGAATTGATGGAATGAGTGTCTGATCAAACTATGTAATCGAATTGAAGGAATACGTGTCTGATCAAACGATGTGATCGAAATGACGGAATGAATGTTTGATCAAACTATGTGGTCAAATTGATGGAATGAGTGTCTGATCAAACTATGTTATCAAATTCATGGAATAGGTGTCTGATCAAACCATGTGATCAAATTGATGTAATGGGTGTCTGATCAAACCATGTGATCAAATTGATGGAATGTGTCTCTCATCAAACCATGTGATCAAACTGATGTAATGAGTGTCTGATAAAACTATGTGATAAAATTGATGAAATGAGTGTCTGGTCAAACCATGTGATCAAATTGATAAAATAAGTGTCTGATCAAACTATGTGATCAAATTGATGGAGTGTGTGTCTGAACAAACGATGCGATAAATTGATGGAATGAGCATCTGATCAAACTATGTGATCAAATTGATGGAATGAGTGTCTCATCAAACAATGTGATCAAATTGATATAATGAGTGTCTGATCAAACTATGTTATCAAATTGATGGAATGTGTTTCTGATCAAACTATGTGATCGAATTGATGGAATGAGTGTGTGATCAAACTGTGTGATCGAATTGATGGAATGAGCGTCTGATCAAACTATGTGATCGATTTGATGAAATGAGCGTTTGATCAAACGATGTGATCGAGTTGATGGAATGTGTGTCTAATCAAAGTATGTGATCAAATTGATGGAATGTGTGTCTGATCAAACTAGGTTATCAAATTGATGGAATGAGTGTCTGATCAAACTATGTGATCGAATTGATAAAACGAGTGTCTAATCAAACTATGTGATCAAATTGATGGAATGGGTGTATGATCAATCTATGTGATCGAATTGATGGAATACGTGTCTGATCAAACTATGTGATCGAAATGACGGAATGAATGTTTGATCAAACTATGTGATCAAACTGATGGAATGAATGTCTGATGAAACTATGTGATCAAATTAATGGAATGAGTGTGTGATCAAAGTATATGATCGAATTAATGGAATGAGTGTCTCATCAAACTATGTAATCGAATTGATGGAATACGAGTCTCATCAAACTATGTGATCGAAATGACGGAATGTGTGTGTGATCAAACTATGTGATCAAATTGGTGGAATGAGTGTATGATCAAACTATGTGATCGAGTTGATGGAATGTGTGTCTAATCAAACTATGTGATCAAATTGATGGAATGAGTGTTTGGTCAAACAATGTGATCAAATTGATAAAATAAGTGTCTGATCAAACTATGTTATCAAATTGATAAAATGAGTGTCTGATCAAAGTATGTGATCAAATTGATGGAATGCGTGTATGATCAAACTAGGTGATCAAACTGATGGAATGAGTGTCTGATCAAACTATCTGATCAAATTAATGGAGTGAGTGTCTGATCAAACTATATGATCGGATTGATGGAATGAGTGTCTGATCAAACAATGTGATCGAATTGATGGAGTGTGTGTCTAATTAAACTATGTGATCAAATTGATGGAATGAGTGTCTGGTCAAACAATGTGATCAAATTGATAAATAAGTGTCTGATCAAACTATGTTATCAAATTGATGGAATGAGTGTCTGATCAAACAATGTGATCGAGTTGATGGAGTGTGTGTCTAATCAAACTAGGTGATCGAATTTATGGAATGAGTGTCTGGTCAAGCAATGGGATAAAATTGATAAAATTATAGTCTGATCAAAGTATGTGATCAAATTGATGGTGTGTGTGTCTGATCAAACTATG
The DNA here is from genome assembly GCF_004210375.1 of Tachypleus tridentatus. NCBI lineage: Eukaryota > Metazoa > Arthropoda > Merostomata > Xiphosura > Limulidae > Tachypleus > Tachypleus tridentatus. Next base: position 36,425,223 of record NW_027467782.1, read on the forward strand.
TGATTAAATTGACGGAATGTGTGTGTGATCAAACTATGTGATCAAATTGATGGAAAGTGTGTGTGATCAAACTATGTGATCAAATTGATGGAATGTGTGTGTGATCAAACTATGTGATCAAATTGATGGAATGAGTGTCTCAACAAGCTATGTGATCAAATTGATGGAATGAGTGACTGATCAAATATGTGATCGAATTGATGAAATGAGTGTCTGATCAAAGTATGTGATCAAATTGATGGAATGAGTGTCTGATCAAACTATGTGATCAAATTGATGGAATTCGTGTCTGATCAAACAATGTGATCAAATTGATAAAATGAGTGTCTGATCAAACTATGTGATCAAATTGATGGAATGTGTGTCTGATCAAACTATGTGATCAAATTGATGGAATCAAATTGATGGAATGAGTGTCTGATCAAACTATGTGATCAAATTGATGGAATGAGTGTCTGATCAAACTATGTGATCAAATTGATGGAATGTGTGTCTGATCAAACTATGTGATCAAATTGATGGAATGAGTGTCTGATCAAACTATGTGATCAAATTGATGGAATGAGTGTGTCTGGTCAAACCATGTGATCAAATTAATGGAATGAGTGTCTGATCAAACAATGTGTTCGAAATGATGGAAAGAATGTATATTCAGACTATGTGATAGAACAGATGGAGTTTGTGTCTGATCAAATTAGGTGATCAAATTGATGGAATGAGTTTCTGACTCAAATTATGTGATCAAATTAATGAAATGAGTGTCTGATCAAACTGTGTGATCGATTTGATGGAATGAGTGTCTGATCAAAGTATGTGATCCAATTGATGGTGTGTGTGTCTTATCAAACTATGTGATTAAATTCATTCAATATGTGAGTGATCAAACTATGTGATCAAATTGATGGAATGAGTGTCTGATCAAACTATGTGATAAAATAAATGGTATGATAGTCTGATCAAACTATGTAATCGAATTGATGGAATCAGTGTCTAATTAAACAATGTGATTCAAAAAATGTTATGAATGATGGATCAAACAATGTGATCAAATTGATGGAATGAGTGTCTGATCAAACAATGTGATCGAATTGATAAAATGAGTGTCTGATCAAACTATGTGATCAAATTGATGGAATGAGTGTCTGATCAAATTATGTGATCGAATTGATGGAATGAGTGTCTGATCAAATTATGTGATCGAATTGATGAAATGAGTGTCTGATCAAACTATGTGATCGAGTTGATGGAATGTGTGTCTGATCAAACTATGTGATCAAATTGATGAAATGAGTGTCTGATCAAACTATGTGATCGATTTGATGAAATGAGTGTTTGATCAAACGATGTGATCGAGTTGATGGAATGTGTGTCTGATCAAACTATGTGATCAAATTGATGGAATGAGTGTCTGATCAAACTATGTGATCAAATTGATGGAATGTGTGTCTGATCAAACTATGTGATCAAATTGATGGAATGAGTGTCTGATCAAACTATGTGATCAAATTGATGGAATGAGTGTCTGATCAAACTATGTGATCGAATTGATAAAATGAGTGTCTGATCAAACTATGTGATCGAATTGATGGAATGAGTGTCTGATCAAACTATGTGATCGAATTGATGGAATGTGTGTCTGATCGAATTGATGGAATGAGTGTCTGATCAAACTATGTGATCAAATTGATGGAATGAGTGTCTGATCAAACTATGTGATCAAATTGATGGAATGTGTGTGTCTGATCAAACTATGTGATCAAATTGATAAAATGAGTGTCTGATCAAAATATGTGATCAAATTGATGGTGTGTGTGGCTGATCAAACTATGTGATCAAATTGATGGAATGTGTGTGTGATCAAACTATGTGATCAAATTAATGGAATGAAAGTCTGATCAAACAATATGATCGAATTGATGGAATGAGTGTCTGATCAAACTATGTGATCGAATTGATGGAATACGTGTCTGATCAAACAATGTGATAAAATTGATGAAATGAGTGTCTGATCAAACTATGTGATCAAATTGATGGAATGAGTGTCTGATCAAACTATGTGATCAAATTGATGGAATAAGTGTCTGATCAAACTATGTGATCAAATTGATGGAATGTGTGTCTGATCAAACTATGTGATCAAATTGATGGAATGTGTGTCTGATCAAACTATGTGATCAAATTGATGGAATGTGTGTCTGATCAAACTATGTGATCAAATTGATGGAATGTGTGTCTGATCAAACTATGTGATCAAATTGATGGAATGAGTGTCTGATCAAACTATGTGATCAAATTGATAAAATGAGTGTCTGATCAAACTATGTGATCAAATTGATGGAATGAGTGTCTGATCAAACTATGTGATCAAATTGATGGAATGTGTGTCTGATCAAACTATGTGATCAAATTGATGGAATGAGTGTCTGATCAAACTATGTGATCAAATTGATGAAATGAGTGTCTGATCAAACTATGTGATCAAATTGATGAGTGTCTGATCAAAATTGATGGAATGAGTGTCTGATCAAACTATGTGATCAAATTGATGGAATGAGTGTCTGATCAAACTATGTGATCAAATTGATGGAATGAGTGTCTGATCAAACTATGTGATCAAATTGATGGAAATGAGTGTCTGATCAAACTATGTGATCAAATTGATGGAATGATGGAATTGTCTGATCAAACTATGTGATCAAATTGATGGAATGAGTGTCTGATCAAACTATGTGATCAAATTGATGGAATGTGTGTCTGATCAAACTATGTGATCAAATTGATGGAATGTGTGTCTGATCAAACTATGTGATCAAATTGATGGAATGTGTGTCTGATCAAACTATGTGATCAAATTGATGGAATGAGTGTCTGATCAAACTATGTGATCAAATTGATGAAATGAGTGTCTGATCAAACTATGTGATCAAATTGATGGAATGAGTGTCTGATCAAACTATGTGATCAAATTGATGGAATGAGTGTCTGATCAAACTATGTGATCAAATTGATGGAATGTGTGTCTGATCAAACTATGTGATCAAATTGATGGAATGAGTGTCTGATCAAACTATGTGATCAAATTGATGGAATGAGTGTCTGATCAAACTATGTGATCAAATTGATGGAATGAGTGTCTGATCAAACTATGTGATCAAATTGATGGAATGAGTGTCTGATCAAACTATGTGATCAAATTGATGGAATGAGTGTCTGATCAAACTATGTGATCGAAAAATGATGTCTGATCAAATGAGTGTCTGATCAAACTATGTGATCAAATTGATGGAATGAGTGTCTGATCAAACTATGTGATCAAATTGATGGAATGAGTGTCTGATCAAACTATGTGATCAAATTGATGGAATGAGTGTCTGATCAAACTATGTGATCAAATTGATGGAATGAGTGTCTGATCAAACTATGTGATCAAATTGATGGAATGTATGTGTGTCTGATCAAACTATGTGATCAAATTGATAAAATGAGTGTCTGATCAAACTATGTGATCAAATTGATGGAATGAGTGTCTGATCAAACTATGTGATCAAATTGATGGAATGAGTGTCTGATCAAACTATGTGATCAAATTGATGGAATGAGTGTCTGATCAAACTATGTGATCAAATTGATGGAATGTGTGTCTGATCAAACTATGTGATCAAATTGATGGAATATGTGTCTGATCAAACTATGTGATCAAATTGATGGAATGAGTGTCTGATCAAACTATGTGATCAAATTGATGGAATGAGTGTCTGATCAAACTATGTGATCAAATTGATGGAATAGTGTCTGATCAAACAATGTGATCAAATTGAATGAGTGTCTGATCAAACTATGTGATCAAATTGATGGAATGAGTGTCTGATCAAACTATGTGATCAAATTGATGGAATGTGTGTCTGATCAAACTATGTGATCAAATTGATGGAATGAGTGTCTGATCAAACTATGTGATCAAATTGATGGAATGAGTGTCTGATCAAACTATGTGATCAAATTGATGGAATGAGTGTCTGATCAAACTATGTGATCAAATTGATGGAATGAGTGTCTGATCAAACTATGTGATCAAAATGGAATGAGTGTCTGATCAAACTATGTGATCAAATTGATGGAATGAGTGTCTGATCAAACTATGTGATCAAATTGATGGAATGAGTGTCTGATCAAACTATGTGATCAAATTGATGGAATGAGTGTCTGATCAAACTATGTGATCAAATTGATGGAATGAGTGTCTGATCAAACTATGTGATCAAATTGATGGAATGAGTGTCTGATCAAACTATGTGATCAAATTGATGGAATGAGTGTCTGATCAAACTATGTGATCAAATTGATGGAATGTGTGTCTGATCAAACTATGTGATCAAATTGATGGAATGAGTGTCTGATCAAACTATGTGATCAAATTGATGGAATGAGTGTCTGATCAAACTATGTGATCAAATTGATGGAATGAGTGTCTGATCAAACTATGTGATCAAATTGATAAAATGAGTGTCTGATCAAACTATGTGATCAAATTGATGGAATGAGTGTCTGATCAAACTATGTGATCAAATTGATGGAATGAGTGTCTGATCAAACTATGTGATCAAATTGATGGAATGAGTGTCTGATCAAACTATGTGATCAAATTGATGGAATGAGTGTCTGATCAAACTATGTGATCAAATTGATGGAATGAGTGTCTGATCAAACTATGTGATCAAATTGATGGAATGTGTGTCTGATCAAACTATGTGATCAAATTGATGGAATGAGTGTCTGATCAAACTATGTGATCAAATTGATGGAATGAGTGTCTGATCAAACTATGTGATCAAATTGATGGAATGAGTGTCTGATCAAACTATGTGATCGAATTGATGGAATGAGTGTCTGATCAAACTATGTGATCAAATTGATGGAATGAGTGTCTGATCAAACTATGTGATCAAATTGATGGAATGAGTGTCTGATCAAACTATGTGATCAAATTGATGGAATGAGTGTCTGATCAAACTATGTGATCAAATTGATGGAATGTGTGTGATCAAATTATGTGATTAAATTGATGGAATATGTGTCTGATCAAACTATGTGATCAAATTGATGGAATGAGTGTCTGATCAAACTATGTGATCAAATTGATGGAATGAGTGTCTGATCAAACTATGTGATCAAATTGATGGAATGTGTGTCTGATCAAACTATGTGATCAAATTGATGGAATGAGTGTCTGATCAAACTATGTGATCAAATTGATGGAATGAGTGTCTGATCAAACTATGTGATCAAATTGATGGAAATGTGTGTCTGATCAAACTGTGTGATCAAATTGATGGAATGTGTGTCTGATCAAACTATGTGATCAAATTGATGGAATGTGTGTCTGATCAAACTATGTGATCAAATTGATGGAATGAGTGTCTGATCAAACTATGTGATCAAATTGATGGAATGAGTGTCTGATCAAACTATGTGATCAAATTGATGGAATGAGTGTCTGATCAAACTATGTGATCAAATTGATGGAATGAGTGTCTGATCAAACTATGTGATCAAATTGATGGAATGAGTGTCTGATCAAACTATGTGATCAAATTGATGGAATGAGTGTCTGATCAAACTATGTGATCAAATTGATGGAATGAGTGTCTGATCAAACTATGTGATCAAATTGATGGAATGAGTGTCTGATCAAACTATGTGATCAAATTGATGGAATGAGTGTCTGATCAAACTATGTGATCAAATTGATGGAATGAGTGTCTGATCAAACTATGTGATGAAATTGATGGAATGAGTGTCTGATCAAACTATGTGATCAAATTGATGGAATGTGTGTCTGATCAAACTATGTGATCAAATTGATGGAATGAGTGTCTGATCAAACTATGTGATCAAATTGATGGAATGAGTGTCTGATCAAACTATGTGATCAAATTGATAAAATGAGTGTCTGATCAAACTATGTGATCGAATTGATGGAATGAGTGTCTGATCAAACTATGTGATCAAATTATGGAATGAATGTCTGATCAAACTATGTGATCAAATTGATGGAATGTGTGTCTGATCAAACTATGTGATCAAATTGATGGAATGAATGTCTGATCAAACTATGTGATCAAATTGATGGAATGTGTGTCTGATCAAACTATGTGATCAAATTCATAAAATATGTGTGTGATCAAACTATGTGATCAAATTGATGGAATGAGTGTCTGATCAAACTATGTGATCGAATTGATGGAATGTGTGTCTAATCAAACTATGTGATCAAATTGATGGAAATGAGTCTGATCAAACTATGTGATCAAATTGATGGTGTGTGTGTCTGATCAAACTATGTGATCAAATTGATTCAATATGTGAGTGATCAAACTATGTGATCAAATTGATGGAATGAGTGTCTGATCAAACTATGTGATCAAATTGATGGTATGAGTGTCTGATCAAACTATGTGATCGAATTGATGGAATGAGTGTCTAATCAAACTATGTGATCGAAAAATGATGGAATGAGTGTCTGATCAAACTATGTGATCGAATTGATGGAATGTGTGTCTGATCAAACTATGTGATCAAATTGATGGAATGAGTGTCTGATCAAACTATGTGATCAAATTAATGGAATGAGTGTCTGATCAAACTATGTGATCAAATTGATGGAATGAATGTCTGATCAAACTATGTGATCGAATTGATGGAATACGTGTCTGATCAAACTATGTGATCGAATTGATGGAATGAATTGATCAAACAATGTGATCAAATTGATAAAATGAGTGTCTGATCAAACGATGTGATCGATGTAATGAATTGATGATCAAACTATGTGATCGAATTGATGGAGTGCGAATTGTGTCTGATCAAACTAGATGATAAAATTGATGGAATGAGAGTCTGATCAAACTATGTATTTGAGTTGATGGAATGTGTGTCTAATCAAACTATGTGATCAAATTGATGGAAATGTGTGATCAAACTATCTGATGAAATTGATAAAATGAGTGTCTGATCAAACTATGTGATCAAATTGATGGAATGAGTGTCTGATCAAACTATGTGATCGAATTGATGGAATGAGTGTCTGATCAAACTATTTGATCGATTTGATAAAATGAGTGTCTGATCAAACAATGTGATCAAATTGATAAAATAAGTGTCTGATCAAACTATTTGATCAAACTGATGGAATGTGTGTCTGATCAAACTGTGTGATCAAATTGATGGAATGAGTGTCTGCTGACACTATGTGATGAAATTGATGGAATGAGTGTCTGATCAAACAATATGATCCAATTGATTGAGTGAGTGTCTAATCAAACTATGTGATCAAATTGATAAAATGTGTGTCTGATCAAACTATGTGATCGAGTTGATGGAATATGTGTCTCATCAAACTATGTGATCAAATTGATGGAATGAGTGTCTGATCAAACTATGTGATCAAATTGATGGAATGAGTGTCTGATCAAACTATGTGATCGAATTGATGGAATGAGTGTCTGATCAAACTATGTGATCGAAATGATGGAATGAATGTCTGATCAAACAATGTGATCGAGTTGATGGAATGAATTATTGATCAAACTATGTGATCGAAATGATGGAATGAATGATTGATCAAACTATGTGATCGAATTGATGGAGTGCGTGTCTGATCAAACTAGGTGATCAAATTGATGGAATGTGTGTCTAATCAAACTGTGTGATGAAATTGATGGAATGAGTGTCTGGTCAAACAATGTGATCAAATTGTTAAAATAAGTGTCTGATCAAGCTATGTTATCAAATTGATGGAATGTGTCTCTGATCAAACAATGTGATAAAATTGAATAAATGAGTGTCTGATCAAAGTATGTGATCAAATTGATGGTTTGTGTGTCTGATCAAAGTATGTGATCAAATTGATGGTTTGTGTGTCTGATCAAACTAAATGATCGAAATGATGGAAAGAGTGTCTGATCAAACTATGTGATCAAATTGATGGAATACGTGTCTGATCAAACTATGTGATCAAATTATAGGAATGAGTGTCTGATCAAATTATGTGATCGAATTGATGGAATGAATGTCTGATCAAACTATGTGATCGAATTGATGGAATAAGTGTCTGATCAAACAATGTGATCAAATTGATGGAATGAGTGTCTGATCAATCTATGTGATCGAATTGATGGAATGAGTTTCTCATCAAACTATGTGATCAAATTAGTGGAATGAGTGTCTGATCAAACTATGTGATCGAATTGATGGAATAAGTGTATGATCAAACTGTGTGATGAAATTGATGGAATGAGTGTCTGAACAAACTATGTGATGAAATTGATAGAATGTGTGTCTGATCAAACTATGTGATGAAATTGATAGAATGTGTGTCTGATTAAACTATGTGATCGAATTGCTGGAATAAGTGTCTGATCAAACTATGTTGTCAAATTGATGAAATAAGCCGTGGGGGCGTTATAACGTGACGGTCAATGCCACTATTCGTTGGTAAAAGAGTAGCCCAAGAGTTGGCGGTGGGTGGTGATGACTAGTTGCCTTCCCTCTAGTCTTACACTGCTAAATTAGGGACGGCTAGCAGAGATAGCCCTCGAGTAGCTTTGTGCGAAATTCAAAAAAAATATATAATGCTCTATTGACAATTGATTAGAACAACGATTTTTCGACTAAATGCAGCACGCTTAATACTAATAGTGTTACTTAACATCTTTCAGTAACTAAATTAGTTGTTAAGAAATAATTAGTAGCTAATTTTACTTTCATATTTTCATCCTGCATTCTACGCGATCAGTTAGTGTGAAACAGTAATTTATTTTTTTAAATAAGTAAAAATACCATAATCTAACCATGTGCACCTCTGCCTAATTTTAGATAAACCAACAAATGGAACTTCGCTTTATAGAAATTTTCACTTTCATGCATCAGTAGTTTTAAAACCCTATTACTAATATCTGATTGGTCATGTTTGACACTGTATACTGTAAACATTAGGAATATTCGTATTGATTTTAAGATGTTTTCTCATCTGCAAAGATTTTCCTTAAATGATCATTTAGGTTTCGTAAAATCGCAGAGCGGAACGAAATTAAAGACGTAACTTGTTAGAAGTAAAGTGTGGAACTAAGTTAAAGATTTTGGGTTTGTTTTTGTAGCAGTTTCTCAAATCACTACAGTGATTGAGTTAGAGTTAGCCGCATAACTACTGTATCTGATTCTGTGTATTGTACTGGTGAGAACTTAATACAGACAAACGATTTACTATATTACTAAACCAACATTTAAACGAACCACTTAACAGACTTCTTGGTCTTAAAATTTAAGACTTTGTACTTCATAAAATTTATTGTTTGTCATTCCAATAGTGTTTTTTTTTCCAAAACATTTTGTAACTTGCACCTAATATACAGTACTGTACAAGGCTAATGTTTAAATACTTAGCCAGCTTGGCTTGGTCCCCTTTAAACTAAAAATTTACAAAATAAGATTTTTGTTTATCATTGACCTGTTGTTTTAATATACAAGTCAAATTAAGACTCGACTATAATGTTGCAACAAAGACTATCATTAAATAGAATCTTTTGTTCTTCTGCTTCAAAAGAGGAGCTTTCTCAGTCATTAACTTTCGTTCTCTGCTTGGTTCATTCTGTTGCTCTGGGACTTTCTTTCTTTCTTCTTTTATCTATTTATTTAAATTTTCTGTTGGGAGAAAATTTCAAAAATTACACAAATCTAATTTGTGACAATTTCATCTCAATTTTGATTTTTCTAACGAAATGCTTGCTTCACGTAGTTTACTATGGCATTAGCAAGATCCAGTTTGGAGATTTTACAATAAATCGCCGAGTAGTATATTAATACCTTGAACTTTGCCTTACTTACATTATTGGCAACTTCTTCAGTCGGTTGTTTTTTAAATTTCGCACAAAGCTACACGAGGGCTATCTGCGCTAGCCGTTCCTAATTTTGCAGTGTAAGACTCGAGGGAAGGCAACTAGTGATCATCGCCAACTCTTGGGATACTCTTTTACCAAGTGGGATTGACTATCACATAAATCCCCCACGGCTGAAAAGACGAGCATGTTTGTCGCGGGGATTCGAATCCACGACCCTCGGATTACGAGTCAATTACCCTAACCACCTGGCCATGCCGGGCTCAGTTGTTACACATACCGTAGTGTTACGTATTTATTTCGGACTTGTATCAGATTTATTACACCACGTATGTTTGGAATTATGATTTCAAATAGCTGGGAATTTTAAATTAGAAGTTAATTGAATTTCATAATGTAACAAATTTGTATTCGCCAACAAGATCCATGCATACATTTTTTTTTTCTTTTTTAACACATTTCAATATACAAAGTACAATTTATTACCTTGTTGCAGATAATTAATACACGATTATATACAGAATTTTACAATCTCGCAAACACCATAGTCTTCTACCTGGTCTATAACTGTTTTATCTACGACAGGTCCACAAAGCACAAACCATTCCTGTTCATACACATACCCTTACTTCACTTGACGGGAATACTAGCTATACTTGTGTGGCCCATCGCGGTTTACAAGCTTATTTTCCAGAGAAAATATCTAGAAATATTGTAGAAAGAAATACTAACGTCCGAAGTTAACTCCGAAGTTGAACGGATCGTAGAGTTAAATCTATAAACGTTCCAAGTGGAACGTCTGTTTTCCTACTAATAAGCGTTTATCACAACTATAGCTTACAAGACTTAGTTTAGTGACCTGTACCTGACCACTAATCCATTCTCACTCTCTCTCTCTCTGCGCGTCGGTTAATATACTTTTAGGTGAGATTCTTGATTTTATTCCTGACTCTTCTACAAACTTGGAGAACGGGCAAAATTTCGATACGCGTCCAGCAATATACGTCACACGTATCAAACGGAAACGTATGCAAGCACTAAAATAAATGTGTAACTGTAAATGAGTTTCAGTAGCTTTAGTAAAATTGTGTATTTCTTTGCTTCTATATTTTGCATTTTCCTTTTGCTGCTTTTGAAGTTAACTAAATCCTATTCTCATTTAAGTTCAATACCACTGCATTTATTTAAAGAATCATTTGCCTCATGCTCTATCAGATTTCCATGCTAAACCTTGCCTGGACAGATTAATATCCGTAAGTCTAACAAAGTACTTATTTTCCCCATATAGACTGCTGTGCAGCAGTTTTGCGGCATCAAACCCGTATTTTGAACTACATTTAAAGTGGTGCCAAAGTGAAGCAAAGCTTTACAAGTTTAGTTGGTATTTACCTTGACTTTCAATTTATACCTAGCATATTTCCACTCTTTTTGGAAACAATAACTACAAAACATGGTTCTACGGAACGACTTTGTGAAGCAAAATGGTGGTAGCAAACGTAATACAGTATCCACTTTATTGTGGACTCTACGTATGGAAACTGACTATACCAGTTGCTATAAAAAATATGCTGCCCTTTCCCCAATTTTTGTTACTGAAAATGTAGAAATTGATCTTTATTCTTAGGTCAGGTTTTGAACGACCAATAGTGACTGAGCTTCATCTTGAGATTTCTTTATTTGGCTGTCTTCTTCATCTGCTGCTGCTAACCCCAGCTTATTACTGCTTTCATCTTAAAGTCAGTCATTTCCTAACTACCTTGCTCTCCTTTTAAAAAGTGAAAAATGTATCGGTTCTTTGTTTCTCCATTTTCAATTAAGATGCTTTAAATATGCTATGCTGCTGCCTTCAAAAAGTCTGCATGATTCCCGACACTAGGCTTATTAGGTCGTCAAAAATGCGATATTAATTTCCTAATTTCTTGACTAACCAATAGTTAATGGCTATCTACTACTTGTATATAGTATTTTAAGAAAAAATAAATTTATTACAGTTCAAAATTTTCAAAATCAACTAACAAATCACTTTATCAAACAAACTGTGGAAAAATCAATATAAATCTTCAGGAATAAACCACTTAGCCAATTTCAATTTTTGATAGTGGTGATACATTTTCAATATCCGTTTTAGAATATTAACTTAAATTTACGATTACCATTCTAAGTAATGGAACTGAATTATAAACACACTTGCACCTTAAAACCCCCTTTTGTAAACAGTTAATTATGAAAGTTTAAATATTTAAACATTGGTAAGACGTCAATGCCTGCTATAAACTGTAACATAATGCTATTTTGGCAACAAGCATTTAACTATTTTTAGATCAGATTTTATTTTCAACTTGACATCGTGTGTAACTGTGGGTTAAATATAAATATCGCTGTTACTGAGATATATTGAAAAATAATAGATTAATGGAGGTTTTTTAATATTTAAATTTGTCAGCTATAAACTGACTTGGGCAGTGGAGGTAGAAGAACTCCTAACATTCTACCAGTTATTTATTGGATAACTTCAATATTGTTTAGAAATTTCTTTTTCTTGTGGTTAAAAGCATAATGTGGTACTTGGATTAGTTTTTAAACCAACTACCAGTTTATTTCACAATGATATATTTTTTTACTCTTGCTGTGTTAATGTCTTTTACTTGCACTGTTAATATACATACATACACACATGTACTATGCATATTTCAAATAACTTTTGTAAATGGGTACAGGCTATCAGAAATTAAAATTGTAGATTGTTATACAAGTTATTTGAATATCATACTTCATATTCCTATTAGATAAGAGTAAAAAGTAGTGTTTAAAATAATTCTACACTGTATATAGTATCTCTGTTTTTGCATAAGAAGTATATATTAAGTGAAGTTGATAAGCAGTCAAAAATAATTTCTCCCTTCTTTTTTGCAGGATTTCAAAGTGTTAAAGCTCCACAGCAGATGTTTTTCTTCCCCATTAGACTCTTTCAAGGTTGGCAAATGTGCAGTGAAGTCACTTCATATTATTCATATTTTTATTTCTTGTGAATTCTTCCAAGAGCAAAGATAGGTTATATGATCAGTTACTCTGTACTCTGTAAGTGAGCTTGCAAGAAGTACTGTACACAAATATGCAAGCACAATAAACGAGTTCACAGTATGTGTATTTACTTGACCTATTAGATAGTTTATATTACTGGACTTTTCAAGTGCATTTCTCTTCTACCTACTTGATTTAGATGTTTTAAATTAATTATTTTACATTATTTAACTAGGCTATTGACAGTAACCATTTGTGCTTATACACATGCAATGTAAACTTAAAACAAGGCAGTAAACACATGCCTGTTTTTACTACACTTTTCCTCACCCACTTATAACTTGTTCTCAAATTGATCTTAACCTTAAGTCACTTTACATACTTGTATACAATTGTTCTATTAGTATCTGCCAAATAAGTGTAGGCATTTTATGCACCTGCTGTTTAACATTTTAACAGCACTGCTATTGTGTGCTATAATTTCAGAAATGAATACTAGCTCATTGCTGCTTAAAGAGCATACTGTAAAATGTGATGTTAAGGTAGTTCCTTTTGAAAATTTTATGGGTGGAATTTGTGGTTTCAACATGATTGAGCATGAGCTACAATGGCAGGTTTAGGTGGACTGTTCCCAAACATGATAATTCATTTTAACAAACAAATGACTCTCTTCAGGATCCCAAGGTTTGTCATCAGTCTTCTCAACAGAACACATTTAGAAATGTTGCAACTTTAGATTTATTTTTAACTTCAGATATAGAAACCACTGAGAGTAGGTGGAGAACATCTGGGTGTAAATAAAAATTTCCCTTTAGATTTGTTTTGCTGCTTATGAAGATAAGGAATATTTTGGTTACAAATTTTAAAGTGTGTTTTGAAGGGATGTGTCAAGAATTCTGTTTTGAATAAAGTAGCTGAGTTATTTGGAGACTATGATCATTGTAAAAATAATTAAATATTAACAATAAACTTCTTCCTTATGGGAAGAAATGAGTTGCTGCTAGTTAAAAACAGGTTGGCTAATGTGTAAGATTAAAAACATTTGAATTTAATTTATAAGTTAACTGGTGAGATAAGACTTGTATTATAGAATATAAAAAATTGGTGAAAACAAAAAATTAGGACATCAAGAAAGATTGAGGAGAGAATGGCCAAAAATTTCTAAACAAAATTTTCTTTTAAATGCATTAAAGGTAAACAATATTAGAATGAGAGTAGGACCCTTGAGGTCCTAAAGGAAGGCTATTATATAATTGAGATGGCTGAGTTATTAAATATTACTCTTGTTTTCTGCTACAGTTTCAAGCAGAATTCAACATCTTGTTGATAAATGGAGATGAAGATAACTTCATTAATTCTGAGCTGGTTAAGAAACATTGGAAGTCTTCAACAATAAGACTTCTGGTCCAAATTTTTCCCCAGTGGGTCTTGAAGGATGTTAGTACTAAGCAGCTCGCATATTCAATCTATTTTTGAATAGTGTGGCAGACACCAGAGGATGGGACATTAGCTAATGTAACTCCTTTTCAAGGGAAGTGACAGTTCTTGATGACGAGAAATCCACTAGAAATAAATGTATCTCTGAACGGCTGGTACAGGTATTAACAGTTTCCTTGATAAGGAGAGAACAGTGTTTTGACCTTCCAAGATCATCTTCACAGTAAGAAAGAGTTGACAATTGTTCCAGTAATTACTTGTCTTACATCAGTTGTGGAGAAATTTTGGAAAGTCTTGAAACTTCTAAGTTATTTAACAACTTAGAATCTTATGTGATAGTTGACATGACTTTACTAGAGGAGGGGTTAAAGGTGTAGATTTGTATCTGGATTTTCTGAAAATAGTTGACAAGATGCCATATAAAAGGCTTGTAAACAAAGCATAACTGTAATCTGTGATGACAAGCAAACTCATATGTAGAGAAAATTATACTCTTAAAAACGACTGGTATGGGTAGAGAAAGCACTAATGGAGGAGTGAACAACATTTTGACCTTCTTTCGTCATTGTCAGGTTCACAAAGTTTGTAATTTACTCTATTCTAACAACAGTAGCTTAAAACATATGTTTGTCTTATTTTAGCAACCACAGTTTATACCTGAAACATATTTTCTACTTTTAACAGTATCCTAAAATTTGTTTCACATCTATATTTAAGAAGTTTTATATGTAACATTTTGTATATAGGTAAATGTGGCTGAATTCAATATGTATATTTAAATCTTATTTTAATCCTATTCTACTTTAATAATTAAGGCTTAATGCAATTTTTGTATTTTGTAGTTTATGAAAATCTAATTTACTGTAATAAATTCCTTTCATTATTTTTGTTAGAAATTATAGCCCAACAATTTACATCCAAAGACATGCTGAAAAATGAATTTACAGCAAGTGTTGTGGATATTTGGAGAAGATCATCAGTTAACAGAAGTGGGAACGATGAACATATTTGTACTGTTAATAAATGAGAAAGGAGGTTAGTCTGAACCTTGTACAGGATGTCAATATATCCAGTTATCTGTATTTATATCATGATTTGATGTATTTATCAGTTAAATATGAGTATTAAACACAGTAACAATAAACTATTAGTTCAGTATAAAACCATGATTTAGAAAAGTATTACAATTAAATCTTGGTTAAGAATAAGCTCATTAAAAAAACAACAAAAACTTGTAGCTATAAAGCCATAGACATACAATTATATTTTTTTTGTTGACCCTCATAGAGAAAGAGTTAATAACACCCCTCTGAATGGATTAATTCTTCCTGGTGTGACAAGACAGAGTTTGTTAGATTTAGCCAAAACATGGGTGAGACCTTTTTCTTTTAAACATATTTACCTAATTTAGAAATGATCGTTTAGCAACATCCGAAGAAATCAGACCTATTAAATAGGAAAATCTTTCAGTTATTTACTTACAAAAATTACTCAACAAACAGAATAATCTAAAGATGCTAGAATTTTTTGTTTTTTAAAATGTATGTTTTGAACAAAAGTTAGTTTTATTCCTTTTTTCCAAAATGTCTGTTTCACATACTAAAAACTTGTTTCTCCTTTACAGAATGAGTTCAAGGTATCTGAAAGACTGATAACTATGAAAGAAGTACTACATGCTCTAAAGGAAAACCAGGTAAAACAAATGAACACTATTTTTAATTTTACTACATTTCTTTGTTTTTCTTATAGCAAAGCCACATCAGGCTATCTGCAGTTCCAATATCAAATTGGTGTCTGTTAGATTCCTTCCAAGCAAAAATTTTGGGACCACTATAAAGTTTTAATTCCTAACTCTTAATAATTAAATATTCTCATTTTGGTTTTTAGCTAGATAAAGTAAATCTTGGTACAAATAATCTGTAGTATACAATAAAAGAGTGCATTTATCTGTGATACATCAAATGAAAACAAATTCTGGTATGATCTTTAAGTGTCTTCATGAAGTATTGTAATATACTAATATAACATGAACTGTGTTTTTCAAATTGTACTTGCTATTACTGTTGTCTGAAATTTTTATATATGTTATTTTACATGGTCATTTTATTTGTATATGCTATGTGGAAAGTTTTATATTTGGCTCTTTGGGAGATATACATGAATAGTGTGACTCATCCTGTAACTGTCTTCCAGTAGTTTAATGTTCTGAATATAGTTTGAATTCATTCAGGAGCTTTTTGATGTGTTGGTAATATATACAGTTCTGGTGAGTGGTTATGTCTCTAATTTATCTACCAAAAGTGTCTTTGGTAAGCAAGATGTCCAATGGTTGTAAAGGGATTAGGATTCAATTATTTTTGCAACTTACTATTCATTAAACCTTTTTAAATTATTTTAATATACTGTACCATGCAATGTGTAACATTTAATATAAGTAAAACTTTGTTGCTTGAACATATTACTCCTGTCTTACAAAACACTCACACAATGAGAAAGTTCAGTTTATAAGGGAATCTGATGTATGTGAATTAATGTCTTTGTATAGCTACTGGAGATTTTGGAAGTGGTACAGCATGTGTAGTGTGCCCAGTGAGCCGTATCCATTACATGGGACATGATTATAACATCCCTACCATGGAACATGTTCAACCATTGAACCTGAGGTTTCTCAAAACACTAAGTGATATTCAGGTATTTATAGCAGTTGAACTTAGTCAAGGTTTGGCATCTAGGTTTGTAATTTAATTAGTTGTAGTTAGCCAGGTAAGCATACTGTTTTACATGTTAGTATTTTATTAAATGGTTACTGCAACCTCCAATAGCTTCCCAGTTGTAATTTCAAATAGTTATGTCTGTTCACATCTTATTTTTCTGCTGTTGTCTTTCTAATGTTTAAGAGTACAATATATTTAGTTTCATTAGTTAGCTTACTTTGACAAAACTGCTTGTCTCTTGAAATATAAATTCCAAATTCACGTCAATGTTTATATTGCTTACTCTTAATGAAGAAATCTTTTAATGTAGCAGTTACATATTAGATTTAATGTAGTAATAGTATTTTATAAAGTTGTGTAATATAAATTTGGATAACAAACACTATTCTTTTATTTGCCAATCAGTATGGTAGGATTCCACATAAATGGGTAGAGGAGATTGAAGATGTTCCTGGGATTCAGTTGGAGTCTGTGGAAGAAAGGGTTTAGCTATGTGCATCTCTCTCTTTATGCTGTGATACCTGTATAGAAGAGAAAAGAATAGCTAGTTTTAGCTCCAAGTTTTGTTACACTTGCATTTAAACTTCCCAGAATATTCCTTGAATATTTACTAGAGTAGAACTGGCCAGTAATTGCCACCATCATAAAGTAAATGTTCAAGGCTCTCTTAATTATTAATCCAACTAGACTTCCAATGAGAAACATGTACACAGAAAACTAGTAATGCATGCTTGTTAAATCAAGTACATCTTTTTTCCCCATCCTTTAAGTGGGTATATCTTTTTTAAAAAATTTTAAATGAATTGTAAAATCAGTTGTTTTTTTGCAATTCTTTCAGACAGAGAAGGCACTTTCTTTACACAACTCCTAGTTGATTTTATTTGTAGCCTTCTAAAAATCTAGGTTTCTCTTTTGTCTGTTGCAATCCACCATTAGAAGCTGTAAAATTAACATGTACATCATAATAGTAAACAGTTAAAGTTTGTTATCTCATGAATACTGATAAAGTTCCATTTCTTTTATCAGTTCTTTTGAAAAACAAATTTGGCAAGCTTCCTTTCAAAATATTGGATGTATTCAAGCAAAAGTCTTTTACTTTAAAGTAAAATCTTAAAGGGACAAAAAGAAACTTGTTAGCATAGCCTGCCAAGGATGTCCCATGCACCTACAAATTATCACCACCTCTTACTGCTTGTGTATTCATCCAACCTTTTCTTGAACTCTGAAGGTTTCTACCTCTTCCACTGTTTGAAGGCAACTCATTCCAAAAATCAACCACCCTGTTTGAAAAGTAACTGTCAAAATTGCAGATGACTCCTACTCTGCCACAATTTCAACCTATGCCCCCCTTGTCTTGTTTTCACTGCTAAACAGTTTGGATCTGCACCCTTAATCTTAAACGTATCAAATTTTCACCTCTGACCCATCTCTCTCCCAAGAAAACAACTTTAGAGACTGAGGAGTCATAGAACAGTTCCACAACCTCTGGCATCATCCTACTGCCTCTTCTCTAAACTTCTTTCAACAATGCAATGTCTTTGAGGAAGGGAAACAAAAACTAAAGCACTTTAAATGAAGTCTGATAAGTGATCTGTACAGTGAAACAACAGTAAAATCCCTTGTCTTCTATTCAGTATTTCTGTAGATGCTACTGAAAATTCTGTTAGCTCTATTGCTAGCTACAATACACTACTTAGATGAGGTAACGTGATTTTTCAATCACAACACTCTCCTTTTTCTTTTCCAACTGCAGTATCTTATGTATTCTAGTTTAACTTGTAACAGTAATTTGAATTGTGAAAACCTACATGCATCACCTTACATTTTTGATACTTAAACATCATTTGCAACATTTGGCCCAGTGCAGGATATTTTGATACAGTTAGCCACCCTAAAAATCTTAAGTTCATATGTAAACTTCATTATTTTATTAGTCATTCCAGAGTCAACATCAAATATAAATTGCAAACAGCACAGATCACTGAGGTACATTACTTGTCACTGTGATCCAGTCAGATCTAACACCACTTATTACTATTCTTTGCTTTCTACTCTCCAGCTAAATTTCTATCTAATTTAATAACATTTTCCCCACACCCACCCTTAATTTAAGTTGTTTTGTGAGTGACCTTAGCAAATGCTTTTTGAAATTCAAGATAAATCAAACCTACAGTATCTTATTAATCAACTCTTGCAGTAACATCCTCAATGAATGTCAAGATTTGTTTATAGAAGAATTTCCTTTCTACTGTGATTGTGCAAAATGTGTATTTGCTGAAGTACTCTATTCAGTCTTGTTAATTAAAATCTAGTAAATTGTACTTCAAATAATGGATTTAGTTGTGTAGGATAAAAATGTATTTTCTATAAAATGAGTGATATTTAATAGAAGTACTAACTTTTGAGTTTTGGTAGACTGTTAATCATTGTTTTGTTTAGTTATTAAACAAACAACATAGTGGTTGTGATACATAATCTCTTGAAATACATATCATTTTCTAATTATTTAATGTATTTATTGTATTGCATAAATATTTTGTGGTAAAATGTCTTTTGATTAACCTGTTTGTTGTTTGACACAATGAGCATCTCCCAGTTCTATCACCAAAGCTTCCTTAAAAAAATAATTTCCCTTTTTGAAAGGAGAGAAGACTTAACACGTTTTTTCAAACAACAAAAATACAAACATACAATAACTAATTAAATGGATGCTAGACTTAAAAGTACATAGCACTTAATTTTTGGACTTGCAAGTTTAATGTTATGAGAAGTGGTTATAGGAGAACCTCCAATACACTAAATTGTTACCTGATTAGAATTAAAATAAACTGAATTGTCAAAATATAGATGTTTTCCAAAACCTAGATGCTTTTAGCTATGAATAAATTCTAAATTAAACTAGATAACATGCATCTCAATCTTGTTAGTAGATATACTCTGATAGCACCACTAGTTGTTTCCAGTATTTGTACAAATACTGGAAATACTTGGGAGTTTTATAATTTAGGTTTCAAATATTATCTAAACTAATAGTGTATCTATAAGTGATCAAGAAAAATGTATGCATAAATCTTAATATACATTAATGGTGCTACTAAACCTATAAAATGAAGAATAGATCCAGAATTCAATGTTTTAACACAAGGATAGCATCCTTTGTCAAAATGGAATTAGTTTTCTGCCACTGATATACAGAGTGTGTGGAAAGTCACTGTGCAGTTTTATAATCATATTTGATTCAGTCTATTTCAAGCCAGCAACTGATAGTGGTGTTTAGAAACAAAATAAGAAGGATCCAAGTCTGTATTGATGACAACGGTGGTCACTTTCAACATTGTTTATAATTGTCATTCATATTTACCTCCTGTATTCTATATTGAAGCATGTCTGTTAATAAATATATAAGTGCACAGTGACTTTCTGAACACCCTGTATTATTTATTCACAAGCCCTTATTGGTAGTCTAGATAAATATGAAATATTTAATCAGCAACTAAAGGAAATGCATGATGAAATAGTCATTTCTGTGTTGAAGAACAATACTTGCACATAAAATGTCTGTAGTGAAAATTGATAAGGCTCCTCTTACACATGCAACTATTTATATAATACATGCACTGAATTGTTAATAGTAATAACTTTGGTCTCTTATTTAATAATTTACTTATTTTTGAGTAGCTTGTGACATTTTTAAGTTTGTTTTTTACAGGTAGCATTATTTGTTTACTATTTACTCTACATGTTTACCTTTTTTTTCAATATTAAGAAATATTAGTTTTAGATTAGTTGGTGTATACTTTTGCTGTTTGGTGAATTATGCCAGTGACTGGCTAAAAGAAATGTTAACTTTTTAATCTCATATTCTTGTAACTCATTGAAATAATGATGCAATGCTGATTTTAATTTTGTTTTGCCTTAACTTTAGATACATTGCTCAATCTTAAATTTCATCCATTTATAAGTTTTTAACTAAATTTTGTTAACTATTTATTCTACAAATCATTGAAGTTATCTGCTAGGCAAGTAATGTAACTTGAATCTGTCTTGGAGTATGAAAAAAATTATTCTTTTTTTTTTTTGAAATAATAAACAGCACTTTATACTTCACTGGGGGCATTGTTTCAAACATAGAGATAGAAAACAAATGCAGGTTGTCCTGTTGGTAAACTGTTTTATTCCACTTTGATAGTGATTCCAAAAGCCATTTTAACTTGATTAAAGTAACTATTCACTTTCAGACTAGTCAAGAACACTGAAATAAACTATTAGGAATGACTGGAACAATATCTAATAAAATACATACAAGTTTGTGTTGCAAATGTGTGTGAGCATCTAACATGTTGAACAGATGAATTTGTATTGTAATTTTCTTACTGAAGCTAGTCATATAACATCACCCATAGTTGTATTTAGATGTTTGTTTTTCACACACTAACACTTGCAGGTAGTTTTAAAAATTTGACAATTTTACGTGTGAAATAATACACTAAGAGTTAAAAAATAGCACTGACTGCTTTGGCAAATTACTCTAAGTAGAAAATCTGTATTATATGATGTAACTAATGCTTGAGTTAACCGCAGATACCAGTCACTTTCTGTTATTCTTTTGTCAGTTATAAATACTTTTAATGATAAGTCACTAAAGTGTGTTTTACAAGCTTCTTAACCACAGGTAAGAGTAAATTTTAATTAACACATTTAAATCTTATTTTCTACCTAAAATGTTTCTATAATTACTTTGAATACCTCTGAACTTTCTTTTGTATAGTATTAATAACAGTAGTAGTTGGTTTACTAACCACTTTTTCAACAAATGTCAGTTTACAACTTACTTTCTCAGGATGTAGGACTTAACTTTACATGCAAAGCCAGAGAGTAAGGGGAATACACAAATAAATTACAAATGTTATTGTTACATAATCATTTAATTGTGATTTTAAATAATCCTGCAAAATATTTTCAGAAACGTACAAGTTTGGTATGTCAGTTAAAACTGTATTAGATTGAACTTCCATAAGGATAAACACCACTACACTAATACAATATTCTACATATATGAGTACAGCTTATAAAATGTAAGATTTTGGAGAAGCATAATCACAAATTTTGGGAGTCAAATTTTTCTAGGAAAGTTTTCACAAAAGTGGTATTCTTCTATAAGTAAAGAACAAAGATCATTTAACAAACTTCTAAACAATTTATTAGCAGCAGTAAGACTAGTACTCTTACTACTGTATCAAAAATACAAGTTCTACAACACTGTATCCCAAACTTGAAAAATCTGAAATGTACTAGTTTCTCAATCACATTCCACTTTGTTATTACTTTTAAGTACAATTTGAAGTGTAACCAACATCAATAGGAAAAATTTTCATTCATTTGAAGCAAAGGAACATAATGAATTAAAAATAATACACTACTACTGTAAACAGTCCAATGAAGCTATAGTCTAAATCTAGGTATTCTCTCCTATAGTTATCTACAGTTTTGTACAAACAATTCATAGAGGTAACTTTCTCTTTTAAGCTGTTCCATTCATAAAATGTAGACTATGAATTTTCATATTTTCACTAACACCAATTAAAATTATTTAATGCAATGTAAGGTTGAAAATACAGTATCGTTCTATACAACCCATCAGATGAGCATAAATAAACCTGTTTGATTTAAAAAAAAACAAAAAAAAATCCTTCATTACTAGTAAACTTTCAAAAACAATTACAGAGTGACAATGGTAATGGTTTTTATAAAAATTGTCCAGATTCTAGCATTCTGGACCATATAGAAATGCACCTAACATTCAAGAACCCACTGTCATTAGAGTTGTTCAGAGAGTATTAACCCTCCTTTTTATTAATAACAAGAAAATACTATGGTATTTTTCAATTCAGATTTCCCAACAGGCAACCCTGCTAATAACTTTTAACAAGATATGACTTTAGGTGCAAGCCATCTTATGAATTTTGCCCAAGTATGTAGTGGTCTTAGATTTAACTAGCTTTCTGAATTTGAAAAAGTAGTAACTACTGCTTCATGTTGATTCTAATGTATTTGCTGTGTTGTTGATCAAAACTGATAGTCTCGTCTACCTTTCTGTAGGATAAGGCACATACAGTTCACTTTAAAGTGACCCAGCATTCATTCCACACAGACCATAACATAGTAGAACGATGAAAGTTACACCTACTCACTGGAAACTGATGGAGTTGTGTTGCAACACCAGGCGTTTGGGTAGTTAGTTAACCTTTGGCCTAGCTCACACTCAATCAGTAGGACATTTTGTCAAAGGTACCACCACACTAGCTGCTGTTGTAAGTTTGATCTCTTGATTTCTATTCATAGTTGTTACTTTAAACCTTATCAAAGCAGAAACTAACTTTATTAGAGTAAGTAAATCTCTCACACTCAAGTAATCCTTCATTGGTTCTCCAGATAGTCCTTAAATGAACTTGTCAAAGAAGATCTGCCAGAGCCATGTGATGGTATATTTTAGTGTACAAATGGTACACACTACCCATTTAAATTATCCTCTATCAACTCTGATGGATAGCTCCTTTTTCTACTAAGTTGAATAATTGATACAAATTGTTATGACCGTATCATTACCTCAGAGTTGCATCTCATAGAATCAAAGGCTGAAGTCCAGCCTAGAGATGTGATTGCACTACCTATTTATGAGACAAGCCATTCCAAACATTTATCTCCATAAAGTATCACAATCAAGCCCCCACATCAATAGCCACACATCACTTCAGACTTACTTTATTTCACATTACTGTTAACCTATATTCGCATTCCTCTAGGTATGTGTTGTTTCTCGTCATTTCTTGATCAGTCAAACTAAAGATAAACAGTATATTTTTGAAACGATAGAAATAAACTTGTATTAAATATAAACAAAACAATTATTCGTTATCTATAATGCAAATAAGCTTGCATTTTATAAAATTTTAGTATTCTCGAGACAAATATTGGCTCCTTATTTTCAAAACGATTTGTGATTTATTATTTTATCATTCATCTGATACTCTATATGTTTCAACCGTTACTGACTGATGATTCATCTGGTACTCTGTATGTTTCAGCTGTTACAAAGTGATGATTCATTCGTTACCCTGTATGTTTCAGTTGTCATTGAGTGGTGATTCATCCGTTACTCTGTATATTTCAGCTGTTACTAAGAGATGATTTATCCGTTACCCTGTATGTTTCAGTTGTCACTGAATGATGATTCATCCATTATTCTATATATTTCAGCTGTTACTAAGTGATGATTCATCCGTTACTCTGTATGTTTCAAATGATAATGATTGATGATTTATCAGTTACACTGTATATTTCAGCTGTCACTAAGTGATGATTCATCCGTTACCCTATATGTTTCAGTTGTCCCTGAGTGATGATTCATCCGTTACTCTATACATGTTTAAGCTGTTATCGGCATGGTTAGGTGGTTAAGGTACTCTAAAGGTCGCGGGTTTGAATCGCCGTCGCACCAAACGTGTTCGCATTTTCAGCCGTAGGGCGTTATAATGTTACGGTCAATCCCACTTAAAATTCCACGTAAAAGAGTAACCCAAGAATTGGCGGTGGGTGGTGATGACAAGCTGCCTTCTCTCTAGTCTCACACTGCTAAGTTAGGTATGGAAACGTAGATAGCCGTTGTGTAGCTTTGAGCAAAATTCAAACCAATCATCTATTACTGGCTTATTAGTAACCTGTTACTGGGATGTTATTCATTTGAATATATTGTTGATTCTTGTTATAAAGTAATAATTCATAAGCTATAGTCTATATTTCATGAGTTACTGGATTATTATCCACTTGCAACTTCCAATGATATATTAGTCACTGGATTAAGACTCATCTACAACTAAGACTTATCACGACCTGGTGATTAGAGCGCTCACCAATGGACTTTGATTTCATGAGGACTGTGCTATCTTGTGTTTAAGATATTTCAGCTGAGGTCTCCTCATATTGTAGCTTTTTGACAAACTCAGAAGAGCTAATCAGCCTCTTTGGTTACTTCTGAATGAAAAGGGGAGCCATTTGTCCTTATAATTGATCGTTTACTCATGAATTTTATTTTATTTTGATGTTCATTATTTTAATTATCCATAAGGAATACAGAATGATTCATTACCCATTGACCCCACCCTCCATGTACACTACCCAACTAGGACAGTGTCGCTATGCCATAGTTTTGTGAGTGTTATACCCAAACATTAGCATCAGACTTACTGCCCATAATACCCGTTGAGAACGTTCAACAGCAGTACTCAGTTTACCTCTGCCCAACAGGATCACATGACTGACTTTAGGGGAAAGCATCACAAGTTCACCCAGCTACAGGACTTTACAACCAAAGTGGTGTGTTTCAGTGCCTCCGACGCCTCTCAACCAATAGAATCCTCTTCTTCCCTTCAAGGTCCTACAAGTTCCTCTCTACACACATGTCTAGTTTTTATTGTTAGTCTTCTGGAAATAAAGATTATCTCCCCCTCTCTTTGCACACACGTCTAGTGTTTATTCTTAGTCTTCTGGAAATCAAGATTATCTCCCCTTCTCTCTACACACTTGTCTAGTGTTTATTGTTAGTCTTTTGGAAATCAAGATCATCTCCCCCTCTCTCTACACACACGTCTAGTATTTACTGTTAGTCTTCTGGAAATAAAGATTATCTCCCCCTCTCTCTACACACACGTCTAGTGTTGATTGTTAGTCTTCTGGAAATCAAGATTATCTCCCCCTCTCTTTACACACACGTCTAGTGTTTATTGTTTGTCTTCTGGAAATCAAGATTATCTCCCCCGACCTCTACAAACACGTCTGGTGTTCAATGTTAGTCTTCTAGAAAATTACCAATAGTTTTTATCATATTTTACACTCCTACGTTGGTGGTGTTTGGAGAGTATGATCGTGGGAAAAATTCCGCTCTGTTATGCTTGTTAGCCATAAGTCAAGGAGTTGAGATCCCCAGAGGAAACCATCCGGCTTATCTAACTAGCCCTGGACTTTGGCATAAACTTCTTTACAATTTCCTTCGTTATGCTAACAAGCTGGCAACTGAGACTCAATGAAAGCCAGCAGAAGCCAAAAAGACATCATACATATTTGAAATATATCTTACGAGTTGTCAATTCTTGGCTCTGGATTGTAACAAAGAAAAAAGAGAGATATTAAGAAATATATTGCAATTCATGTTTTAAAGTAGTTTTGTGTAGTGAGAACGTTTTTTTCCTTTTTGCATTTGAATTGCAGATTCCATATTAATGATGTTGAGAAAAATGTGCTAAAACCTATCCATGAAGTGATAATAATAAATTTTATAACTATGCGTACTGTTATACTGCTTGTGGGACATACAACAGTGGAAATAATTTGGAAATGTGCAGGTGATTCACACTGATGAGTAAAAAGAATGAATAGTTGCATTTAAATGTCCAGCTTGTCACTCTTACAATAAATACAAATAAAAAAGTAGATACGTTCTATAATGTACTAATTTTATATTTGTTTTAAACCTATCAGTACATTTTGTTCTTACGATAACATAAGTCCATTAATGTATCTTTGTTAACTGTTACTTCAAACTGTTATACCACATAAATCAGCTAAATTCCCAGGTTGCTGCTTGAACTTTCCAGTTTCATATTGGTATATACAGCCTCTTAAAATGTTTGTGTCTGGACATATAGCTGGTCGAGACATGATTGAGAGTGATTTTCCTCCTATTTCTTATTCCCTCACATTTTCTGCATGTCTGGGATCTCAGTTTGTCTGGATTATGAAACTCTGTCCAACAGGTCTTGTCTTTGAAAGCTGACACGATAAACAAGATTATGTTGTACTTGTCAGGATACTATGTAACATCACTGGCTGAAATGTGTAGTACTTACTTCACTGAACATGCTATATATTGATACCACTTCCCTATTCACGACTAAAGAAGCTGTCACAAACTTTTATTAAATGATTTGAATTTGGGTGCATTCGTAAGGACAATCTCCTCAAGCCTTCTAGCGTTTTTGTTTGGTGATTCCATCTAAGTAGTGGGTTTGGGACAACAAAACATCGACTGAGGCCATACGTATTGTACTGTTCTAGAGGTAACACCCACACTTATATCAGTGTCATTAGAAAAATATCTAATATTTTAATTTTATTCACTCTTCACATAATTATTACCTGTACAGCTCAAATAGCGTAGTAAGCAAATTATTTAGAGTTAATTATTAGTTACATATAGCTTAAAAGGGTCCTGACAGTAGAATGATAACTGGGTCACTGCAAGACACTACTTAAAACTTTTAATTCGTTCAGTCGGAAAGTTATGAAGTGACTTCCTACAAATCAGTTGGTTGGTCTACTGAGTGTCAATGTCAAATGTCTTTAATGGATGTTGAGGACGTTATGTCTAGAATTTGTGTTTGCGTATAGAGATCATTATATCCCAATGTTGCTGCATTTTTTAAATACGACAGTGTAGCATGTCAGCTTGTAAGACTCCATGGTGGGTGAGTCAGTCGGCACCAAATCAAGATTATCTCCCCCTCTCTCTACACACACGTAGAAGGCGGCTAGTCATCACCACCCAGCGGCTACTCCTTTACCAAAGAATAGTGGGATTGACCGAGACATTATATCGTCCCCACGGCTGAAAGGGCGAGCATGTTTGGTGCGACCGGGATCCGAACCCGCGACCCTCGGATTACGAGTCGAAGGCCTAAACACGCTTGGCCATCCCGGCTAATTCTAGTGTAAAAATATTTTCATTACGCCTTGAAATTAGTTTTCTTACGGAAATCTGGTGTTACTTCAAAACTTAAGTGCAGGGTGAAACAGGAATTACCAGTCAATAACAAATGAACATCAGATGACTGCAACATGCTCAATGCTTCGAACACTATGCAATTGTTGCGTTTTTAGGGTTTGTTTGTTTGTTTTGGAATTTCGCACAAAGCTACTCGAGGGCTATCTGTGCTAGCCGTGCCTAATTTAGCAGTGTAAGACTAGAGGGAAGGCAGCTAGTCATCACCACCCACCGCCAACTCTTGGGCTACTCTTTTACCAACGAATAGTGGGATTGACCGTCACATTATACACCCCCACGGCTGAGAGGGCGAGCATATTTAGCGCGACGCGGGCGCGAATTACGAGTCGCACGCCTTACGCGCTTGGCCATGGCGTTTTCAGGGAGCTAATCCCTATACTATGTATTAAGTGAAGGAGTAACAAAATCAGTAGGCATGATATTAAATTTTATTCCACGTTTTTAAAGACTACACTGACTTTCAGTCAGTGGGAAAATGTCTCAAAACAAGTGATAAAAACAAATGTAAAATAACGTAGGGATGGCAGTAACAAAAGTAACACAAAAATAATGTAGAAATGATACAGCTATACATAATTTATCTCTGCTCTGCCGTATCAGAACGCTATGTCTGCGGACTTTCAACACGAAAAACCGGGTTTTGATATCTATGGAGAGTAGAGTACAGATATCTTTGTGCTTAACTTTAAACAAACACATAAAGATTGTACTTAGATGACACTATACAATGCATACTTTAATATTACTGCAGTTATATATTCCTAATTGTTGATATACAGTTTGTTTATCATAATATCTTGATCACGTCCGATCAATTCGACCGACCTAGTAGCTATTTTGTACTCGTGCACTTTTACAGGGTAATATTAAACTAATATTGAAAGCTATGTAGGGATGCCTGTGTGTAGCTCTATCAACTTTGTATTGCTGTTTGGATTCTTCTTGGCACTGTTTTCCCTACATCATTTTACATTTAAAAATATTTTTACAACTTGAATTCGTTTAAAGTTGAAGTTTACTTCGATGATCAAACTAATAACAAGGATTGGAAGATCATAATTTAAAACAAGTTCAAATGGCCAAATAAATTAATTGTAGCACAAGTCCTACTGTAGAGCATTCTCATAATAAGATAAAATAGTGTAGCAGCTAAAAGTAGAAGTCTTTATTTCGTCCGAGGTTATTTGTTATCTACTGGTTTGTGTTTGATCTCATTCTGTAGTCAAGTTGCATTTAATGCGCCGTAAGTAAAGATGTTCATTTATTTTGTTTGTTTGTTAATTGAGTTTCGTCCAAAACTACTAAAGACACTCTCTGACTAGCTGTTCCTAATTTAGAGGTGATGGACAAAAGGGAAGGTGGCCAGTAAACACCAAACACAGCCAGTTCTTGACCAACTTTTTACAAACGAATAGTAGGATTGACTATAACATTATATCGCCCTCACCGCTGAAAGGTGGAACATATTCGGTGACGTATTTTGATCCAGAGACACGAAGATTGTCTTCACTTTAAGAAACCTACTCGTTTTTTGAAACAAAGAGAGTATCCATCTGAAATTGGGGTTTAATGGTTAGGGCTCTTTACTTGCAATCAGTAGAGCAGCCATGTTTAACATTTGAAAGGGGATAAGAAAAGGTAAAGGAGGTCAATAAATTGAAAAGTTGAGACTGATCTAAATGTTTAATAAAATGGTCATTAAAATAAATCAAATGAATTTATTTTTATTAAATTATACAAAACAAGTTTATTATACATAAAAGCTGAAAAATAATATGTGATCAATATTCCTACACTTTTCAGAGGACTGCCTCTCTTCCGACTATGCTTCTGCTAGCAATCCACAGGTCACGGGTTAGAATCCCTATCCCCAAACATGTTCGTCCCTTTAGGTTTGCTCTCAGGGTCATGGGCTCGAATCTCCGTCACACCAAACACGCTCGACCTTTCAGTCATGAGAGCGTTATAATGTGATGATCAATTCCACTGGTAAAAGAGTAGCCCAAGAGTATGCGTAAGGTGATGAAGACTAGCTGCCTTCCCTCTAATCTTATACTGCTAAATTAGGAATGGCTAACGCAAATAGCCCTGGTGTAGCTTTGCGCGAAATTCAGGAACAAACAAATAATTATAGCGTGAACGAAACGATACCATGCAGTCCTGTACCACACATCAGGGTGAACTACTCAAGTATAAAAAATCCCTGTCTAATACAAAATACCCGAGTAGCCTTTTCCAAATCTGAGTGGGAATAAGGTAAATTGAAAAAGAAAAGTGACTATCTGAAATACTTAGTTGTCGTTAAAGATGTTTTTTTTAAATAAAGACTTTACAAACTGTCAGCAAAACCACACCATTAGACACTTTTGTCTCCAACGTATAACTTTTTGTATCAAACTCATAAGAGTAGTACGTTTAACTCTATTTTTGTTTAAGATTTTTTTTTCATTTTCTGAGTAACAAACTTATTTGTTTGTATGAAGTTTGAAGATAAACACAAAGCTATACAAAGGGCTTTCTGTGCTCTGATCACCCCTGGTATCGAAACCCAGTTTCTAGCGTTGTATTTTCTTCGATAATATTTCAGATTTTAATACATAAAGATATGCACTAAAATTTAGTGAGAAAAATACGCCTCCTTCAAAAAAACAAACAAAAAACTGTTTGTTTGTTGCCAAGCGTAAAACTGTGCAGTGGACTATCTGTGCTCCGTCTATCATAGGTACGGAAAACTTATTTCTTTCAGGATCGCAAGACGACAGGCTTTCTGCTGTACCACTAGGGATGAGGAGGGAGGGTTTGTTTTGAATTTCGCGCAAAGCTACACGAGAGCTATCTGTGTGGGAGGGAGGGTATTTCTAGTTTTATTGTAAAAAAACGATTTTTCAAATAACATCTTCATAGAGTTCTTTTGTTATGAATTTGTGAATGAGGGCTATCTACGCTAGATTGATCATCACGTTATAACGTCCCCACAGCTGAAAGGGCGAGAATGTTTGGTGTGGTTGGGATTTCAAACTCGCGACCCTCAGATTTCAAGTTGAGTGCATAACCACCTGGCCATGCCGGGCCCCTTTTCAAGTACGTTCGTAACTGTAAACTTATCAAACATACGAATTGAGATAGTTTATAGAGTTTTTTTCGCAAATCTACACTAAGGGTTAATTTTAACCTGATAGTCAACAACAATAACCGTCCACTTTTGGTATATTCTTCGCTGTCCGCAACCGATGGGAGCCATAAATCTTCGTATTTACAGCCTCATATGCTAACTATTAGGCCACTCTAGGCCAGAGTCAGAATAATATATTTACAGTGACTAATTTTATTGGTGAATACCCTTTTGATATTTTACAGGATTGAAAATAGTTCTGTTTATTGTTTTACATCACCTTGATGTTTAAATGATAGTTCGTCTGTTTATTTAAAATAAAACAAACCAAAAATAAAATTCCAAAGCACTTTAGATGTAGAAGTACTACATATTTTTATTTTATTTTTTGAAACGTTTTGGGAGAAGAAATCGATCACAAATAAATAATGCACAATCCAGTTTCTAGTTTTAAAACTTTAGACTTCAGTGAAATAAGAGGCAATTTAATAATGGGAGGGGCAAGATTTATTTAACCTAACGAAGCGACGAAATGTGCGCCTGAAGCGCACCTGTTACTGCTTGGATCCAGAGCTCGCCTTAGAGCCCTGGGAGTTATTTATTAAATATTATGCATTCTCCTGCCTTCCTAATCTTAATACATTTTTGCAAGGAAAGATTGAACCTCGGAGGTGCCTACTTCCATGTACCCCGCCACTAAACTTGACTTCGAAAAATGTTTATAGCTATGTTCATTTCTTTACTAAATCTTAATGGACATTTCATGAATTCATTTTGAACTTTCTAATTCTGCAGTTTTAAAATTTCGTGCATCATCGATTAAGTTTCGGCAATACGTAAATTATCATCTACACTGAGAACTGAGTAATTGCTACGGAAAATATTTCTGGTATTGTCGACAGTCGCTATTATTTGAGGAATTTCGCTCATTTGCTTTTCAATATCTTAGCAATTGAAACACGTAATTTGTCACCACGTTTACAAATTCTTCAACCATTTTTCAGCAAAAGGCGAAGAAATTCGTGTGCTTGGACGCACGAGATATCTGGCAAGGCTATAGTTTTCATTTTCTCAATGGCGAACACACGAATCAAATTTTCCCGATAAAGTTAAATGGTGTCACTTTGTTCAACATGGTTAAAGATATGCTGATCAAAACTGTGATTGCTGAAAATAAAACAATAAAGAAATATTTTAAAACGAGAATTATCCAGATTAATTCAGAATGTTGCCATTCTGGCATTTACCACGTTCATGATGCTTACAATAAAGTTCGAAGGGCAAGAAGCCCTTTCCGAAAGTCCTCCAATCCACGGGCGGTAGCAATGCTATCAGGTCTATACGGTTGTCGCGTGGGTGAGTCGGAGTGTCGAATGTACCGTTCTGTAGAAGAGTGAGCAATAGAAGTGCTTATACGTCTTCCAGACAACACAGCTAGTCGGATAAGATTACGTTCATATTAAAGAAAATTGTGAATTTTTAACATTTGTATTAGACTCTGGATTTGTCAAAAAAAAAGGGGGGCAGAAGAAAGTATGGAGATTCAACAATGTTTCTCGCGATGTACCTGAGCACGTGTGCCACGTTTGGTCTCGCATACTTTTAAGAGGTTTTTTTTTTGTTTTTTGAATTTCGCGCAAAGCTACAAGAGGGCTATCTGCGCTAGCTGTCCCTAATTTAGCAATGTAAGACAAAAGGGAAGGCAGCTAGTTAACCTCATCCACCGCCAACGCTTGGGCTACTATTTTACCAACGAATAGTGGGATTGACCGTCACTTTAGAACGCCCCATGACTGAAAAGGTGAGCATGTTTTGTGTGACGGGAATTTGAACCCACAACCCTCAGATTACGAGTCGACTGGCTTAACCAGCTGGCCATGCCGAGCCTAGAGGTTTTGTTTTGAATTTCGCGCAAAACTACACTAGAACTATCTGCACTAGTCGTCCCTAATTTAGCAATGTAAGACTACAGAAAAAGCAGCTTGTCATCACCACCCACCCATACATGACGAGGATCCTAGGTGTAGGTTACAGAGTTGTACCTGGCGTCGTTTTTCTGGTCCTTGTTCTTCTAAGAATCCAACGGCACAACGCTTACAACAATATTCACAGTCCTTAAAAGTTAATCTGAGGGTCGCGGGTTCGAAACCGCGTCACGCCAAACATGTTCGTTTTTTTTAGCCGTGGGGACGTTATAATATGACGGTTAATCCTACTATTCTATGGCAAAATAGTAGTCCAAGTAGCTTTGGGCAAAATTCAAAAAATAAACAATCTTGCTGATCAGCAGTTCAAATAATCATTTAATTAAAAAATCATAAGTGAAAGTTGGTGGCATTCTGGGCTTACAAGAGATGGTATACAGTAAAATGTCTCCAGAATGCTATGTTGAAACCAACCGATTATTACATCGTCGGTATATTTTGTTAGTTGAAAATTTATTACAAATCTTTCTCAGCTATAAAGCCAAATTTAGTAGTGATATGTTTGTCTGATGTCTCACGTTAATCGTTCGATCTCTTTGTCTTGTAATAAAATCTTGGCAGTGTGTGTTTGTGTTTTTCGTATAGCAAAGCTATCTGCTCTGTCCATCGAGGGGAATCGAACCCTTCTTTTTAACGTTGTAAATCTGTAGACTTACTGCTGTCCCAGCGAGTGATGAATCTCAGCAAACCAGTCGAAATTCTCAATACACAGCTTGGTCAAACTGAAGTTATTAAAGTTCTAGAGAAAGTTAATGTTGGATTCAACTGTTAATGACGACCAGTGATTTTGGTAGAAAAGAAAAGGTAGTTCAAGATATATAAAAAAAAACCTTATAAGTAAATGTTAGCTGATTAAACCTTCAGCTCAATTTGTAGAGTATACTTGTCTGATGTGCGAGACGACAAGGATTTGATATTGAAATATTTTGACAGGACTTTACATGAGAAATTAATGTATATGGAAATATGTATGTGCAGAGTCTGACCGACCTTTATTCACACGCAAAACAGGTGTTCTGTTTTGTCAAACTGCTTTAGTTATATTTCTCTTGATGTGTATGTCGTAATAAATATTATTAAAAATTTAATGGTCTGCAAACATTAAAATCTAGTTAATTTTCTCATATGCTTCAATGATGCTCCTTTAATATATTTGAACTATGAACAGCCACTTAGATCAGATGAAGTATACATCCAACCAAAATGCAGTGTTAGACTGTCAGCTGTTTTTCCATCTCAATTTTAGAGATCCGATAACGACACATTTTCGACAAACAAGTGAAGAGAGTGCCTTCGTATAAGACAGCTTTAAGAGCTGGAAAAAGTGTACAGGTGATTCATATAAGAATAACTTAAAACTTAACCACAATAAATCAGAGTGACACGTTGACTGTAAAGGCAGATATGCTGCATACAAAAAGTAAAACGGCGAAAAAATACAGTATCACATCTAATACATAAAGAAACGATGAGTACAAATCGTTAATACATCAAAACTGTAGCGGATACGGTCAAACTAACAGTGGTCCGAAACACTGCACAAAGGAGACATTGAGAGACAAATTATGAGGTTAATGAAGTCAATCTCATAACAGTATTGGATCTATTGCAAAAAAATATTCAGAAATGCTGCGATCCAAGCTGGCAGAAGAACAAGCTAATGCGAAGTATAATCATCACACATTACAAAATGCGTTACTTGAAATTATATCAGATATCATTTTAGATGAAACAAGGAAAAAAGTAGCAAATGCAAACCTATTCTCCATTTTGGTAGATGAATTCAAAGATTTGTCTAGAAGGGAGCAATTGTTAGTTGTTATAAGATATTTCTTCGAATGAGTAATCCATTAAGGATTTACTGGTTTCATGACAGCAGAAAGTTCAAATGCACATGTCCAGGCGGAGCTAGTATAAAGTGTAATTGATATACGAAATTTGACAACTCAGTGCATGTTGATGTCAGTGCAATGAGTGACAAGTGTAGTTGTGTTTAGTAAAGAATAAAAGAGATCATGCTATAGGCTTTATATGTACATTGACTTGCCCATAAGCTGAACTTGGTCATTGTGAATGTTGTCAAATCAGTCATTTTTGCAAATTTTTACTCAACATTGGGAACGAGCTATGTCTTTCCCAGTAGTTCATACGCACATGACAAGTGAATCAAATACCAAAAATACGTGTCCGGCTGACAAATGAGATGAGCCTAAAATTTTACTTTAACACTCCTTGGATAGCCAGATCAGAGCGACTAAAGAATAGAGTCATCTGTACAAAGAGGGTTTGTGATAATCCTGTTGGTGGTGGGTTTTTTGCATGTTACGGTAAAGCTCTATCACATGTAAAGATAGGTGGAAACATCAATGCTAGTGGAGAACAAAAACTGTGCACATAGAGCTCAATGCAAGTTGAGAAAAGCTATTATGTGAAAGAGATAAGTATCCATTAAAAATGCATTTTCAGTGTAGGAAACTTTTAATTTTCAGTATATTTGTAATGAGCTTAGTTATTATTTATATTTTACATATAAAATATTTGCAGTATTCATTATATTATTTTACAAGAACATAAGAAGACAAACAAACATGGTAATAAAGTCCACTCAAGCATATAAAGCATTAAATTAAAATCTAAAGCATCACTTTTCTCTTTTGTATTTATATAACCAGATTTTGCAACAAGTTAATAGTACTTGCAACGGTATCAGCCAAATTATTCCAAAAGGTAAAATCTGTAAAGCAATATTTTCAAGGACTGTTTGCATATAATAAGCTTAAAATAAAACTTTATTACTTTTAATGTTGAAGTTTTTTACATTTTGTATATATACATTTCATACTTTTTGCTGTTAATATATGTTTTTAATATTTTCCAAGTTTATTCTTTTAGTTCAGTTTATTAGAGAAGAATGTTAAGAATGAGTTTCTGTTTTTAATATTTTTAGAAAAAGCACAGATATTAGTGGTTTCATCTAAATTGACAGTTAGATTTTCTCAAAATAATTTTGAAATTTTAATTTTCTTATAGTGAAAAGAAAGTCTTCCTTAAGGGATTAAGAAGGTATGGTCTTGGAAATTTGGTGATGTTTGAGAAAGTTGTAAAACTGGGAATTAAACAGAGATTAAGTAAGTTTGTGTGCATTATGTTGTAAAGCAAAGCTGTATTTAAAATGTTTGTCTCAAAATATTAAAAAATTGCTTTTATGAAAATGTAGGTTTCTCTGTAATTTACGCATGTATCCTCATAAACATGCCAAATGCAAATGGTTCAAATTAGACCTTATACAAATGAACACACCTTTTCATGAGAGTAGTACTGATGTCAATGAAATAATACATATTATAACATTGTGTTTATACTTGTGTAATGCTTTAAACATTTAAATTGAAATAATAGTATGTGCTGTTTTAATGACTATCTTTCTATTGAAACATGGAAGAATGTTCAAAAATATTACAAAACTTACCTCCTCTGTGACTTGCAACTATTCCATGACTGCTAGGGTTTCTTTGCTTGTCTAAACATTGGTCTGATTTTTTATCACTTGCTCTAGTCCTTTGTATTCCACTCAATTGCTCTTAGCAATATCGATCTTGTGACACTTTCCAACTTTGTCAGTGTGTCTTCTGTCTTTGTACTGTATCTGTCTTGTTAAGATAATGTTATAACTTTTCTCTACAAAGAGCTGCTGTTGGGTTTCCTAGTATTATGATCATTCAGAGATACTTTGAATGTTATGTGTTTTCTAGTTTATTTTCATAATTTTTTTCCTATTGACAAGCTAACTTGTGAATTCTAGGATTATTATATTTGGCATAGAGCCAAATCAGGTCTCTCCATCCCATATCTGG